>NC_045770.1:108181938-108481938 GCF_008692025.1 Phocoena sinus | reverse complement strand
TATCACACTTTCTTTTAGGGTAGTTCCTTGATAAAATTTTCTGTTTATTTTTTGGAAATTAGGTGTTTAAGCTTTCTATTTCTACTGAGATCGATTTTAGATAAATTGTGTTTTGCAAGGAAATTACCCATTTCACCTGGGTTTTACAAATATTTTGCATGTAATTGTACCAAGTAGTCTGCTACGATATTTATGAATTTCCTCCACAACAATAGTTACTTCCTCTTGTTACTTCTGCATATTTGTGCTTTCTCTCTTTTCTCCTTAATTAAAGTAAATAGTAGTTTGTCTATTTTTTTAACCAGGATTTTTATTTTATTAATTTGGTTTTACTATCTTACTAGTTTCTGCCTCATTAATTTCTGCTTTTGTCTTTGCTATCTTCTTCTTTGTGCTTTCTTTTGATTTACTGTAGGTTTGGGGTTTTTTTTAGCTTTTTGAATGGGTAATTTGTGTATTTTTCTTGATCTGTGTATTCAGACTTATAAATGTGTGCTCAAGAAGGAATATTCTCTATCGCCGTGGTCTCCTGTTCCATATATATATATATACACAAAAGAGCTGACTTGTGAATTATGTTCTTCAGATCCCTTATATCCTGGCTTTGTTTATCCATCCACTTGGTCTGTCATATGAAGTAGAATGTGGCTCTTGCCTTATGAATGTATTTATATTTTCCCTGCATCTCTAGTAGTTTCTGTTTGATACGGGTGGTATTTATTGCATAGTTATTCATAATTGTTGTAACTTCATTATGAAATGTGGCTTTTAGCATTATAAAGGATCCTTATTTGTCCCATTTAAGCTTTTATAACATTAATTATACTTTTTCAGCATGCCAGAATCATAACCCGTTTTCTTGGTGTTTACATTTATCTGGTGAATCTTATCCATTCCTGCATTTTTCAGCATTTTGATCACTGAATTTTAGATGTCTGATTTTTAAAAATTGCATGGAGTTGATTTTACTTTATGAGCCAACTTGAATATATTTTTCTTTGGAAAAGCATGTTTTTAACTCACATTTATTAATATGACTGATACATTTGATCTCAGTTCCTTTTATATTATCACATGTTGCAATTATTGCCCATATTATGACATACTGATTTTGTTGCTCTGTGTGTCTGCCTTGCTTTTTCATAAATTATTTTGGTATTGAAGGATGTTTGTACTTTTTTTTTTTTTTAACTAATGGTTTCCTTTGTATTACTAATCTTGGTTTGATCCCCCCTTTTCTTTCTTTATCCTATTTGGTATGCCACATGGATTCCTATCTATTAGATGTATAAGTCAGTTTTATACACTCCATCTAATACATACTTACTATGTATACACTGTTTCATTGTCTCTTCCTTTTCCTCCCAGATTTGTATCCTTTCTATTTATTTGTATTCTTTCTATTTTTTGCAGGGACATATGATGTTCGTGTATTATTATTCAGCCATGACTCTCTCCAGGTCTTCGTCTAGTTCTGTAACTAAATGTATAGAATGTTTACCATCAGTTCTTTTGCCAGAGTTTTTCCAGTCTCCTCGTGGTTGGATGAAGCCTACCCTCTAAGCCTTGCTTAGCAAGGGCTCCTGTGGACAGTATTTTGTGCATATGTAAAACTGTTTTTCTATCACCTTGATACATGAAGTCCAGCTTGACTGGATATAAAACCCTTGGCTTCTGGTCCTTCCTTAAGTTTCTTGAAAATTCTGCTCCATTTGTATATTGTTTTTGTTAAGTCTCTTGCCTTTGTTATGTTGTCTTTTGCTTGGAGGCCCTAAGGATTTCTTCTCTATTTTTAAAGTCTAGTAGTTTTACCAGGAAGTGTCTCAGAGTTGATGGTTCCAGGTCAGTTTCCTTGGTACCCACGTGGGTCCTTTCAATGTGTCAGATTTTATTGTATTTATAGAATTTTTAACATACGCCTTTAAATAGTATTTCTATTGTTTTTCTTTTCTTCTTCAGAGACTTGAGTTATATGCACATTGGACCCCCTTTGCCTATCTTCCACTTCAACCCTGGTCACTCTGATGCTATTTCTGTCTTTCTTTCATTTTAATTATCTTAGCTGTTTTCATGCTTTTCATCTATTTCTATCTTTAGTTCAGTCATTTCTTATTTTTATTTTTATCCATTTCTGTTTTTAAGTGATCTTATTACTGATTCAGGTATGTTTTCATGTCCCAGATGTTGAAAATATTTATCTTGGTTGGGAATGTTATTTACAGTCTTCTTCAACTTTATGGTTAGATTTTGGAGACTTTTATAAGCAGAAAAGTTTTTATTCTCATCTTCTGGTACGTTTTTTCTCACAGTAGTATTATATGAATGTAGTCTGCTTACTTATATTCCCATGTACTTTGTGGTCAGAGTTCCTGGTTCAAAAATGCCGTCTTCTTTCAGGCTTGTCCTCTTTTAGGCAGTTGCATTTCCAGATACTGCTGTCCTGGGGTATGTGTGTGAGGTAACTTCCATGTCTTGCTTTTCTTTAATTCCTGCAGGGGTCTCCTTCACTTCCCGCTCTTATCTCCTTCTTTACCTTCCTGGTCATGCCACTTCTCTGTTTACCTGAGCCTCCCCAAGACGTGATTCTCTGAGATTGCCACTTCTAACCAGTCACTTCAAAGCCCTTCCTTGTTCCTGTTGCTATGAACTGCCTATTTCTGTCCTGCATTCTCCATTTTGACACCTAATGCTGGACTTTGTTTTCCTGGGGTTAACTGTGTCTGTGCTTCTTTGAAGTCTTCTGTGGCCCCTATTTTTTTTTTTAATGAGGTGAAATCTACATAACATGATCATTTTAAAGTCAAACAGTTCAGTGGCATTTAGCACGTAATCCAAGGTCGTAAAGATTTACCTCTGTTTTCTTCTAAGAAATGTGTGGTTTTAGCTCTTATATTTAGGTGGCTGATCCATTTTGAGATAATTTTTATACGGTATGGGGTATGTGTCCAACTTCGTTCTTTTTCCTGTGTCCAGCTGTCCAGTTGTCCCAGCACCATTTGTTGAAGAGCCCGTTCTTTTACCATCAAATGGAGTTGGTACCCTTTATTGAATATCAGTTGACTATATATGAAGGTTTATTTCTAGGTTCTCTATTTTATTCCATTGGGCTAAATGTCTACCCTTATGCCAGTACCACATTATTTTGATTAATATAGCCCTGTGTATGTTTTGAAGTTGGGAAGTGTGAGTCTTCTGAGTTGGTTCTTTTTCAATCATTTTTAAGCTATACTAGGCCCCTTACCCTCCATAGACATTTTAGGATCAATTTTTTCATTTCTGCAAAAACGACCATTAGAATTTTGATAGGGATTGCATTCAGTCTGTGGATCACTGGATAACATTGCCGTCTTAACAACATTAAGTCTTCCAATCCATGAACATAGGATGTTGTTCCATTTATTTAGGTCTTTCATTTCTATGAGTTCTGTAGTATTTGGCCTAGAAGTCTTTCACCTCTTTGTTAAATTTATTCCTAGGTACTTTACTCTTCCTGATGCTAACGTAAATGGAATTGTTTAAAAATTTCCTTCTCGGATTGTTCATTGCCGGTGTATAGATACACCAATGATTTCTGCGTGTTGACCGCGTCCTGCAAGTTTTCTGAATTTGTTTATTAGTTCTAATAGGTTGGGTTTTTTTTTTTTTCTTCTTTTGTGGATTCTTTGGGATTTTCTATGTAGGATCATATCTGTGAATAAAAATACTTTTACTTCTTCCTTTCCAATTTGGATGCTGTTTATTTATTTTTTTGCCTGATTGCTATGGCTAAAACTTCTAGTACACTGTTGAAAAGCAGTGGTAAAAATGGGCATCCTTTTGTTCCTGGTTTTATGGGAAAAGTTTTTAGTCTTTTCACCATTATTATGTTAGTTATGGGCTTTTCGTAAATGCTGTTTATCGTGTTGAGAAAGATCCCTTCTTTTCCTAATTTTGTGAGAATTTTTATCTTGAAAGGTTGTTGGATTTTGTCAAATGCTTTCTCTGTGTTAACTGAGATAATTCTATTACTCTGATGTATTACTTTGATTTTTCTTATGTTGAACCACCCTCCCATTCCTGAGATAAATCCCACTTACTCATGGGATATAGTTCTTCTAATATACTGCTGGATTTGGTTTACTAGTATTTTCCTCCGGGTTTTCTGTTTGTTTGTTTTTGAATCTATAAGGGATATTGGTATCTAGCTTTCTTGTGGTGTATTTGTGTGATTTTGGTATCAGAGTAATATTCATCTCATAGAATATGTTGCAGTGTTCCCTCCTTTCTGTTTTTTTGTTAGAGTTTGAGGGACTGGTGTTAATTCTTCTTTACATGTTTGGTATCATTCACCAGTGAAGCCTTTAGGTCCTAGACTTCTCTTTACTATGAGATCTTTGATTACTGAGTGATTCATACTTTTTTTTTTTTTTTTGCGGTACGCAGGCCTCTCACTGCTGTGGCCCCTCCCGCCGCGGAGCACAGGCTCCCGACACGCAGGCTCAGCGGCCATGGCTCACGGGCCCGTCCGCTCCGTGGCATGTGGGATCTTCCCGGACCCGTGTCCCCTGCATCAGCAGGCGGACTCTCAACCACTGTGCCACCAGGGAAGCCCAGTGATTCATGCTTTTTACTTGTTATAAGTTTGTTCAGAATTTCTCTTTCTTCTTGAGTCAGATTTTGTTCATTTCATCTTGGTTAATATCTAATTTGGGGAGGTACAGTTGTTCATAGTATTCTCTTGTAATTCTTTTTATTTCTGTAAGGTCAATTGTAATGTCTCCACTTTCGTTTACGTTTTTATTTGCATCTTCTTGTTTTTTCTTAGTCATTCTAGCTAAGCATTTGTCAACTTTGTTGATATTTTCAAAAATAACCACCTTTTTGTTTCGTTGACTCTTGTTTTTCTGTTCATTTCTCCACGCTCAAACATTTATTATTTTCTTCTTTCTGCTAACTTTGGGTTTAGTTTACTTTTCTTTTTATAGTTCCTTAGGCTGTAAAGATTACTGAAAGGTTATTGAAATTCTTTCTTCTTTCTGTATGTAGGAATTCATAGCTATATTTCTCTCCTTGAGCACTGCCTTCATTGCATCCCAAAGGCTTTGGTATGTTGTGTTTTCATTTTTGTTCATCTCAAAATATTTTCTAATTTCCCTTGTGATGTCTTCTTTGACTCATTAGTTTTTAACGAGTGTGTTGTTTAATTTTCACATATTTGTTAATTTTCTAGTTTTCCTTCTATTATTGATTTCTAGCCTCGCTCCATTTTGGTTAGAGAAGCTACTTGGTATGATTTTAATTTTTTAAATTTTACTGAGACTGCGTTGAAGCCTAACGTGTGGTCTATTCTGGAGAATATTCCATGTGCGCTTGAGGAGAATGCATTCTGCTGTCATCGGGTGGAGTGTTCTACATAAGTTTGTTGGGTCTCCTTGGTTCATAGTGTTGTTCAAGTCTTCTGTTTCTTTACTGATCTTCTGTCTGGTTGTTCTATCTATTATTGAGTGTTAGGTACTGACGTTTCCAGCTATCATTGTAGAACTGTCTATTTCTCCCTCCAGTTCTGTCAGTGTTTGTTTCATGTACTTTGGGGCTCTGTTGTTTGATGTGTACATGTTTATAATTGTTACATCTTGATGAACTGACTTCCTTCCTCAGTACAAAAAGTCAGCTCCTATACAGTTCCATCCCCCTCATGTTGTTATTGTCAGAAATTGTACCTTTCTTTATACATTGTATTCCCAATAACATAGATGTATAGATATTGTTTTATGTATTTGTCTTTTAAGTCATGTAGGAAATAAAGAGGAATTATAAACTAAGGATATGATAATACTGGCTTCTATGTTTACCTATGTGGTTACCTTTTCTGGAATTCTTTACTTCTTTGTATGTGTTTGAGTTACTTTCTAGTGTCCTTTCGTTTCAGCTTTTGAAAGGACTCTCTTCACCACTTTTTGTAGGGCAAGTCGGCTAGCAAGGAACTCCCTTAGCATTTGTTTATCTCAGAACATATGAATTTCTCCTTCACTGTTGAAATAATTTTGCTAGATATAAAATTCTTAACTCGGGACTTCCCTGGCGGTCCAGTGGTTAAGACTTCGCCTTCCAGTGCAGGGGGCTGTGGGTTCGATCCCTGGTCGGGGAGCTAAGATTCCACGTGCCTCGTGGCCATAAAACCAAAACAGAAGCAGTATTGTAACAAATTCAGTAAAGACTTTAAAGTGGTCCACGTCTAGAAAAGAAATCTTAAAGAAAAACCCTTAAAAATGGTCCACGTCTAGAAAAGAAATCTTAAAAAAAAACCCTTAACTCACTTTTTGATATTTGTTTGCCTCTTTAAACACTTTAAAATTTTTACCCCATTCCCCTCTGGCCTCCATGCTTTCTAATGAGAAATCTGCTGTTAATCTTACTGACTGCCCCTGTATGGGAGGAGGCACTTCTCTCACTCCTTTCACAGTTCTGTCGTTATCTTTCAGCAGTTCGATTGTGATTTGTTTCTTGGAATTCACCGGGCTTCTTGGAGGTCTAGATTCATGTCTTCCATCCAATTTGAGAGGTCAGCTATTATTTCTTCAAATATTCTTCCTTCCCCTTCCTGTCTCACCTCTCCTTCTGGGATTCCCAGTATGGATATGTTGTTACGTTTGATGATATGCCACAGGTCCCAGAGGATCTGTTCATTTTTCCTTCCGCTCCTCAGACTGGATAATATAGATTGACCTATCTTCAAGTTCCCTGATTTCTCTTCGGCTCAAGTATGCCGATGAAGCCCTCTAGTAAGTGTTTCACGTCAGTTGTTACACTTTTCCAGAATTTAATTCCTTTTTATAATTTCTCGCTTTACTGACATTCTCTGTTCATTTATACACCGTTCCTTTAGTTCTTTGTCTGTGAGTTCCTGCAGTTCTTTGAACATATTTAAGAAAGTTGATTCACACTCTTTATCTAGTCAGCTCAGTGTCTGTACTTCCTCAGAGATGGTTTCTGTTCATTTCTTCTGTGAATGAGCCATACTTTCTTGTTTCTTCACACATTTCATAATTTTTGGTTGAAAACTGGCTATTTGGGATATTATATATAGTAACTCTAGCCAGTAGATTCTTTCCCCTTCTCGGGATTTTTTTTTTCCTTGCTACGAGCTGTAACTGTTTAGTGACTTCTATTTTTTTGACATCTGTATTCTTTGCCATGTGTGGTTTCTAAAGCCACTGTTCCGCTTGTGTTCAGCTGTTGTTTTGACAGAGACTTCCTTGAGTGCCAGGAGTCCGAGAGAGGGAGAGGAAGGAAAAAAGTGAAAGAACTCTCCCAGCCTTTGCAGTTTAGCTACGTGCTGGGGCAATCCTTCAAGATTTGGCCAGGCTGTTTACAACTCTGCCTCCGCCTTCACTTCCTGTTGGAGGTGGGCGCAGAGATCAGTCAGAAGTGAAAGCCTGGTGTGTTCTCAGGACTTTCTGAGCATGCATCCTGCCCCGGGCACGCTCTTGACTTTCTCAAGTTTTCGGTGTTACGCAGGTGTCTTAGAATGGCCTGATTTCTCAGACACTCTTTCCCCAGCTCTTCCTCCCAGGCTTTCGGTGCTCTGTTGTACGCCTTAACTGTAATCTTTTCCCCAGGTGGCTGTGATTGGTTTGACTCCCTTACAGTGTTTTCAAGGAATGTCCACCGTTTTCGTTTGAGAGTTCCCTTGTAGGGGAAACAAGGGCAATCACCTTCAGGCAGCCTCCAGACAATACCAAACAGGCACATCGTTTGAGCGTAAGATCTGCTCTGCTCCCGCCAGAACCAGGGATCAGGGTCCCATACTGGGCATGTGGGCAGCCGTCTTCAAGACTGCTAGTGAGTGGGGGACGGGGTGTTGCAAAGACAAGTGAAAATGCCACAGAGCTCTCCTATCATTTTTAAATTGCCTGTTTCACGGCTGGGCGTTCACTTGGGTGCCGTAAACTTCTGACTGCTTTCTAGAGTTCTGACAAAGTTGACTCTGACAGATTTTACTTCATTTCTCAACGTTTCTGTGAAGGGAAGGCTCCTCAGAGGTACCTACTCCTCTGTTTTTGCTGAGGTCACTCGCTTTCCTAATGTGTTTGGACTGGGCATTTTAAGCCTCATCTCCTGACTTTTCATCTGGAGTCTTGCCGTGGTGGGCAGGTGGCCGTAGCGCTGTTGGACTTTGGTTCATTTCTCCATTCACAGGTAATTCGAAGGCCACGGTACTCTGTTTTCCTAGTGCTGCCGAAGGCATGGGTCGTGTGTGCTTTTATTTGCACTCCTTGTTGGTTTTGTGCTTTGCGGGGGAGGACAAGTATGGAGATTTGGAACCAGAGGGAAGGGGAGCGACGTGCTGTTGTTCCCTAAACTGCCTGGAAACCTTTTAAAAGTACGCCTTTTTCTTAGAGCCTGTGTCTAATCCATCAGCAGCCCTCGTCAACTTTCTGGGCTTTGCCCGCTCCTTGCCTTCTCTGCAGCCACCTCCCTGGTCAGAGCTGCTTCCACTTCTCTGCCTGGGCCGTTCCCCTCCCCTCCTCACCGATCTGCTTCCGCTCCTGCCTTCTCTCCTCCGTTCTCCACACGGCAGCCCAAGGGAGTTCTTTGGAGGAGACCTCGCTGCTCTCCTACTGAAAGCGCGCCAGCAGCTTCCCGTCGCACGGTCGTGGGTCAGTTTCCCTGGATCTCGAGCCCACCCTGGGAATCCGTGTTGCAAGTCGCTCGTTGAGGGAGAGCTCTATGGTGGGCAGCTGGGAAGCTACAGAGAACACGCCTCAGAGTTGTTCCACCAGCTGCTCAAGGAGCTTAGGGTGTTTATCTCTCGCTGCCGAGAGCCGCCTCTCAGGGGGTTCGTTCTGCGTCACTTCTGGCCTGCCCTGTGTGTGGCTCAGCAGGCCCCCGAGGTCAGAGATAGCGCTCGGGAAAGCATCTGGCGGGATTGCATTAAGAGGCCTTTGGTGCTTATGGAACGTGAGTGCTGAGGGTACATGGGTGGGGCCCCTGTGCTGCCTGTGTGTCCCTGAGAACAGGGATCATGTGTTCTTTACCTCTGTGTCCCTGATGCCTGCCATACGGCGGGGTCTCCGAGATTCGCTAAGCTGTCTGACCCAGCTGGGGTCTCGGGTCTCCCACAGCCAGTTAACACCAGCCATGTGGCCCTCTGCTGTCTGCAAAAGGCTGCTTCCTCAGTAGGCGCCGTCCTCGTTTCTCCACGTTTTTTTCTGATCATTGGAAGTTTCCTCATGTTCGACCCACTAGGAGGCCAGCAGCATTGGAATGGGGACTCCGGGGCCACACCAGACAGAGGCCACCACGTCTCTTCCTGAAGTGGTGTTTGCGCAAACTCGGTGGGGTGGTGTCAGAGCCGAGAGTCCCCCGCAGGGCCCCTTGCCCTCTCCTTGCCTCCCGGTGTGCTCCTACAGCCAGCAGGGACCGGGTGGGGGAGCCAGGCTGAGCTGATTATTTTTGACATCAGTTGTTAACATAATTTTGATGTTAAGCCTCCCCCCGCCCCCAGCTCTGGGGTGGCTCTGACTGTGTCCAGGCTCCGGCTTGGGGAGCCATGGGGAGCCTCTCGGCCCCGGATCTGGCCTGGCTGGGAGGCGGCCTGGGAAGGGACCTGTGTTTCTCAAGCCCGCGCCCTCGGGGCCTGGGGGTGGGGCCCAAGCAGATGTCTGGATTTGGTAGCCAGGGCCTGGAGCCGGATACTGAGAACGAGGCCTGCAACTCATTTCCCCATTAAACATTCTGAGAACATCTGCACCGGTTTCCAAGGCTTCTCCCTCACTAATTGCTTTGATTATTGTGTGAAGTTAAGAACTGGCACATTTCCGCGGTGTTGTGATGAAGGTGAAAAGATCGCTCTTAATTAGATTAAAAACATTTTTTTCTTCCTCTGTAATTTCGCCTTGAAAATCAAGGCCATTTTTTTTTTTTGTTTTCTTCATCCAAAGACCTCCAGAAACTTTCCTCCCCACCTCTCCAGAGGTTTCTTGGGAATGTCCTGTGAGCTCAACTCTTGGAGAAGACACTGCTTAACCCAGATTCCATTGTATATTAACGTTTCCCGGGGCTGCTCTAGCTGCCGGGAACCGTCCCCTGGAACTGTGTCTTAGGAAACCTGGACGGTGACTTCCCGGAGCATGGAGACCCCGGAGGGTTGACCGAGTCGTGTGGGTGGCTGCGTGGCTCCCCTTCCGTTTCCTGTACTCACTCGGGGTTGACCCTGTCCTGGCTCAGTTGCTGCTTGTCTCCCTCAGCGCCCCCGCTCTTTGGACCCCGCCCTTGGTCCCGCAGAACCATTTCCGTTCCCTCTCAGATTTGTGTGTGCCGAGGCCTGCGAGCCCTGTGGTGAGGGGCAGCGCTGGGGGCAAGGGTCCCCGGTGCCCTCATCCCTGGGAGTGTAGGAAGCCCGGCATCCTCCCCAGGGTTGGTCAGGATTCCCAGGGTCACCTTCGACTCTGTCCACATCACCGTCGTGCTCGTGTCCAATCCACGCTGCGTGCCCTTGAGTGGATGTGAGACCCAGCACGTTCCACAGTTTGCTTTCAGCAACCTTACAGCAGCGTCACAGCAGTAGAGAGCCAGCCTCCAGCTTTAGGGAGCCACTTTCTGAGAGCTCCCTGGGCCGTTACAGAGGTAGCTTCCTCCCACCAGCTTTTGTCTCGTACCCCCCAAGGCACCGTGCGGGACGTGCGGGTAACTCGGCTCTTGTGTAACTCTGACTCCTCAGACCCATCCCCTTGGGCTCATGCCTCACCCCCAGGTTTGTCACACACATTCTTGAAGATTCTCTTGGTAACAAATGATGGAACCCCAACTCAATCTAGCTGAAGCACAAAAGGGACATTTTTTGGCTCACAGGACTGGACCCAGCTGTTTCAGACACAGCTGGACCCCGGGGCTGCGATGATCCCGTTTGCTGCTCTCACTCTCCCCCTTTTGTGCTCTCCGCCCACCCGCCTTGTTCCCTCTTCTCTCCCCCTCCCTCTCCCCATTGCCCCCTGGGATGGCTGTGTCCTCAGGCAGCCACTTTCTGAAGGGGGCAAGATGGCCACCAGCTTAGCAGACCCAGCAGAAAGAGGCCACCTCTTTCCCCGTCATATGTGCCAGAGTCTGGGGCCAGGCTCTCATGGGTCCCAGCAGGGCGATCAGCCATCCTCAGACCTGCCTTTGTGCCAGTGAAGGCCAGGGCCCGGGCCACAGGCCCTCTCTGGGGATGGCCAGCGAGTACCTGAATCCTGCAGCCTTGGGAGTAGGGAAAGAGCAGCCCCCCAAGGAAGATTCGAGAAGCTGTTCCCAGAGGCCAGGCCTCGCTGCTGGAGAGGCACAAACAACAGGTGTCCACTCAAGCAAGGTATTTCCCTGAGCGGAACCGGGTGCCAGCTGTGAATATGCATTTTCACTCCCCTCTTTGCCCCGTTCCTGGCAGCTGTTGTGGGAATGGCTTTTACACTTTCTGTCCGTGTCCCTTACTTCTCGCCTCTGAGTGCAGACACAGGTGGCGACGCGGCAGTGCTGGCTCGTGGTCTGTGAGCCGGGCATGGGCAGCTGGCACAGACCTGGGGCCGAGGCTCAGCAATGTCACGCAGGGTCTGGCTGCAGCTGTCCGGATGCCCTGGGGAGGGGGTTCTCGTTCACAGTGCAGGATCTGCAGGGCTTTGGCAAATCCGCCAAGAGGGGGTGGCTTTGGGGGGTGGGGGCGAGGCGGGTGGGTGGGAAGGGGCTTTGACTTGGGAAGGACAGGGGCAGCTTCTGTTCATCCCTGTGGAGAGAGCTGGCTTGGGGAACACGCCTGTACCAGGCCCCAGAGGGACACGGGGGAGGTGGAAGGCGAGGTCCCCGTGCCAAGGAACACGCACAGACCTGCGGTCCAGGCACACATAAGCCCTGCACCCAGCCAGAGGAGGGGACAGTCTCTAGAGCCCTGGACAGCTTTGTGAAGGACTTGGGTTACACCTGGGAGATTAGGCAGGATTTTAATCAGTCACCAGCGGGAGGGCTAGGTGAAGACCCAGACACCAGAGGGGACTCTCGTGGGGGCAGAGGGCAGTGGGGATGGGCTGGGGCCTTACAGCAAGTTTGACTTGGTGCTGAAGTCCTGGCCTAGTCTGTGTGACCCAGAGCATGAGCTTTTAGCCTTTTTAACCTGTTTGTCTAGAAATGGGAATCAAAGCTGCCATCCCACAGGGTGGCTGTGACAACGAGATGAGCTCATGACTGAAGCAGCAAGTGGGGAAATGGGAATTCCCTTCGTGCATCTGGTGGAAGCCAAGTGTGTCCCAGTGTCGGGGATAAGCTGGACTTGCTGGAATAGGCAGGGGGCAGGGGCTCGATGGAGACTCGAAAGAAGTGAGACCAGGTGCTCCTGGGAGCAGGTTTTGGGGACGTTCGTGGTCGGAGAGGGCTCTGTCGAGGCATGCGGGCAGTTCCAGGCCAGGTGGAAGGACAAAGGATGCTCCGACATACTCTGATGTCACTCCAGGACGAGATGTGCGGGACCGTGGGACGGGGCAAGGCCCAGACGTGGGAGACTTCCACAAAACACTGTTTCCTGACCTGAGAAAGTACCACCCGAGATAGGACGCAGTAAGGAAGGAGATGGAAATCATCCGGTCTCTTCACCTAAAGACAAACCGTCAATATTTTGATCAGTTTCCTTCCAGTCTTTTTTCTGTGCCCATATTTTCAAATCACCCTGCTAAGCAGGGCCACTGGCTGGAAGGAAACATGCTGCGCTGTTTGGTTCCTGTTCTCTGGAGAGAGGGTGAGGCTTGGCAGCCGGTGTCTCCAGCTGTGGTAGTCGCCACGCCAGAGGCTGCGTTCGCCATCCCAGACCTCCCATTTTCCTAGAAAACAAAATTGTTTTGTTCTGCCCTTGAAAACTTAGGCCCAGATTCTGGCCTTCACAAGGCAAAGGCAGCCAAGGAATTAAAGCATTGACAACTGGGATTGTCTTAGGAAAGTGTGGCTTCGTTGTCGCCAGGATGCAGTGCTCTTTTTCCCAAGGTCTGGCACTCCAGACGGCTCACCTAGCGTAGCTCCGGTGCCCTCCTCGGGGCCCGGGTGTCCAGATGAGTTGCCCCGATGAGTCCACCGTGGGCTCGGCCCGCTCTGCGCTTGCGAGGCCAGGGCTGTGGGTTTTTGCACATCTTTGTAAAACACCCATCTCAGTCTCCTTGAAGTTGGGGATGACAAGCCAGGTCTCTTGGGACACAGCACTTAGCACAGAGCTTTGCCCGAAGGGGCAGCACGCCACTGTGTCTGCCAGGGATTCACATCTACCCCCCAGCCCCTGCCACGCTCCCTGTGCCTTCTTGCAGGGGCCTGACCAGGCTGTGACTGCAGCTGGGTAACGGGGAGGGTCTGCAGCCTGCCTGCGGTGGGGGGAGGCATACCCCACAGTCTCTGACACAGAAGCTGGGCAAAGCAGTGCCATTCCTGTTGACTTGGAGAAACCAACCTGTGGAGCCCCTGTCTCTGCCCCTTGCCGCGGGGACCCTCTGTGCCGTTCCCAGGATGAAACCAAACGTCACACGCTCTTTTCTGGCAGGTGCAGGCCCCACCCGCTCCCAGCAGCCGACTGATGTGCACACTTTAATTTCCTAAAACACCAGGGCTGGGCCTTTGTCAGGGGTCAGGTGGCTCACCCTTGGCCCTGGGGCTTTGGAGATAGCACTTGTCATCTCGGATGTTTGGAAAGCAGTCCCACTTTCCAGCCACCGCTCTGCTGTTCCTTCCTTCTGTATACAAGTGATGCAGACGTAGAAATATGTATTTGTGCTCGTTTTTCCTTTCCTTTTTTTTTTTTTTTTTTTTGAAAGAACATTTGAGTCCTGGATGAAGTTCTAGCTCTGTCACTTGACGGCTGAGTAGTGTAACCCAGGGTACTTGAATCTCAGCCCCGAGTCTCTAAACTGGGGGCTGTAAATGTTCCCGCCAGGTCCCAGACCTGAGAGCCTTTGAATGCACACGCATTCTTCAAGACTTACCCGTCACTTTCCTGTGCTCTCCGAGAATGTCACGGGCAAACAGCCCTTCCCTCGGAGCCCTTCTCCAGGGTGTGACTAAGTAATGTCTGTGCGGTTTCCTGCTGGAAGTCGGCCCTCGCCCCCATGGGCTGCGAGCTCCCTGAGTTTATTTACATCTCTCTGATTGCCGGTCAGTCACAACACCTTCCCACGTGTTCATCAGCCACTTGGATTCCTCTTCTGCGATGTGCTTGTCCGTCGCCCCCTTTTGCATTAAGTTGCTAACATTTGTCTTATTGATTTGCAGGAATTCTTTATATTTGGTGGGCACTCTTCTTCTGTGGCTGCCTTTTTACTCTTAGATGTGTTGTTTGGTGACTAGGACTCTGTTTTAATGTAGTTAAATTAATCAGTCTTTTCCTTTACGGTTACTGCTTGCATTTTAGAAAATCCTTCCAAACCCTGAGGTCATGAATATATTCTTTTAGATTCAGTCGGAAAGCCTTAAGAGTTTTACTTCTCTCCATTAGCCTTCAATTGCCTGGAATGCCAAGAATGAAATGTTGATGTATGGTGTGAGGTAAGGGTCCAAGTCAACCTTCTTCCCGTGTGGACAGCCAGCGATCCCTGAACTTCCTCCTCCCACTGTGTGCAGGCCACCCCTTATACACAGCAAGGATCCAGATGTGTGGGGGCTATTTCTGGACCGTCAACCCTGTCCCCTTGGGCTGTTTGTCTCTTGCTGCGTTAGCACCACACCACCTTAATGACTGCTACTTTGTAAGGGGTACCGATGTCTGGTAGAGCAAGTTCTCCTACCTTGTTGCTGTTCAAGAATTTTGTGGATTCTTGGCTTTTTGCACTTCCAGAGCAATTTTAGAATCAGCTTGCCAAGGTTCCGACACAGAAACCGTGGGATTTTTATTAAGATTCGGGGAGAATCTTTTCACTATTGGGTCTTCTAGTCAATGGAACAAAAGCTATTTCTCCATTATTTATGTCTTCTCGAATGTTGCTTGTTAAGGTTTTATAATTTCTCCTTAGAGTTCTTGTATGTCCTTAATTACGTACTAAAAATTTTTTGTACTACTGTATACAGGCTTTTTTTTTTTTTTACAGAAGAGACAAAAATAGTACAGCTTTTTTGGTACTCTCAGCAGCTTCCCCTAATGTTAGCATCTTATAAAACCATGGTACAGTTAGCAACACTAAGAAATGAACACTCGGCAGTACTAGTAGTTAAGCTACAGTTTAGTTAATTTACCTGGATTTTTCCAGCTTAACTACTAATGTACTTTTTCTGTCCCAGGATCCATCGTTGCATTTAGTCAGGTCTGCTTAGTCTCCTCTGATCCGTGAAGCCAAATCTTGGTCCCTCCTTGTTCCTCATGACCTTGACACATTTTTTTCTTTTTTTTTTTTTTTGCGGTACGCGGGCCTCTCACTGCTGTGGCCTCTCCCGTTGCGGAGCACAGGCTCCGGACGCGCAGGCTCAGCGGCCATGGCTCACGGGCGCAGCCGCTCCGCGGCACGTGGGATCTTCCCGGACCGGGGCACGAACCCATGTCCCCTGCATCGGCAGGCGGACTCCCAACCACTGCGCCACCAGGGAAGCCCCGACCTTGACCCTTTTGAGGAATACTAGTCAGGCGTCAGTGTCCCTCGGTTTGGGTTTGTCACTGTTTTCTCAGGATTAGACTGGTGTTACGGGTTTGGGGGGACGAATGCCACAGAAGTGAGGTGCTTTTCTCATTGCACCATATCAGGGTACATGACATCAACATGGTTTGTCACTGGTAGTGTTAACCTTGACCCACTTGGTTAAGGTGGCGTCAGCCAGCCTTATTTAGTATTTTTCCCTTTCCAGTCTAGTCATGAGAAGGGGGTCACCAAGCCCTGCCCACACCCAAGGGGAGGGGAGTTACGGTCTACCTCCTGCATGAGAGAATATCAAAGCATTGGTGAACATATGTTAAAACCACCACAGCAATGAATAAATATTTGAGAGGAGATACTTTGAAGTTTCTCGTTAAAGTTTCACCTACTAATTTTAGCATTCATCCCTGGATCTTGCCTGTAGCAAGTATCACTGTGGTGTTCTAATGGTGGTTTTTTTTCCTCAGTCTTTCTACATTTATTATCTGGAATTCTTCTATAAGGAAGATTTATCCCTCTCTTCCAATTATCTGTTGATTTATATCAGTATGGACTCAGGAATATTTATTTTTTTGAGCTATAATCTAATACTAGTATTTTGCATAATATTTTTTTTCTTTTCCTGTTGAAGTCTTTTTTTTTATAACATCTTCTTTGGAGTATAATAGCTTCACAGTGGTGTGTTAGGTTCTGCTGTAATAACAAAGTGAATCAGCTAAACATATACATATATCCCCATATCTCCTCCCTCTTGAGCCTCCCTCCCACACTCCCTATCCCACCCCTCCAGGTGGACACAGAGCACCCAGCTGATCTCCCTGTGCTATGTGGCTGCTTCCCACTAGCTATCTGTTTTACGTTTGGTAGTGTATATATATCCATTCCACTCTCTCACTGTGTCCCAGCTTACCCTTCCCCTTCCCCGTGTCCACGAGTCCATTTTCTATGTCTGCGTCTTTATTCCTGTCCTGCCCCTAGGTTCTTCAGAACCCTTTTTTTTTTTTTTTTAGATTCCATATATATGTGTTAGCATACGGTATTTGTTTTTCTCTTTCTGACTTACTTCACTCTGTATGACAGTCTCTACGTCCATCCACCTCACTACAAATAACTCAATTTCGTTTCTTTTTATGGCTGAGACATATTCCATTGTATATATGTGCCACATCTTTTTCATCCATTCGTCCGTCGATGGACACTTACAGTGCTTCCATGCCCTGGCTATTACAAATAGAGCTGCAATGAACATTGTGGTACATGACTCTTTTTGAATTGTGGTTTTCTCAGGGTATATGCCCAGGAGTGGGATTGCTGGGTCACATGGTGGTTCTGTGTTTAGTTTTTTAAGGAACCTCCATACTGTTCTCCATAGTGGCTGTATCAATTTACATTCCCACCACCAGTGCAAGAGGGTTCCCTTTTCTCCACACCCTCTCCAGCATTTATCGTTTGTAGATTTTTGATGATGGCCATTCTGACTGCTGGGAGGTGATACCTCATTGTAGTTTTGATTTGCATTTCTCTAATGATTAGTGATGTTGAGCATCCTTTCATGTGTTCGTTGGCAATCTGTGTATCTTCTTTGGGGAAATGTCTATTTAGGTCTTCTGCTCATTTTTGGATTGGATTGTTTGTTTTATTTGATATTGAGCTGCATGAGCTGCTTGTATATTTTGGAGATTAATTCTTTGTCAGTTGCTTTGTTTGCAAATATTTTCTCCCATTCCGAGGGTTGTCTTTTCGTCTTGTTTATGGTTTCCTTTGCTGTGCAAAAGCTTTTAAGTTTCATTAGGTCCCACTTATTTTTGTTTTTATTTCCATTTCTCCAGGCGGTGGGTCAAAAAGGATCTTCCTGTGATTTATGTCATAGAGTGTCCTTTCTATGTTTTCCTCTAAGAATTTTATAGTGTCTGGCCTCACATTTAGGTCTTTAATCCATTTTCAGTTTACTTTTGTGTATGGTGTTAGGGAGTGTTCTAATTTCATTCTTTTACATGTAGCTGTCCAGTTTTCCCAGCACCACTTACTGAAGAGGCTGTCTTTTCCCCATTGTACATTCTTGCCTCCTTTATCTAAAACAAGGTGACCGTAGGTGCATGGGTTTATCTCTGGGCTTTCTGTCCTGTTCCATTGATCTGTATATCTGTTTTTGTGCCAGTACCATACTGTCTTGATTACTGTAGCTTTGTAGTATAGTCTGAAGTCAGGGAGCCTGATTCCTCCAGCTCCGTTTTCCTTTCTCAAGATTGCTTTGGCTATTCGGGGTATTTTGTGTTTCCATACAAATTGTGAAATTTTTTGTTCTAGTTCTGTGGAAAATGCCATTTTTAGTTTGATGGGGACTGCATTGAATCCGTAGATTGCTTTGGGTAGTATAGTCATTTTCACAATGTTGATTACTCCAATCCAAGAACATGGTGTATCTCTCCATCTGTTTGTATCATCCTTAATTTCTTTCATCGTCTTATAGTTTTCTGCATGCAGGTCTTTTGTCTCCTTGGTAGGTTTATTCCTAGGTGTTTTATTCTTTTTGTTGCAGTGGTAAATGGGAGTGTTTCCTTAATTTCTCTTTTAGATTTTCCATCATTAGTGTATAGGAATGCAAGAGATTTCTGTGCATTAATTTTGTATCCTGCTACTTGACCAGATTCATTGACTAGGTCTAGCAGTTTTCTGGTAGCATCTTTAGGATTCTCTGTGTATAGTATCATGTCATCTGCAAACAGTGACAATGTTGCTTCTTTTCCGACTTGGATTCCTTTTATTTCTGTTTCTTCTCTGATTACTGTGGCTAAAACTTCCAAAACTATGTTGAATAATAGTGGTGAGAGTGGGCAACCTTGTCTTGTTCCTGATCTTAGTGGAAATGGTTTCAGTTTTTCACCACTGAGAATGATGTTGGCTGTGGGATTGTCATATATGGCCTTTATTATGTTGAGGTAAGTTCCCTCTGTGCCTACTTTCTGGAGGGTTTTTGCCATAAATGGGTGTTGAATTTTGTCAAAAGCCTTTTCATCTATTGAGATGATTATATGGGTTTTCTCCTTCAATTTGTCAATATGGTCTATCACACTGATTGATTTGCGTGTATTGAAGAATCCTTGCATTCCTGGGATAAACCCTACTTGATCATGGTGTATGATCCTTTTAATGTGCTGTTGGATTCTGTTTGCTAGTATTTCGTTGAGGATTTTTGCATCTATGTTCACCAGTGATATTGGCCTGTAGTTTTTTTTGTGACATCTTTGTCTGGTTTTGGTATCAGGGTGATGGTGACCTCGTAGAATGAGTTGGGGAGTGTTCCTCCCTCTGCTATATTTTGGAAGAGTTTGAGAAGGATGGGTGTTAGCTCTTCTCTAAATGTTTTGATAGGATTCTGTATAATATTTTTAATATTATTTATTTTGTTCCTCAAATTGTTTTAGCTTTGGTCACTGGATTGACAGTTCTTTTGGGTTAGTTCCTGTGTCCATTTGATATGCCCTCATCCTTCTCATTTATTTATTTTTGAGCATTTCTTTCCTTTCTAACACTAGACAATACTTCAGGCTTATCTTATATTTCCACTGCCCTAGCCCTAGAATCACCATTCTATCAGAGAGCCCTGGTTCCTTTTCCTGGAGAATGGGATTTAGAAACCAGGATCTGGGCACTAGGTGCTCATTGCTCCACAGTTGGTCACTGCTTCTAGGGCCTCTCAGTGGACAGAGCTAGGAAATGTATGTATGTGAATAAGCCAAGTGTACACGTACATCTGTATTTATTTGTGTCTATTTTAAACTAAATGTAAGTTCATACTGATATTTCTGACCACAGGGTTCGTTCACCACCCCCTAACTCTGTTTGTTACTTTTTTTCTGACATTGAGAATCCTGGCTCCCATCATCTATAATTATTTACTTATTTAACTCAAGTGTACCTGTAGTACCCCTATGAGAAACAAACTTACCAACTAGAATACTGTGTTTATGACAGTTTTTTTTTTTTTTTTTTAACTTTAAACATATCCAATCAGAAGATTGTTTCCCAAGACTTCACAGGCCAGCTCCTTCTTCCCCTCTCCTTTTAGTGCTATGTTACGTATTCGTAATACGGAATGCACTCGTGACAGTATGCTTTCCATCCTGGATCCTCCAACAGGCTTATTTGGCGGGGAGCGGGGGGTTGCATATAGTAAAATTTACTCTTGGAGATGTACAGTTCTATGGGTTTTGACAAATGCCTGGAGTCATGTACCTACCACCACAACATCATACAGAGAAGTTCCATAGCCCGAAAAATTCCATTGTGCAACTCTTTTGAAGTCAAGTACTCCCCCTCCTCTAAACACTAGCAGCCATTGATCTGTTTTATGTCCCTGTAGTTTTGCCTTTTCCAGAATGTCCTATAAATGGAATCATATAATACGTAGCCTTTTGCATCTGGCTTCTTTCACTGCTTAGCGAAATGCATTTGCGACTCATCTGCGTTGTTGCACGCGTGAACCGTTAGTTCATGTCTTTGATGGCTGGATGGAATCCCATTGTATGGATGTACCACAGTTTATCCATTCACCTACCGAAGCGCATCTTAGTTGTTTCCTGGTTGGGGCAGCTGTGAGCAAGATTGCGATACACACTTACGTACAGGTTTTTCTGAATGTAAATCTTCAGTTCGCTTGGGTAAATAACTGGGACAGGGACCAATGCGTCACAAGATAAATGTATGTTGAACTTTATGAGAAAACACCAAACCCTCTTCCAACATGGCCGCACCATTTTGCATTCCCACCAGCAACACGTAAAAGTTCTAGTTGCTCTGCATCTTCACGAGCACATGGTATTGTCAGGCTTTGCCGCCTTTTTTCTTTTCTTGACGTAAAGTGAAAAGTAAGGCTCTAGCCTTATTCTTTGCCAAATATCCAAAACTGAAGCCATTTAAAAATTTTAGTCATTCTACCGTGGGTATAGTGGCAGCTCACTGTGGATTGAATTTGCATTTCCCTAACAACTACTGGCATTGGTTGAACTGACCATCTTTCCATGAGCTCGTTAGTAATCCATTTTAAAAACTGGGCTGTTAGCTGTCTTGTCAAGTTGCCACAGTTCCTTACGTATTCTGGATCAAAGTCCTTGACCAGACAAGTGACATGTAAACATTTTCTCCAAGTCTATGACTTGTCTTTTCATTCCCTTCGCAGTGTCTTTTACAGAGCAAATGCTTTTAATTTTGATAAAGTCCAGTTTTTCCATTTTTTTCTGCTCACAGACTGAGCTTTTGGTATCAAATCCAGAGACTCTCTCCTGTGTCTTCTTGAAGAGAATTTATAGTTTGTGTTTCATTTTTGTTTTTTCAGTAGGACTGCATACAATACCTTTACATTTTCATTTTCTGATTGTTGATGATCTCCTACACTGTGAGGGGTACGTGCTAAATGTATTAAAATTTGCACACACTCATACGTTTATATTTAGGAGATGGTTGTACTACTTTGGGGTGGGGAATCCTTTCTCTTTCAAAAAGCAAAAGATAGGTATCGCTTCAAAATCATAAAAAATGTTCTGTGACAAAACAACCATAATTAAGGTAAAAACACCAAAGATAGACTGGGGGACATACCTGTGCCTCATATGTAACAGGTTAATTATCTCGAGCATAGAAAAAAGAATTCCTACAAATTGACGGACAGAAGTGAGCAAAGGATAAGAACAGATAATCCCACAAGAGGAAAACCAAATAGCCTCCGAGCCACAAGGGGCATCCAGCATAGAAGGAAAGGCACCATGCCCGTCTTCGTCTACACGTGACGGGCCCAGCAAAGGCTGCCAAAGGCCTGTGCGGACATGGATGTGGAGAAGGTGGCATGCACACACACTACTGCTGGAGCCTAATTGATACGACTTCTTGGGAAAACAATCCAGCCACACCTACTAAACTTACCAAGGAAGCACCCTCTCACCTGCCTCATCAATATGTCAGGTTTTCGTAAAGATGGATGGGTGCATCATCGTCTTAAAGTAGCGGCTTAAAGCTAATGGAACCAAATGTCCGTCACACGTGGAATGTCTGAGTTAACTGTGGTAGATCTAAGCTACGGACTGTTACGCAATTACTAAAATAAGACTTAGATCCATGTCTAAATACCTGTAGAAAAATGAGATGGGCGCATTGCAGTGACAGGAACAGAGCCGTCACGTGTGTGTAAGTGCAAGTCCCGCCGGGTGTCAGCTGCTCTTGTGAGCAGAGGGATGAGCTGGGAATCTAGTTGGCGGTTAACGCTGATGACCTCGGGGAAGGAAGGCCTTCAGGAGTCTTTGAGCTGTGTCCCTTTTTACAAGTAATTCGTTATTTTACAACAAAAACTTTAAATGGAAAAATTAAAAAGGTCCAGATTGAAAACCAGGGGACTGGTAATTATTCTCAGTCAGCCCGGAACACCAGCACCTGCTCACTGCGGGTGGGCCCGGGAGTCTGAATGCCAACACCAGCCGTCGGGGTGGTTCCTGTGCCTCCCTCAGGGTGCGGGTGGCGGACGCGAGGGGCCAGGAGCTCTGTGGCTGCCCCTTCCTCCCCGGCTTGCGACGCTCTGTGAGCAGGAGCCCTACCACCCAGGGTCTTCACGGATGCATCAAAAGCCATCCAGCCACGTGACAGTGACAGTGTGGGGATGAGAGTCAGTGTCTTAGCAGACCTATGCTTGGCAGCTGTGTTCTATTCTTGACCTGAACGTCTGGTGTGAACCTGGGGAGAGGCCCAGACACCTGAGCTCAGCCCAGGCACAGTCCTCACGCTGAGGGGTGTCATCGGCTCTCAACTGCTCCTTGACCACTGTGGCCTCAGGCGCGCGGGGGCCGTCGGTCCCCCCCGCCCCCGCCAGTCCTCCGTGCCGAGGCTTCGTACGCCATCTGCGCTCCTCACCCAGCCCTGGGAGTAGATATCTTACCCGTCTGTGGGAAGGCTCCAGGGGCACAGGTCCGCCCCACAGCCAGGGTAGCAGCTTGGGGCGAGCATCTCAGCTCTGAGCAACCCTGGGCCCCCTCTGCCATCAAGCCTTCCATGGAAGCCTGACGTGCTGTCCCGCATCTTTGCCCACAGTGAAAAAGAGCCCCACGCTGCTGGAAGTGAGCACGGCCCATTTCACGAGAACCAACAGCTTTGCCGAGGACCTGGACCTGGAAGGGGAGACCCTGCTGGCGCCCATCACCCACGTGTCGCAGTGAGTGTCCGCTCACCCAGGGGTGATGAGCTAGAAGGGCGTGGGGCTCAGTGCTGGACCGGGGCTCAGGTCTCCTCACTCAGTGCCCACCGCTCGCCGCCTGCCCTCGGCAACCTGGGGCCACCGACCACTGGGGGCTGGCCTCAGTGCCCGGGCACCAGGCGGGGAGGAGAGCAAGGGCATTTCCCGCCGAGTCTGGGAACGTGATCCTCTTGTTTTGACTTAGGGAAAACCAGACTGATCGTTTTCCACTTGTTTTCGTGCTTTGCGCGTCTGAGAAGATTGTTTTTCTCTCCCCTAGCCCCCTCCCCTGCCCCCCAAAAAAGAGACGACTTTGTTTTTCGCATTTCCCCGGTGGAACCCTGGCCAAAGCCACGGGGCAGATGCCGACTGCTGTCTGCCAGTTGCCGCTGCTGTCCTCAGGGGCTCCTTCAGGTGGAGGAAATGGCTGATTTTCCACGCCTTCCAGTTGGCCTGCCCCCGAGGCACAGCTGGCCTGGGACGCATGCCTGTCCTCCCCCACCGTCGCGGTATCGCCAGGCCAATCCCTGGGGCCCGGCCATGGTGTGATTCCCCCCCGACGTGACTCAGTGCTCCCGGCTAGGGCGCCCAGTGGTGACAGCCTGTGGCGGGGTCAGTGGGACACTCGGGCCCATTCTGGCCACTGCCCCCCTGGGGATTCCCCTAGAGAAGTCTTTCTGTGCTGGGATGTGTGAGCGGCGCTCTCAGCCCTTCTGAGGGTCACTTGCTGGCCTTCTTTCCTTCTCTCCGCGGAGTCACTAAAGCGTGTTTCGGCTCTCCGGACTCTCTAAGGGTCTCGAGGTTGTCCTGAACCATGTGCATCTCTCTGGAAGTGAGGCCCCGGGCTGGCTGCCTTTGCTGCCGGCCAGGTGTGGCCTTTGCCCTGCAGATGACTGAGGACTCGGGACCCGAACCGCAGGGCCTCCTGGCTGCTCTGTAACCAGAGGACTGACAGAGTCGGGGAGCCAGAGTGAGGGGAGGGTTGGACAGTCTCAAGGTGGTACCATGATCAGACAGGAGGGCCTACCATCCTTGCAGGCCCCCAGGCTCACAGGGAAGTTGGCAGCACCCCATCGATAGCAGGGTGTGCACAGAACACATTCTCAGGCTCGGCGGGAGCCACCCAGGTCCCTGGGAAGCGGCGTTATTCACCCTCGTGGACTCGGCACCGGAGCAAGCTTCCAGGCCACCCCTGGGGATGTGGCTGTGACCCCTGGGCCCATCCCGGAGATGACCTGATAGGCTCACTTGATAAATGGGCAAGGGCGGAGGCGTGAGCAGTGGCGGGTGCCGGATGGGATGGGCAGGTGCAGGTCAGCGTCCCAAGGCAGAATGCCAGCTTACCACTCTGGCTGAGGCCTGTACCGAATCTGGGGCACAAAGGACGCCAGAGCAGTAAAGGTTGCAGTTTTGTGGCTGGTGTCTGCAGTCCGGGTGGCAGTCCCTGCTCAGAGCGAGGACGGCCGAGAGCCTGCTGGGAACCATGACCCTCACGTGGGCGGATAGCACCCAGGCCTCACTGTGCCGCTCAGCCTGCCCCTTCCTGTCCTCCTGGCCGCTCTCTTCCTGCCAGAGCTCACTCTCCTTTGTTCCCTCAGCTGTGGCCTGGCCCCCAGAACGCACATGCAAGGAGTTGCCCCCCGGGTGGACAGGGCCATCACCCACCATCCATCCAGCGGGGCAGTCAGTCTTCACCAGCTCCCCGGGCCCTGCGAGGCCCCTGCAGAGAGGCCCAGGGTGAGGGTGGTGAGGCTGGGGACCGAGGTGGCCCAAAGCCGAGCTCACAGCTGCCTTTCACAGTCCCCCCTTTTGAAGCGAGGTCCGTGTGTGTTGGCATCTGCGTGCACCACGTTTCCCAAGGCTAGAGGCCGCCCACCTGCCCAGGGAGCCCCAGGAGGGAACTCAAGCCAGTGTAACTGCACCGTCAGAGGAGCCTGGCCGTTTCTTGTCTTCCCTCCTCCAAGAGAGAGGCGCCAAGCTCTCTCTGCTTGCTGTGGGCCTGGGGCATCACCCACCAGAGAGCCGGTGGTGGGCCTTCTGGGTCTAGCGGTCCCATGATGTGGCCCGCTGGTTGTAGCAGGAGTGGTCCCCTCCAGCGCCGGTTGGGCCTAGGCAGTCCTCACCCGGTAGAGTCCTCGCCCCAGAACCTGTGAACCAGTACAGACCCTGGAGATGAGCCAGCTGGGAAGGTGGGAAGGAGCCTAGGCGTGGTGCTAGGAGGAAGGGTCTGCAGTGAAGGCTGGGAGCGAAAAGACCGAGGCTGCAGTCGAAAGGACACCTCCAGGCACTGTGGTCTGGTCAAGACAGAGTCAAGGTTGAGACGGCAAGGGATCTGCGTGCCCACGTCCTCAGTAGTCAGAGTACTGCTCGGGGGAGCCCAGGTGGGGAAGGGGGGATGTAGGCACAGTGAAAGAGATGGTGGGGGCCTCAGACCTAGGCGCCCCCAGGGCTGCAGGCTGGGTAGAGGCCCCACCCCACCATGGCTGGGGAAGGAGGTGGCACCGACGGGCACCATGCTTACTTAGGGCTGCGACTGCCGGCAGGGCAGGGCAGGGCAGGGCAGGGCAGGGAGGGGGACGGCCAGGCCTCGGTGCCCATGCTGGGGCCACATTCCTTTGCCTCCCGCACGGCCCGCCTGGTGATTGATGCCCCTAATTAAACTCGGCTCCAGCCGCTCGGGGACCCGTCTCGGCTCCTGCGGGCAGCTCAGCCCCACGGACTCCATGCGGGGAAGAGAGGGGCGCACGCCCTGGTGTGTGTAAGGGATGGGGGGTGTGCGCGGGGGTCTCACAGCGGGCAGAGTGGGTGGGAGGCAGTTACTGAAAAACAGATCCATTTTTCTTCAGCATTTTACTGATGTTAAATGTATTACCATCTTGGGCCAGTTCCAGGATTCAAATTAAAAGCATAAATAAAGACACATTTTGTTTCCATCTCAAGCTCTCCCCGCCCGCTGGGCCCCAGGGAGGTGAGGTCACTGCAGCCTTGATTACGGGAAGGTCCCTGGGGCTGGGCGAAGCTCCTCTTTCCGGGGCCTGTTGGCCGTCGGTGGAGCGAGGGGTCAGGGGATTGGGGGTCAGCAAGCCAGCCTGGTGCAACCGAGGGGGTCGCCAGCGAGCAGGGCCCAGGGTGCAGTGGGCTGGGGAGACACGGTAGCTTTGGGCACTCCAGCCCCACAGGCAAGCCCCTGGGCAGCTCCAGGGCCCTCACACGAATCTGGGTGGCCGGGCTGGAGTCTCACCCACACCTTTCAGGAAGATAGTCTTCCAGGGCCAGCAGGGCCAGCAGGCGGCTCGTCTGCATTTGTGCACCGCCCCCCCCCCGCCCCTCACCCAGTCTGGCCACAGGGCTTCCAAGGAGCAAGTGTGAGGCAGGGGACGAGGCATCTGGGGGAGTGGGGCATAGCGGAGCCCTGCTCCCCGGGAGCTGGGGTGAGTTCCTAGGCTCCTACCCCCTGAGGGGAGGGCCACCCCTGTGTGCATCCCTGTGCCTTGCACACGGCGTCCCATCTGGGACAGCCTTGGCACTCCTCTGCAGCCATGAGATTCCTGCTCATCTTTCCAAGGCCCTCTCAAGTCATCCCCTCTCAAGGAGGCGCAGGACGTCCACAGGCCAGGCAGCCGCGTCCTCCTCCAGCCCTGAGGCCCTCTGTACCAGCTCCCTGAGCCCTAGTACGGGGCCTGGGACTCCTTTTTGGGTACCTGTCTCCCAGGATCCTCGGCTCCTGGGGAGCAGGCGATGTGCGGCTCCCCTGGGCCTCTCCCTATCTGGCACCCCCTCAAGCCCCAGCCTGGAGGGAGCTCCAGGACTATGGCTCCCACCCCCAGGGCAGACAGGGGCCCCCAGCCAGCACCTCCCGAGGAGGAGATGAAGCAAGGGCTGTGGGCGCCTCAGCATGGGTGCTGGCATGAAGGGCCAGGGGCGGCTGGGTCAGAACTGGCCTCGGCATCAGGACCTGTGGCTCTGAGCTCCAGGGCTGTGTGTGGGCGTGGCCTGGGTACCCTTTCTCTCAGCAGCCTTGGGAGACTGCGGCCATTCCTATGGAGTCCTCCCCACGGCTGCAGTCAGCCAGGAGTGGCCTGGCACCCACATCTGCCCCACCGGTTGCATGTGGACACCCAAGACAGGTAGTTCAAGTGGCCAGACCCTCTGTGAGCACAGCAGCCTGTGGTTTCCCTGAAGGGTCCCTCCAGGAGAGTTGGTCCCTGGTTCCTCCATCTCTTTCATCACGGCATCTCGGATGGGCGGGATTCAGCTCTTTTTAACTAGCCACCACTCTGTCCCGCTCTGCAGGGGGAGGAGTTCGGTTAGCACCCTGTACACCAAGATAGGCACAGGGCAGGCCAGGGGTCTTCTAGGAAAGGAAAGCAGAGGGAAGGCAAGGCCAAGGCTGGGGCGCTACAGGTCGCCCACCAGGTGACCACAAGCAAGCACGCTCACACACACTCACACACACTCACACACACCCAGCGAGCACATACTTGCAGGCCTCCTGCGACATGACAGCCTGGAGATCCTTGAGCAAAACCAGCCCTGTGTGCGTTAATTAGAATTTCCATGTCTTCAACTTTCTCCTGGACCCTGCGGAATCTCACGCCAAAACGTTCGAGTTTCTCTTCTCCAGCAAGGCCGCTGTGGCCTGGCTTTCATCCACATCACTACTAATGTCTCCTGAAATCTGCATTTGTCAGCGAGGCCAGGGCCAGCCCCATGCCTTCTGGAAACGGGGGCAAATGTCACAAGGCTTGGTCCTGCACTCAGCTCCGTGGACCAGGGGTACTAGCTTTGTTGATGGGACTAGGTTTGCTTGGGACGTTTCAGAGACACCCAGGGCCCACTGCGGCCCACACCCATGGACCCTGGAGGCATCAGGCACTGCACCTCTGCGAACACCCAAGCCCCTCGCTCTGTTTCTCACCCTGCAAACTTTGGTGGGAAAGGACGGAGAGGCCTTTCTGGGGCCAGTGTCCGGGGGGATAAAGGAGGGGGCTTGCCAGGAACAGATGAGGCTAGTTTGTCTTTCCAGACCACTGTCCTGTCTTCTTCGGAGCTCCAGACCACCTCTGTCTGCACAAGGTGCCAGGGAAGCCCCGTGGGAGCCCGCCCGGGAGGGCTGTGCGAGGCTACATGAGTCACAGGCTCCCCGTCAGAGCCTCACAGCTCCGGCCAGGCGCAAACCCGTCTCTGAAATGCACGGGGGGATTAAATGTTCTCCTAATTAAATTAAAAGCGAGGCGGAGTGGCTCAGTGGGAAAGAGACGGGACTGGGAATCGGATGCCCTCAATCTGGCTCCCAGCCTGCACCAGCCCAGCTGCGGGCTGCCCCCGGAGGCCCCCTAACCTCTGGGAGCCTCGCTTCCTCCATCTGAGCATGAGAGGAGGACGCAGCCAGTCTCCCGGGGCTGCTGCTCTGGGGAGTGGGCCCACTGTCTGGGTGGGAGGCCCAGAGGAAAGCGGGGAGGCTCCTTACTTCCTCAGAAGCCATCCATAACCCCCGGCCCAGGCCCAGGCGCTCTCAGGCCCCGCTCGGCAGTCTCCGTGGTGCAGGCCCTCAGCAAGGCTAGCGTGGACCGGGCTAGGGCTAGGGTTAGGGTAGCGCTGGAGGAGAGACCGTCCACACCCTAGAAGTGGCTGGGGAAAATGACTGCACAGACCGCACGGGTGTTGATGTGGAGACATTTCTCGCCGTCGGGGAGTACCACACAGCTCCCTCTTGGGCTCTGCTTGAACCTAGAAGGGGAGACTGAGTCCCAAGGCAGCCTGATCAGGAAGCCTGAGGTGTGTGTCCCCTGAGCCGAGGGTGGAGGGTGCTTGTGGGCAGACCCAGCCCCTCTGCAGGCCTGGGTCGTCCATCTCTCAAGTCAAGTTTAGAAAGGATTGTCCTTGCACACAGGACACAGTTTTCGACTTGAAGGATGAAGCGCACACAGATGAGTACACAGATCTCAAGTGTACTGCTTTATGCATTTTCAGCCCCTGGCACTCATGTAACCAGCCCCCAGCTGAGCCAGCAGAACCTCCCGGGAAGCCCCTAGGCTCCCGCTTCCTGTCACTGATGCCCACGGGTAACCAGTGTCCTGGCTTCTAGCAACAGGACTCAGCTCTCTGCCCGTTCTTGAACTTTCTATCGAGAGACTCACACAGTGCACGCGCCCGTCTGTCCGAGTCCCCGGGAGCCCCGCCGTCTGGCTGAAGAGAGCAGTGCCTCCCTCTTTCCTTGCCGGCTGGCACCCCGCTGTGTGAATGGCCTACACTTTGGTTATCCATTCTCCTTGGATGGCCACTTGGACAATTTCCAAGGCAGGGTTGTTATCATTATTGCTAAGAATATTCTGTCTAGTCTCTGATGAACATATGGGCTGCTTTCTGGCATGTGCCTAGGTGCGGAGTTGCCAGGTCACTGGACGGGCTTGTTGACTTTCAATAAACATTGACTAACAGTTTCCCAAAGCAGGCATATACCACTTCCACTCCCACCAGTGGCATGGGGGCATTCTGGCTGCTCTGTATCCTAACACTGGGCATTCTCCATCACTTCCCTTCTAGCCATACTGGTGTCTGGTGGCATCAAATTGTGATTTTAATTTGCAGTAAGCCAATGGCTAATACAGCTGAGCCCCTTTCTACGTGATTATTGTTTAGTTGGATATCGTCCTTTGTAAAATGCCCACGTCGGCTGCCCACTTTCTATTGGGTTATCTTTTCTTTTGATTGTAGGAGTTCTATCTTTACCCTGGACGTGAGTCGTTGGTCAGATTATTTGGAATATATATATATATATATATATATATATATATATATATATACACACAACACCTCTCCCTCTGCAGGTCGCCCTTTTCCTCTCTCAAGGTGTCTTTTGATGAACAGAAGGTCTTAATTTTAAGGTGATCCAGTTAATCAAACATTTCCTCTCTGGAGAGTGCTATTTGTGTCCTATTTAAGAAACTCTGACTACTCCAAGGTCATAAAGATATCCTGCTTTTTTCTAAAGCTTTAATAGTTCACCTTTCACACGGAGAGCTCCAGTCCGCCTGGAAACAATTTTTGCATGCAGTACGAGGCTGAGGTCAGGGTACAGTTTTCCCCCATTTGGATATCCAGCTGGACTCGGCACCCTTTACTGAAAAGACCATCCTTTCTCCACTGCCCTACCATATCGGCATCGTTACAAACCAGCTCACTGTCTACACGCGGCTCTGTTTGTGGACCCTGTTCGCTTCCATGAGTCAGGTTTCAGTTCTTCTTTTTTGCCAGGGCCATGTCTCATCATCACTATAGTTTGATACCAGCCCCGGACAGCTGATCAAGCAGGCTCCAGCCAGTTCTCCTGCCTTGCTTGGCTGTCTTTGTGTGGCACCTGTCTCTCCATCCATGTGCCAGTTTCCACAGGAAACTTCTAACAGGTACGGCAGCTCTCTAGATGGCTTCTAACAAACAGGTACGGCAGCTCTCTAGATGGCTTCTAACAAACAGGTACGGCAGCTCTCTAGATGGCTTCTAACAAACAGGTACGGCAGCTCTCTAGATGGCTTCTAACAAACAGGTACGGCAGCTCTCTAGATGGCTTCTAACAAACAGGTACGGCAGCTCTCTAGATGGCTTCTAACAAACAGGTACGGCAGCTCTCTAGATGGCTTCTAACAAACAGGTACGGCAGCTCTCTAGATGGCTTCTAACAAACAGGTACGGCAGCTCTCCAGATGGCTTCTAACAAACAGGTACGGCAGCTCTCCAGATGGCTTCTAACAAACAGGTACGGCAGCTCTCTAGATGGCTTCTAACAAACAGGTACGGCAGCTCTCCAGATGGCTTCTAACAAACAGGTACGGCAGCTCTCTAGATGGCTTCTAACAAACAGGTACGGCAGCTCTCTAGATGGCTTCTAACAAACAGGTACGGCAGCTCTCTAGATGGCTTCTAACAAACAGGTACGGCAGCTCTCTAGATGGCTTCTAACAAACAGGTACGGCAGCTCTCTAGATGGCTTCTAACAAACAGGTACGGCAGCTCTCCAGATGGCTTCTAACAAACAGGTACGGCAGCTCTCCAGATGGCTTCTAACAAACAGGTACGGCAGCTCTCTAGATGGCTTCTAACAAACAGGTACGGCAGCTCTCTAGATGGCTTCTAACAAACAGGTACGGCAGCTCTCTAGATGGCTTCTAACAAACAGGTACGGCAGCTCTCTAGATGGCTTCTAACAAACAGGTACGGCAGCTCTCTAGATGGCTTCTAACAAACAGGTACGGCAGCTCTCTAGATGGCTTCTAACAAACAGGTACGGCAGCTCTCTAGATGGCTTCTAACAAACAGGTACGGCAGCTCTCTAGATGGCTTCTAACAAACAGGTACGGCAGCTCTCCAGATGGCTTCTAACAAACAGGTACGGCAGCTCTCTAGATGGCTTCTAACAAACAGGTACGGCAGCTCTCTAGATGGCTTCTAACAAACAGGTACGGCAGCTCTCTAGATGGCTTCTAACAAACAGGTACGGCAGCTCTCTAGATGGCTTCTAACAAACAGGTACGGCAGCTCTCCAGATGGCTTCTAACAAACAGGTACGGCAGCTCTCCAGATGGCTTCTAACAAACAGGTACGGCAGCTCTCTAGATGGCTTCTAACAAACAGGTACGGCAGCTCTCTAGATGGCTTCTAACAAACAGGTACGGCAGCTCTCTAGATGGCTTCTAACAAACAGGTACGGCAGCTCTCTAGATGGCTTCTAACAGGTACGGCAGCTCTCTAGATGGCTTCTAACAAACAGGTACGGCAGCTCTCTAGATGGCTTCTAACAAACAGGTACGGCAGCTCTCCAGATGGCTTCTAACAAACAGGTACGGCAGCTCTCTAGATGGCTTCTAACAGGTACGGCAGCTCTCTAGATGGCTTCTAACAAACAGGTACGGCAGCTCTCTAGATGGCTTCTAACAAACAGGTACGGCAGCTCTCTAGATGGCTTCTAACAAACAGGTACGGCAGCTCTCCAGATGGCTTCTAACAAACAGGTACGGCAGCTCTCCAGATGGCTTCTAACAAACAGGTACGGCAGCTCTCTAGATGGCTTCTAACAAACAGGTACGGCAGCTCTCTAGATGGCTTCTAACAAACAGGTACGGCAGCTCTCTAGATGGCTTCTAACAAACAGGTACGGCAGCTCTCCAGATGGCTTCTAACAAACAGGTACGGCAGCTCTCTAGATGGCTTCTAACAAACAGGTACGGCAGCTCTCTAGATGGCTTCTAACAAACAGGTACGGCAGCTCTCCAGATGGCTTCTAACAAACAGGTACGGCAGCTCTCCAGATGGCTTCTAACAGGTACGGCAGCTCTCTAGATGACTGTGGGGAGAATGAACATCTTTACTACGTTGAGTCTTTGCAGCTGTGGTCTCGGCGTGTCCCTCGTTTATTGAGGTCTTCTTTCATTTGAAACGGTCTCCTACCGTGTCCTGCAGTTTTCAGTGCAGTAATCATGCACCCCTTGTCTGAGATTTATTCTTCCTTGTTAGCTGGTGTTGGTTATGGGTTCACCAAGCCTGGGGACACTGCCTACCGGCGGACTCTGGCCAGCCTGGCTCATTTTATCCTGCCCATGGGTGCCAGGGCAGCCACCTCACCCGAGCCTCGGTGCCCTCTTGCAGACATGAGGGATGTGTCTCATGGTGCTGGTGTTAGCTTCTGAGAAGATGGGGTCAGGCATCCAGCTGTGCACCTGATTCAGGGAAGTGCCTGCCCAACAGCAGACAGTGTAAAACGTCACCTTACGATGAGAGGCCCCACGGGGACATCCCTTACGCGGCCTGAGAGCTTCTGAAACCACCAGGTCACAAGCTTCCGTGGGACACAGATGAGGTCACAGTGCGCCACCGTTAGGTGTCGTCCTTATTTAACAAGATACACCTGGAGGCCCCAAAGCCCCGGGCCCCAGGATGCGCTAGCGGCAGAGGGGAGATGCAGACCCACAACCCACAGCGTCTCGCCCCTGGGAGAGGGGCTCACGAGCTGTCCTGGCCCCTGTGGAGGTGCAGGGAGAAACCTGGCGCCCACTGTGCTACTCTTGGGGGGAATGCAGAGGACCATGCCCCACGGTGGTCACAGGTGCCCCGCCATGCCTCTGCCCTCTATTCTCATCACAGTCGGGCTCGCCTGCCAAGGATGGCACCCATCTTCAAGCAGAGTGAGGACCAGGGCAGGCCACAAACCCTGCCTTCCCCTGGTGCTGTGCTTGGCACAGAAGGGAAGCGCACGGTACCTCTAGGGTTCCGAGCGACTCGCAGGCTGCACAGCCCGAACGTGGCAGCAGCGTTCGTAGACCTGGTGGCTTTCAGGTGCTTGGGAGAGGGTGAGCCTCTGGCAGTATCGACTGAGCCCGTGCCGTGTGTACGTCCCGTGTCAGGGGTGGGAGGGGCGCTGCTGCTGGCCGAGTCTTCAGTAGGGCCCTGCGAGCGCTTCGTCAGTCAGTCCCCCGATTCACGGGACTGGGCCTTGCCGGCGTCACCCGTGAGGTAGCGGCAGTCTCTAGGGGAGCCCCGGTCTGTGATGGGGAAGCTGGACTGGCACCCTGAGGGCTGGCAAGCAGGGGGTGGGGAGGTAACTAGCCAGCAGAGGCAAAGAAGCCTGGCCTCTGGTTTGGGTCTGTGCCCCCGAAGTGTTTCTATGGCCCTCCGGGCAGGAGAGAACAGTCCGTGCAGAGACGGCCTGTGCGCTGGTTGGGTGACTCTGTGACCGTCTTCTCCAGGGAGAATTCTTCGCGTTCAGTCTCTTCGCACACCACGGACCTGGCAGCGCCGTGTGTGAGGAGGGCGAGGGGCGCGCAGGCCTGCAGACTACTCCAGGACGGCGCTGACCTGGCCCCCCAGGGCACAGTGGCAGACCCAGCTCTGTGGCTTCCCATGCTGCCCCAGAGCGCCCCCTCTAGCGTTCTATCCTTGAAGATTTACCGGCCCTCTTGGGACAATGCAGGTGTCCTGGGCAGGGGCCACACCTTAGATGTACATCCTTAGCCATGAGTGGCTAGCGGTCCGAGGTCTGGCTAGACGTCTGTCAGGTTTGGTTGGCCCGTGGGAATGCCGGGTGCCACCTTAGAGTCCTCGTGGAGGGAAGAGGAAGAGAAAGAAAAGCTGGAGGCAGAGGGAGCTAGGAGGCCAGGTCCAGCCTCAGAGACTGGCATCCCTGGTGTCCACGTCATCCTCACACCTCCAGCTGTGATTTGATCTTCTCAGTAAGTAACCTCTTGACCTGGCAGTGGCCCGAGAGGCTCACGTTGAAGATGGCACCGGGAGTGCCTGGAGAAGAGTAGGTGCACCCCAGGGGTTCACACACGAGCTCGCCCATTTCAGCTGGCACAAGGGCAGCTTAGGAGGGGATACATCAAGCTCCGAGAAAGGAATTTTTTTAGGGGAAATTCAAGGGCATTTTCAAAGGTAATTTTGACTCTACCTGATTTGTCTTCCAAGACCTTGGAACTGAACCATCACAGAAGGTCAGACTACACTGCACCCAAAGTAGAATCCTTGCTGTGCCCTATGGTGCCTTGCTGGGGAAACTGAGGCAGAGAGCAGGGTGACTTCATAAAACAACAGCAGATATCTGGGAGATTGGTGGGGGCGGCGGGTAGGTAAGGCTGTTCAGAGCTACACACAGACACACACACACACACACTACATACGTATATGCAGCATCCTTCCCCACAGCCTCACTTGTGGTTCTGGGCCGAACACTGCTGCCCTCAGAGAGCCAGGCCCCCGAGGAGGAGGTGGGCGGCAGCCGGCAGCCAGCCGCTGGTCCTCTGCTTAGCTCCTCAGCTCATCTCTGTATCTGGGGTATAAGTTCAGGGTAAGGTCACGTTGGGACCTCTAGCTGAAAGTCCTTGAGCACATTCTGGGCGAGTCCTCCTGGCCCCGCTCGGTCTGCACTGGGGCCCAGTGTCTTCCACTCCCTGGCCGGGATTGGGCAGCTGTCCTCAGGCCCAAGGGGACCTTTCTTTTCCTACTTAACCTCCTCTCTCGGGCCTTTTGTAGGTGGGCTTGGTTTTCAGTGTTTTCTTTAGGTTCGTATCCAGATTTGTTAAGTTAAATTGAATCTCTTCCAGTTTGAAACACCTGAGTGCTTTTCTTCTGCTCTTCTTTTTGAACTGCCGCATGACCCCCCCAGCTGGGTGTGTGGGCTCCAGGTGGGAGCTCGTGGGGGCCCGGCTGCAAGGCCAGGGTCGTAAGACGGGGCAGCCTTGGGTGGAGCAATGCTCAAGAAAACTGGCTCCCAGCCTGACTGAGCTCGGGCCGGTGTGTGTGCAGCGGCAGGGGGTGGGACCATCCCCAGGGGCTCCAAGGGCCTCATTTGAGATGCTCTCCCAGTGACCCCCCAGTCTGCGGCTGTGCCTTTAAAAGCTCTGTGCTCAGGGGCACCCCCGCCCCCCACCTGCCCGTCTCATGCACTGGGAAATGGACTCTTCAGACCACATGGCCTGGGTTCGGGGGTGGGGAGGGGGGGATGTATCCCTTTAGATGCCAGGAGATGGAAAGACCGAGAAACCAAAGACCTGAGACCAAAGACGAGAGGACCTTGCTCAGCTGCCGGCAGAGCCAGGGCTAGGCCCTCCGCTCTGAACCCTGAACCCTGAGCTCTTCTGCTGTCCCAGAGGGGCCTGTCTGCTGTAGTGGGGCCTGTGCTCCACCCCACGCCAGGCCCAGCCAGTCCCCTTCATCACCTGGGCCAAGTGAGCCCAGTCCCGGGGGTGGCTGGCGCACTTCGCTGAGCACCGAGCGCCGGGGGGGCAGCGCGTGGCCGTCGGCTTGGCCGGGCCCTGCTCCTTAGCGTGCTCCCCTCCCACACGCAGGGGACGGGAGACAGCGCCCCCCAGTTAATTCTGCGGCAGCCCCCGCCTGCAAGGAGAGGCTGGTGGAGCTGAAGCAATACGGCAACACTGAGGCGTGGGGTCAGAAAGGACAGGGAAGCTCGTCTCGGGCTAGCTCCAGAGTACTTATCCGGGACACCCAAGTGGGCAAGACCAAGACAAGGGTGCCACCTTCCCCAGCCCAGGCAGGAGGCTCCGAGTAGCCCTGAGCAAGGCCAGAAGGCCGACGTGCGCCTCACGGCCCAGGCTGCAGAGCTGCAGCCTTCTCCCCAGGCAGCAGTGCAGGCCCCGCGGAGCCTGGGGCTTATGAAAACAGTTCCACGAGCAAACACAGGGCGCTGTCTGAGGAGAGAGGAGCTCGGCCTTTGTTCAGCAGTGGACACTCCGCCGGGGCACCAGGCCCCCACTCTGCGCTGAGCCCCTGAAATGCCACAGAAGCTTCTGCCCATCACCGTCCTCGCCGGCTCTGATGACCTGCAGAAACATCCCTCTCTCCGCCTGTTGCCACCTGGCCACACAGGTGCAAGGTCCCAGTGACTCAGGCCAAAGAGAAGCTGAGCGTGACCAGTCAGCCCACCATGCGAGGCTGATCACGGACTTGTCTCATTTACTGGGGCTGCTGTTGGGCTCTGCCTGTAAATGTTTAACTCCCGAGGGTGCTGACCTCAGGGCCTGGGAGGCTCAGGCTGGATGGGGGAGAGGGGTTCCTTCTTGCCGGTATGTACGCAGGGACCCTGTGGTGGGAAAGGGCGGCGTCAGCCTTTGCAGCAGGCCCAGCAGCTCCGCAGCCAGCAGAGCAAAGGCTGGATAGGAAGAGGGCCGGCCCCACTGTGCTGAAGGGAGAGGCGGCGCCGTCCTCCCCCGGCGTAGGTGAGCGCGGGCCCGAGCCGGAGGCCCGGCCCCGAGGGCCCCTCGGTGGTTTCCTACCGCTTCAGGCCCGGGGTGCGGGCGCCTCACTTGGAATTGCTGGTTGCCCCACAAGGGCCCGGCCTAGGTCTCCCCGCCGGCGGGGAGGAAGCTGTGGAGGCTTGGTGTGCTGGGGCCACCCTTGCGGGCTCGGGAAGGGAAGGAATGTGACCGAGGCCGGGTGTGGCCGAGGAGCCTGCCGCCAGTTGTGGGTTTTTCTTGGGGCCGAGATAGACGTGAGCAGAGATGGAGGCCCCTCTCTCTCAGTCCCCACCACACACACTAGGACCTTTCTTCAGCGTGTGGCTGTGGAGCTGGAGGCCAAGGACACCCTCTGGAAATCTGAATTCCATTCGCTCTTGGCAAAGAGCAGCTTCCTGCTTGGGGAAGGTGTGCGCGTGTGTGCGCGCGCGTGTGCACACATGGCCATGGGGGCTGGCGGGGGGAGAGGCACGTGGGTGGAGCAATGTTTGATGAGACGTGTAAGGTGACCCCAGTACTTCCCGGCACTGGATGGCACTTGCAGAGCTCGTCCAGAGGAGTCGAGACAAATACCTGGAGTGAATGAATCAGAAACGTGCGGGCTGCGCTGCCTTTGAAACAGGCTCTGGCTTAAAACAGTCACGGCAAAACACGCCTTTGAATTTGAAAGCCAGAACTTTTTGCAAAATAATTCAAGAAGTTTGCTGAACCTTAAACCTTTCCTGATGACTCCTTCCTTCTGAAGTTAACTCGTTAAAGTTGCTCCAATCCCAGCCTGGTGCCAGACCAGCTTCCTGGAAACCCTCGCCAACTGCTGGCCTTTGGAAAGGCTCGTCGCCCTAATAGCTGTTTAAAAAAAAAAAAAAAAAAAAAGCTCACTGGGCACCTTGGCTGCAGGGTCTGAAAAGTCCTTTGTGCTAGCTCCAGCTGCAGTTTTTCCAGGCCTCGCTTCTGGGGCTGACTGGAGCTGTCTCTCTTCGTTTCCTCTTACAGTGGCGGGCGCTGGGCCGGCTTCTTCCCGCCCAGCTTCTCTGCCAACGGTGTAACCAGGCCTCCCCACGCCCAGGTGGATGTCCAGGGCAGAGCCCTTGGAGAGGGTGGGTGTGGGCATGTCCCAAGAGGGTCGCCAGCCTCAACTTCCTCTCTGTTCCTTCTCCCCATGGGGAGAGATCAGGACCCCCTCCTAGGTCAACACTGTGTCACTTCCCCAGAATACCCGGGACCCAACTAGTTCCCAAGCAGTGCCATTTCAGAAGGGAAGACAATTCGCTCCTCCCCAAAGCAGAGTCTCGGCAATATAAAGCATGAATGTGAAATGGGGTCTAAGTTATAGTTTCAAAGAGTTTAGAATGTGAAGATGCATTGGAAAATATTTAAATGAACACAGACATTAGGCAAATCAACAGAAAAACGTTATCAACTGTTGTCACTGTTGCATTAATCAAAATCAGAGATTACCTGAAAATGGAAAAAACTTACATAAAAACCTGATATAGTGAGACACAGCAGTCAGAACATGCCGTACACGGGTCACTTCTTTAAAAATCACTCCTCTCAAAACTCTGTAATGACAAAACATATGTAACATTTCATTTCCTAGGAGAGCCTTGCTGATCTGCAGATGGGTGGAGGGCACCCCTTCCCATCGAGGGGGGCGGGGGCGGGGGGCTCGCTGGGAGCCCGCCCAGGGCCTGCTCTCACTCCAGCTCTGCCTTCTCCCTGTCAAAACCCTCTTTGTGCCGGAGCAGCCCCCGCCCCTTGGAGTGACACGAACCAGAGCCCACACCGCTGGGCCACCCCGGCCCTGCAGCGGAGGGCTGTTCATTCACGGCCTGGCAGAACATCTGCATGAGCTGCCGTACACTGTTCTTTCCCTATTAAAATGTTGTGCTTAAAAAATAATAATAATAAAGTAGTTTTATACGCACATGGTAAAACACATTCCGTGTACAAAGGGAATATGGAGAAAAATCAGGCTGTCCCCACCCCAGCCCTGAATTCCTAAGTTTCCTTCCCCAAAGGTTACCACTTTTAACAGTTTCCTATTGTATTTTTTCAGAGTGTGTTATAGGGGCAAACGTGTATCTATAATATACCTCCTTTTTACACAAGTGGTAACGTATATATTTATCTGCAGTTTGCCTCTTTGACTTAATATATAGGTACGCCAGACTTTCTGAGCTGCCCAGACAAGACTGGTTCATCATAGGGCAGTCCACGTCAGGGGCATTTTTACTTTGCAGTGATATGTGTGTACACACATGAACAGGTGACAGCTCAGTGCACTGTAGCTGAAGTGCTGCTTTCTCGTGGTTAGCTTCCAGGATCCTTGAGAGAACGTGGCCTCTGCTCTCAGTCTGCTGGGCTGGGCTTTCCCCCAAATGGGGCTGTGCTCATGGCGGCTCTAGTCTTTCTGGCATGGGTCCTGTTCCTGGTGAACACGAGGACCCAGCTGCCTGAAAAAGGCACGTAGGTGGTGGGGTGGGAGGCCTGCAACAAGGCTAAAGAGTATCCTGCTGGCTGTTAATCAGAGAGCCTTCCATCAAAGGATGCAGAGATGGGCTGCTCATTAAAGCCTGATTAAGGCCAGGAGCACTTTCAAGGGCAACACTGACTTGACCGCAGCTGGCAGGAGGTGGCCAACAGTGACTTGCCTGATGGTCTGGGCAGGAAGCAACCCCAGGGCATCTGAAGAGAACGGAGCCCTGGCCAGTGCACTGTGCGGGGACCTGTCTCCGCAGGCACCATGCTGTAAGGAAACCTTTCGGCTTTCCGTAAGCAAGCCCTCTTGGTAAGCACACGGCGGCCCCAGTGTGCGCTGTTCAAAGGGAAGACGCCTGTGTGCTCTGGAGATGGATCTGTATTAAGACATCTAGCGCTTCTCCTTTTTACTAACAGCTGCAGAGCATTTCACTGTGCCGTAATGTACGGAACAAGTCCCCTATTGATGGATGTATAGGGCAGCTAAAGACAGCCATTAACCCTTCAAATATTCACTAATGAACTGCCCCGATTATGAAATTAGTCCCTCTGAAACATCCCTCCCCACCGAACACTATTGTTTCTCCCCACCCATCTTCTCCCTGCTCTACCTCTGTTGACTGAGTCTCCTTCTGGGCTGTCTCTTATCAAGTAAGGACAATGTAAAGTAAATCACTTACGGAGAAGAACTGTAAATCTTGTCAAGATAAGAGATTTCATGAAGTTAAGGGAAGTGAAACTGAAGAATCTCTAACAGAGATTAGGAGATTAGGCAGAGTTAAACCAGTTATCAACTGAAGAGAAAATCAAGGCTGATACCTAGATAAGCATTTCAAAAAAGAAATAATAAAAGCAGATGAAATAATAAAAGATTAAGGGTAGGCCCTTAGCGAAGCCATGAAGCCCTGCCTTCTACAGACATGATGCTCTGTGCGAAAGTGCCACCAAAGTCCATTATGAAGTGAAAGGTGCCCTGCTGTGGTGTCACAGCGTGCTTTGTAAGCATGACACCAGAACCTCTCTCAATTCACTTTTTTTCTAAAATGAGTAGGTATCTACGATTATAACAACTTACATTTATATAAGATAATCTTGTTTTCAAAACTATTATTACTACTTCTCAAGGGAACTTCCCAATCAAGTCTATTTTTCGTGAAATTTTAAGTGCATTCACTTCAAGAGGCCCATTTTCCCCCCATCTCCAGCAAGGTTAAGATATCTGTACGTTTTGATAGATACTACCAAATCATAAAGGCTGGTGCCCATTTATGCTACTATGAAAATTGCACAAATATGCCCATTCCCCCACACCTTCACCAACAAGTGAGTAGTCAGTTTTTATCTTTATTAATTTGATTGAGGAAGAAATGGTATACTGGAGTGCTCATTTACATTTCTTTTATTGTAAATGAGGCTTTTATCTCTTCAAAGAAGTAAACACGTTTGTTTTTTCTTTTTTGTGAACCATTTCTCCATACCCTTAATTTTTTTAATACCTCTTCTTACTGACTTATAGGAACTCTGTCTTAGATGTTGAAAATATTTTATCCCAATTTTTCTTCAGTCTTTGAGCTTCTGTAGTTTTCTGCGGGCAGGATTTTAAAGTTTGAGTGTTTGGGGGGGGTTTTGTTTTTGTTTTTTGTTTCGCATTTCTTATATTTTATTAGAAGATGAGCTTGTTTATGTGCTTCAGAAGCCAGTTGTAAGGGAAATTTTCTTTTCATAAACTGTTCGAATTTGGGTCCATTTTCCCCTGTTGGCTTCAGAATTTTTAAATTTTGACAGTCAGCTCTGGCAGCCTTTTGTGATTGGAGGTCCTTGTCTTAAAGTCTGGAAAAATTTTGGAAAAAAGCCTCATTCTGAGATTGTTTTAATAAATTCTCCCATGTTTTCTTCTGTCATCTTGGTTTTATTTTTCACATTAAAAAATATTTTTAATTGAAGTATGGTTAATTTACATGTTGTATTAGTTTCAAGCGTAAAGCAAAGTGATTCAGTTATACACACACACACACACACACACACACACACATCTACATGCAGACACATATATATATATATTCTTCTTCAGATTATTTTCCCTTATAGGTTATTACAAGATACGTTCCCTGGGCTATACAGTAGGTCCTTGTTGTTTACCTATGTTATATATAGTAGTGTGTATATGTTAATCCCAAACTTCTAATTTATCTCTCCCCCACCCCCCTCTCCCCTTTGGTAACCGTAAGTTTGTGTTCTATGTCTGTGAGTCTATTTCTCTCTTGTAAATAAGTTCATTTGTATCATTTTTTTAGTTTCCACATATAAGTGATATGAATATGATTATCTGTCTCTCCTGTCTGACTTACTTCACTTAATATGGTAATCTCTAGGTCCACCCATGTTGCTGCAAATGGCATTATTTCATTCTTTTTTATGGCTGAGTAATATTCCATTGTGTATTATGTGTGTGTGTGTGTGTACATATATATATACGTACACACATACATATACACACACCACATCTTTATCCATTCATCTGTTGATGGACATTTAGGTTGGTTCCATGTCTTGGCCATTGTAAATAGTGCTGCTACGAACACTGGGGTGCATGTATCTTTTTTTTTTTTTTTTTTTTTTTGCGGTACGCGGGCCTCTCACTGTTGTGGCCTCTCCCGTTGCGGAGCACAGGCTCCGGACACGCAGGCTCAATGGCCATGCCCCACAGGCCCAGCCGCTCCACGGCGTGTGGGATCCTCCCGGACCGGGGCACGAACCCGTGTCCCCTGCATCGGCAGGCATACTCTGCACCACTGCGCCACCAGGGAAGCCCGCATGTATCTCTTTGAATCAGTGTTTTCTCTGGATATATGCCCAGGAGTGGGATTGCAGGATCATATGGTTAACTCTATTTTTACTTTTATAAGTTACCTCCATACTGGTCTCCATAGCAGCTGCACCAATTTGACATTCCCACCAACAGTGTAGGAGGGTTCCTTTTTCTCCATACCCTCATTTATTATTTATAGACTTTTTAATGATGGCCATTCTGACTGGTGTGAGGTGATACCTCATTGTAGTTTTGACTGCGTTTCTCTAATAATTAGTGATACTGAGCATCTTTTCATGTGCCTGCTGGCCATCTGTATGTCTTCTCTGGAGAGATGTCTGTCTAGTCTTCTGCCCGATTTTTGATTGGGTTGGGGTTTTTTTGATATTAAGCTGTATAAGTTGTTTGTGTATTTTGGGAATTAATCCCTTGTCGGTAGCATCATTTACAAATATTTCCTCCCAGTCCATAGGCTGTCTTTTCATTTTGTTTATGATTTCCTTTGTTGTGCAGAAGCTTTTAAGTTTAATTAGATCCCATTTGTTTATTTTTGTTTTTATTTCCATTACTCTATGACACAGATCCAAAATAATATTGCTGTTATTTATGTCAAAGAGTGTTCTGCCTATGCTTTCCTCTAGGAGTTTTATAGTATCCAGTCTTACATTTATATGTTTAATCCACTTTGAGTTTATTTTTGTATATGGTGTTCAAGAATGTTCTAATTTCATTCTTTTACATGTAGCTGTCCAGTTTTCCCAGCACCATTTTTATTGAAGAGACTGTCTTTTCTTCATTGTATATTCTTGCCTCCTTTGTTGTAGATTAATTGACCATAAGTGCGGGGGTTTATTTCTGCGCCTTCTATCCTGTTCCATTGATCTATATGTCTGTTTCTGTGCCCGCGCCATGCTGTTTTGATTACTGCAGTTTTGTAGTATAGTCTGAAGTCAGGGAGCGTCATTCCTCCAGCTCTGCTCTTCTTTCTCAAGATCGTTTTGTCTTTTCAGGGTCTTTTGTGCTTCCGTACAAATTTTTAAATTTTTTGTTCTGGTTCTGAGAAAAACGTCATTGGTAATGTGAATGGGATTGCACTGAATCTGTAAATTGCCTTAGGTAGTACAGTCATTTTTAACACTATTGATTCTTCCAATCCAAGAACACAGTGTATCTTTCCATCTGTTTGGGTCATCTGCAGTTTCTTACAACAGCATCTTACAGTTTTTGGAGTAAAGGTCTTTTGTCTCCTTAGGTAGGTTTATCCCTAAGTATTTTTATTCTTTTCAACGCGATGGTAAATGGGATTGTTCCCTTAATTTCTCTTTCTGATATTTTGCTGTTAGTGTATAGAAATGCAACCGATTTCTGTACGTTAATTTTGTATCCAGCGACTTTACTGAATTCACTGATGAGCTCTAGTAGTTTTCTGGCAGCATCTTTAGGATTTTCTATATATAGCATCATGTCATCTGCAAACAGTGAGAGTTCTACTTCTTTTACAATTTGGATTCCTTTTATTTCTTTTCCTTCTCTGATTGCTGTGGCTAGGAATTCCAAAACTATGTTGAATATAAGTAAGTGGTGAGAGTGGGCATCCTTCATCTTTTTACATTTAAATAGTGCTCCCTCTAGATTTGGACATAAGGAGTCATTAAATTCAATTTATTTTCTATGTGTCTAACTAGTTATCCCAACACTATTTATTTGAATACATCATCTTCTTTCCACTAACTTAAGTTGTTACCTTTATCATATTTCAAACTCTCATTTAATGTGTCCACTTCTAGATTGTCTTATGGATGGCTGATGGGCCTGGTGACGGGCCAGCCTCAGTTATTTGACTTTTGAACTTTATGATGTGCTTGTGAGTATAGCAGGTTTCCCCCATCTCTCTTACTCATAAGAGGAAGCTGCATTTCACACAGTACAGTCAACCAGGGAATCCATGGCATGGCCTCAGACCAAAACACTCTAGACACAGGATTAGCTCTTGAGTTGGACGGGAAGCCTGAGTGTTTGGGGCTGAGTCCTTGCCTTGGTGGCTAATGCTGTCAGGGAACAGGAGCACTTGTCTCTTCCGGGCTCACTCACACGGCAGAGACCAGACAAGGGGTCTCTTCCGGGCTCACTCACACGGCAGGGTCCAGACAAGGGACGCACCCGGGTCTCGGGTCTGACCCTGGGGGCCACTTCCTACTCATGTATGATCACAGTTTCAGGACATCTTATGAAAACTGAATTCAGTAACTCAAGAAAGTAAATAAGCCTAATTCAAAAAGGAAAAGAATGGCAATAAGAAAAATCTGTAACATGCAGCCAGTCCCTCCCCTCCCCAGGCCAACCACCGGAAAGGAAGATAACTGACACGGTAAAGGGTTATAGCTGGAGTGCTGTCATAACCAGCGCAGGTCAAAATGGTTTCACATCATGACTTGGACAGCAGTGACTCAGTTTCCTTATCTAATCTAGACCACCTGTACCAATGTGGCTTTTCCAGCCTCATCCTTGTGAAACTAGCCCAGAGGAATGCTGCCCCTGTCCCCAGACCTCCTGCTTGGTGCTCTCCTTTACTGACGTGTAAACAAAAAAGTAGTGGTTAAGAGCAGATTCTAGAGCTGTAGTGCAAGTTCAGATCCTAACTGCACCCCTCCTACCTGCTGGACCTCGAATGAGTCATTTAACCTCAGTTTCAGTTTCGCCATCTGTAAAATGGGGATAATAAGAAAGAGTGCCTTCCGCAGAGGGTTACTGGGAGGATTAAATGAATGACTAATGTGAAGTACACAGAATGGTGCTGACATATAGTAAGCTTATATAGTATTGGTTAAATGCATGTCCCTACCTCAAGATGAGTCATTCAGTTCATGTTTATTATGGTAGGTGTCTGACAACGTCGATGGAGAGGGGAGTTTGAGTAGAATCACCTTCAGAAAGAAGTGAAGTTGCACCCTCATCAGACTCTTTAGGACAATGCGTAATCTTTAAAACCGGGTGCTTTTCTGGAACACAGAGGGACAGGCTGCACCAAAGAGCTCCAGACGCTTTTTCAGAATTGTACAGGACTTGCATTACGTGCTCTTTTTTTTTTTTAAAGATGATGTTGGGGGTAGGAATTTATTTATTTATTTATTTATTTATTTAGGCTGTGTGGGGTCTTCGTTTCTGTGCGAGGGCTTTCTCTAGTTCTGGCAAGCGGGGGCCACTCTTCATCGCGGTGCGTGGGCCTCTCACTATCGCAGCCTCTCTTGTTGCGGAGCAACGAGGCTCCAGACGCGCAGGCTCAGTAGTTGCGGCTCACGGGCCTAGCTGCTCCGCGGCACGTGGGACCCTCCCAGACCAGGGCTCGTACCCGTGTCCCCTGCATTGGCAGGCAGATTCTCAACCACTGCGCCACCCGGGAAGCCCAACATGCTGATTTTTTTTTCGCATAAATTTTAGAATCAGCTTGCCTGATTTAAAAAAAGCGCGCGCGTGTGTGTGTGTGTCCCTCCGTATTCTGCCAGTAGTTTCTATTGAAACGGCAATCAATTTAGATTAACTTAGAATTATCTTTCTTACAATATTTTTGACTTTCTAGCCAAAAATAGGAGAGATTTATCCATGTGTTCAAATCAGTTGTAATGTCCCTCAGTATTTTTTAGCCCTCTGTTCGTATAGATTTTCTGTATCTTAAAATTCATTACTGGGTATTTTTAGGAAGGCTTTTTTTTAATTTGGCGATCGTGGTTTTTTTCATGCATTTTTCATTGAGGTAACTGTAGATTCACATGCAGCAGCCAGCTGTGAGAAGTAATAGAGATCCCATGTAGCCTTCACCCAGTCTGCACCAGTGGTAACATTCTGCAAACTGTAGGACCAGATCACTGCCAGGATACAGACACTGACACAGGGGAGCTGCGGTCCCCCCAGGGCCCCTCATGTAGCCCCCTTTCATAGCCACACTCCCTTCTCTCCCATTTCACCTTGTCCTTAGCCCCTGGCAACCACTGACCAGCTCTGCGTTGCTTTAATTTCGTCTTTACAAGAATGCTCTATAAATGGAACTGTACAGTATACGGGACCTTGTGGAACTGGCTCTTCTCACTCAACACAGTCCTCTGAAGATCCATCCAGGTTGCTGCATGCATCTTTGCATTCTTGGTGTGACCCTATTTACATTGGTTATTTTTACAGCTGATGGACCCTGGTTACTAATAGCTTCCCTTTTTTTGCGCTATCATAGATGAAATCAGTATGTGTTCTTTTATTATGCCAGCCTCGTCAGATCAGTAGAATTTTGGCTCCACAAAGAGACTGTGGAAGATTTCGTTAAGGATGTGACTATTTTAAAATATATGCTCAAAGAGAAAAAAAAAGCTCCTGTGAAAAAAAATTTTGTTCTTTTCTTTTTTCCAACCACTTTATTGAGTCACGATTGACATACAAAATCTGTACATAATTAATGTATACAATGTGATGAATTTGGAGATAAGTATGTACCTATGAGACCATCACCACAATCTAGGCCATAAACGTACCCATCACCTCCAAAAGTTTCTTCACGCCCTCTTTTATCATGTATATTGTTATTTCCTAAGAACACTTAGCATCAGACCTACCCTCTGAGCAACGTCTGAAGCACACAATGCAGGGTTGTTGACTACAGGCACTGCGATAGGCAGTAGCTCGCTAGGACTCATTCACCCTGCAGAGCTGAAACTTCGTGCCCTTTGACAAATTCCTCCAGGCTGCCTCCTCCCCCTGCCCCTGGCAACCACCATTCAACTCTCTGCTTCTCTGCGCTTGGCTATTTTAGATCCTTCATATAAGTGATATCATACAGTATTTGTCCTTCTGCGTCTGGCTTATTTCACTGTCCTCCACATTCATCCGTGTTGTCACAAGTGGCAGGATTTCCTTCTTGTGAAAGAATTCTTGTACAACAACTCTATTTCTGAACGCTAACAGGACTGGGGGGGAAAAGTCCTTTTTACATCATTTATGTTTGATAGAGAGTGGGACAGAAGGAAGCAAGTTTGCTCCCTATGGGATAGATTCAAGAGTTCAGGGAGCCCCCACGGAGGGGCTTGGGAGCCCTGGGGCCATCCTGTGGGGCCCGGAGGAGGGCGTTCCTGTCTTGACTGCTCCCCCGAGAGAGGGCCTCACTTTCTCCCAGTATCTTCTTGCCTCCCACCAGCCCACCCAGCTCTGTCTCTCTCCCCAGCTCTGTGACTCGTAGTCATCTTGAAGCTCCCTGCTCACCCCCATGTGCAGCACTGCTCTCGGGCTCGGGTGACTGCAGACTAAGAATGGGAATCTTGGCGAGAGCTCTGGGGGCGGGTGGGGGGGGGATAAGTTGACCTTCACGGCCTCAGGCTCCCTTGATGGGAAATGGGGTTTGTTACAGCCCCCCACCCAGTCCAGACTGGGCCAGCCCACCCACACACACACACACACACACACACACACACACACCCCGCTGAGCTAAGAAGGGCAAAGGGCAGCCCCAGTCTGAAACTCCCGTGGGTTCCCCCAGCGTGGATGTGTGTACGGTCTAGGCTCTAGGAGCTGAAGGCACCTGTAAGATCCAGTGAGGTGCCTGGCAGGCAGGCGGAGGAGAGGGTGCCCCCGTGCCCTGTGTGTCCATTCTTCCAGGCAGGAGGTGTGAGTGCGCACACCGGGCACCGTGCAAGCCCCAGGAGACCAGGAGGATCTGGGCAGGGACCACCCCTGCTCTCTCAGAGGTCCTGATCTCCTCGGCAACACTCCCTGGGCACTGCGTTCCAAAGGAGCCCCGGCGCTACCCTTTCGGTGAGGAGAAAGCTCGCTACCCTGCACACATCTTTGGACTGAAGAATACTCTTAAAATCGTAATAGTACTCGCCCTCAGCCGGGCACTGTGCTAAGTGCTTTCACTAATCCTTCCATCACGGCAGCTTTTGACGTAAGAATATTATCACTCCTGTTTTATATATAATCAACCTGAGGCTAGAGAGGTTAAGTCGGGCCCAGGGTCACAAAGCTAGTATTGACCCTGAGCCGGGGCTCTGATGAAGTCACTGTCGCTCCTCAAATACTCCCTTGGTGTCATTTTAAACAAGTCAAGCTCTCTCCTGACCCTCTCCGCTTCCCCAGGCTGGGACCGACTTACGTCCCTCCTTAAGAGTGGCCAATTTCTAAGCCTCAGACTGGTCCACAGAGAACCCATCTCCCCTCTTGTTCTTAATGTGTAACTGGGTGTTTGTGGTGAAGGGTTACGAGCCGTCTCCTTCGATCCCAAGGCCAGTGAAGGCAGAAGGAGGTCTTTTTGTTCAGCATTATCTCAGTGTTTGATCCGCACAGAGCCCATCACGGCCGCTCTGTGAATGTCTGACGAATAAATAAGTGAATGAATAAGCAGGGGGGATTGCACCAGGGCCTGTCAGGTGCAGGACCCTGGCTGTGGTCCATCCTCCTCACCAGGGCCTGCCCAGTCTGCAGCGGGTCTCGAAGCAGCAGTGAGGCCTTAATGCTCTTTCTGGAGCTCCTTCACCCCTGCTCTTCCTCCAGGGCTCATGTCCCCACTCACACAGTCCATGGCAGCTGGAGTCCAGAGTCTACCACAGGTCTCTGATCGAAAACTCTGCCCCGCTGGAGCCCACTCCCTTCTGTTGCTGTGCTAGAAATACAGGGAAATCAAGTGCAGTCACTCTGATGATCCACCAGGGCCTTGTTATGTGGCACTGTTTCAGTTTTCGTAGATCAGGGGACCAAGGTTTGGGGATGGCGGCCGTTCCCGGGTAGAAAACAGTGGTACCTGGGGAGGAACTCAAGTCCGTGCATGCTGAGACCAAGAGTTTCTCCGCCACCAGGCTGTGTTCACACGCCTTCCTTGCTTGGTTGGTCGCCCTAGTTATGCCCTCCCCAGAGAGGAAGTCTGCTCCCCCTTCCTAATGGCAAGTCTCCTGTTAGCCTGAGAACCAGGGGCCTTTAGATCTTCTTGTTCCCGGGATAATTCTCACCAGCTCAGGAGGCATGGGGATGGGCCAGTGTTCGGAATGGGGCCAGCACCTGATTAAAGGCTCCAAATGAGGGCTCTCGCGCTGGGTGACGGAGCTGGAGGTGAGGGACAGAGCGAAGGTCCTGGCCCTCTGCAGCCTGCTGGCCTGAGTGCGGACGATGGTTTGCAAGCCCAGTCATGTGGAGGAGGCCAGGTTTTCTGAGCCAAGGGCTAGGCCCCTCTTCCTGTCACTACTGCCTACAGAGGCTGGACCTGGGGCTCTGGCTGATCGGGAAAAAGTAAGAATCGCATGTGATTCCATCAAAGATGGTTTTCCTATGAAAACAGGACTCGTGTTAAAACACAGGGCTTAGTTCAGAGTAAACATTTCGAACTGCTGAGGAGAAGCAGAGATTTATAACACAGAGCAAGACTTAAAGAAGTAAAAGCCCCCGTATACTGACTGAGGCCGTGAGTGCTGCCCTGCAGCGCCAGCTCAGTTCAGACCCAACTTGATCCAACCTGCTCCATCTCTGCTTCCAGGAGCCCCCCCCCTCACTTCTCACCTCAGTACTCCCAGGTTGGGAGGTCTCGCGGTCCAGCCTGGGCCTTAGGCCCTCCTCACTCCCTCCTGGCCTGAGCTCCAGGGCAGCCGCCCTTGCTCTGTGCCCCCAAATCTTGGCCTCCGCCAGCTTTGTTGGATTCCTCTCCCTGGCCGCACACTCGCTGCCGCCTCTCTCTTCCAAATCATAAACACAAAAGATGGCCAAAGGTACACTCTCCACGACATTTTTCCTGGTCAGACAAAACCTAATGACTGCCTTTTGTTTCCTTCCATTTAGAAGCATTTCCCTGGCAACCCTGTCTCTCCTTAGTCAACAGCAGCTAACTTCATCCTTCCCCTTTATCAAGATATTGTTTAGAGCAAATAACTCATTAACTGGTACAGCAACTTGGGAACCCTTTCACATCGGCTCTCAAGAGGACCTTTCCCCTGAGAACGGGGCACCCCACAGAGCTCAGGAAGAGAAGTGCCTTCGGGGGCTTTGGTAGGGCTCTGCCAGCAGACAGGCAGCTGTCGCTTAACGACTGTGCCTGGTACCTTCTCTGATTGGATTAAGTGACTTGACAAAAGGGAAGCCGACGTGGCCGGAGTGAACTGCCGCATTCGTATTCCTGTGGCATCTCCTCCTAGGTGGCCCAGGTGTACGTACGAAGGCCTGAGGCCTGCTGCCAGCGCCGCACAAGCTCCAGGGGCCGTGTGGGCTCCGTCCCCACTGACTCCTCAGCTCCCCAGCAGCATTCTCTTTCATGGAAAATATACTCATTTGATAAACAGACTGTGTTCCAGAACTTTCTAGGTGACCTCCCTTCTCTTCCTCCTTTTCCACTGTTAGGGGTTGGAAAAGCAATAGATTTGCTTTCTCAGTGTCTCTGGAGTGACTTTCGGGGCAAGAAGAATGCCCCTTGTCTATGGCACCAGAGTTGTGGCCCACTGAGAACTTGCTTTGGCGGAGGGACCTGGGAGGAGCCCCTCAGCTAGGCCTGCTCACGTAGCAGGAGTGAGGGAAGCTTCTGCCTCTCACTCTCCCTCACAGACTGCTCCAGCCACAGGCAGGGGCTAGGAATCTCCCTACCAGGGCAAGTGCCGGACCAGCCTCCTTCAGAGAGCAGCCCGAGACACAGGCGATGCTTTGCCAAGGTTTTGTCTCTAATCAGAAAGTAGGTCTGTGCTCCTAACCCACACAGTTCACTAGATGGATGCTGGTGTACTGTGTGTACAGCAGGTGACTGGATAAGAAGTGAAATGGCTTCCATCTTTAGAGCTCTGCGGCTTTGCATTTACAACTTCCTCCATTCCCTGCCTCACTCGTGTATTTCCTGGATTTGACATGTGTGCCTCTGGGGACAACCTGTGAGAATTACAGATCGGCGGGGGTGGGGGTGCAGCCGTGTCCGATTGGCACAGAGCGTCTAATGTTCAGACCTGAACAGACAGGGAAGGGGTTGCCTGGAGAGGGTCCCCATCTGGACAGAATGTTCCCCTACGTGGGGCAGCCGGCACAGCTCACAAGAGCATGTCTTCAGTCCTCAGATCCCAGAGTGTGCATGCCATGGCATGTCACACCCAGAACCGCGTGTCTCGCACTTCAGGGGCCCAGCCATGTCACGTAGAGGGCCACCCACATCACTGGTTCTGGACAGGTGTCGACGGGCCCCCTTTTACGTGGAACTGCACCCTGAATGGGAAGCCCAGCGTGCCTTCCATCTGATAGGCCACGCCAGAGGGTTGCTCACACCCAGGCGTGCGACCCTGGCCCCACTGTTCAGTGGCAGCACCCACACAGATATCGAGCCTTGCAGCTGCGAGGTGAGTTGCTGTCATTCCGTGTGGGGTGGGAGGGTGAGCCCACGCAGGCAGTAGAGGCCACAGGCCGCCACAGCCTCTCGCTCAGGCACTGGAATTCCAGAGGTCCCATGCAGGCTTTGGGCCTTTGGGTCTGGGGCTTATGGAGGCGGGCCCCTGCCCACCCCGGTGCTCTGACTCCGTCTGCCCAAAGGCGCTTGCAGCGTCGGCCATCCTCTGGAATAGGACTCCCGGGCAGGGTGGGCCAGGTTGTCTCCTAGTCACCTCCTGACTCACCAGGGTCTAGGCCATCACCTGGGCTAAGCCGAATGTTCTCTCTATGGACAAGCCTGCCCGAGTCCTGGCCCACTCACCGTCAGCCTGCGTGCTCTGGGCCTCAGCCCAGTTCCAGGAGAGTCACGACGGGGCTTGTTCTGGGCCCCTCTGGCTCTCACCCATCGGGGGATGGGAGAATAGAGAAAGGTGCTGGGCCTGCCTCTAGCAAGCCTGAGTCAATGGCAGATCGTCGCCCTTCGCCCTGTCTCGCTCGCTCGCCCGCCCGCCCTGGGCTTTTCCCTGCCTTCCTGACAGCACAGCTGTGCCCGCCCGTCCTGCTCCTCGACCATCAGCTCCAGCCTGGCTGTGTGACCCTAAGGCCCTGTGATGCAGGGGACAAACATGCCTATCCCAATGATGCCAGACCCCAGACCACACCACACTGTACCTGGCCAGGGGAGGAACACCCTCAGCGGCAGGGTGTGGGCACCCCGTGCAGAGACCTGGACCCTTACGGGCAGAGCCCCTGCCTGCCAAGTTTCTGTGATTATTTTGAAACAGTTCCCAGCAACAGACACCACCACCCGCCCCCCGCCCCCAGCACTGAGTCTCATTCGCAGCCCTGGAACAACAGCTCCCGGCCCTGGGCAGCACGTTCCTGCGGGACAGCTGCTGTAACCGGATCGCGAGCCCGGCTGCCAGCACTGTCCACATGAGCACGTCTGCTCTTAGGCCAAGCTCTGGGCTGTGCACAGCGTGGCTGCTCGACCGAACACGGGTCCCCCCACTTGGATGGCAAACCCCTGTTCGAGGCCCCGTTGTCAGACTGGGACCACTGGCTTCCAGCTGTAAAACTGCATTCCCTCCGGAGCAAGAGCTCCTCCGCCCACCCCCACAGAACAAACAAAGGGACTCAGGTGCACTTCCCTCCGGCCAGAGGGCCCTGGTGTGTGTCAGTCCAGTCACCAGCCTAGAGGCCAACCCAGGTCCATGAGGGCCCTCACCAGGCAGAGCATGCCTGGTCCATCCTCCTGGTGAGTGAAGGCGAGTACAGGGCCAGGTCTGGTTGCTGAGGCAGGAGCAACAGCTCAGGGTGAGGACATGGCAGTCACAGATCTAGGGGGACAGGATGCCAGGCGGTGACACAGATGCCCTGAATGGGGTGTACCAAGTAGACCTTAGCACACCCACAAACTGCAGTGGAGGGATCTGGGTCGGGGCTTGTCCGCCAAGCACAGGGCTGGTTGAGAGTGTTGGACTCCCAGGCCTCACGGCCTTGGGCTGAGGGCTGGGACAGCCTGGCCTGCTTGTGGCTGCCCTCAGTGCTACACTCTGCAGAAGGCTCTGGCAGGTGGGTACACGCCCACGAGCCCAGCTGTCCATACAGCGCCCCTGACTGCACTGGGGCTGCCGCACAGTATTCAAGAGGGCCGTCCTGGGATCCTGGGACTTGGGACTGTTTATACAGTCCTCTCCCTGACACAGCCTGTTCGGTGGCTTTGACCCCCTGACCCCTATCAAGGAGGTATGGCTGGCGGGGGAGGGACAGGTTCCCCTCTCCATTCTTCTCAGGCCCTCTGCTCAATCTGTGGCCTTCCCTCCCCAGCCAGGTCCCAGAGCCCAGGGTACAGTGTTCTGATGCGCCTGGGCCAGCAGCCAGCCAGTCATGGAGACACTGAGGACAGGGGCCTCCAGCCCAGACCCCGGTTCCCAAGGAGCCTCAAAGGCCGGAGTCGGGGTGTCCTGCGGAAATCCTGGTGGGATGGAAAATCCCCAGCAGTTGGGTCCCAGGCTGAGCTGTGACACTGCACTTTTCCCGCCCGCTGGGGGTCAGCCGGCTCGCTGCTTCCTGCTTCCCTTTGATGTCCCTGTGTGAGGGAGGGGTCAGCACCTCTCTGGGCTCGGGCACACACACACACACACACACACACACACGCGTGCGCGCGCGCTCTCGGCTGCAACAAGGAGTCTGTGCTCTGGGGCCTGGGTACTGGGTACGCTGGGGTCAGGCAGAGGACCTGGTGGGCTGGGGAGGGAGGCCAGGTGGAAAAACCCCAGCCTCGGCAGAGTTCCTGAGAGAGAGGAAAGGAAGGGTCTGCCCTGAAGCCCACCGAGGGCATGTCCGCTCTCCCTCCTGGGCTGTCTGATCTGGGAGGGAGACGCCATGATGAGCCTCTGTCTAGACGAGGAAACTGAGGCCTGTGGACAGTCCAAGCACCGCCACTCATGGCCTCCTTGGGGCCTTCCTCTCACATCTGGGGAACTTCCCCAGAAGTTTCAGTAGCTGCTGCTGTCCGCCAGCCCTCCCTGCAGCGCTGGGCCCCAGTCTCTGCGCGCGCCCTCCCCAGCTCACTGCGTGGCGCCGGGCTTGGCCTCCAGCTCCAGGTGGCAGAGCTCGTGCAGCCAGGCCTTGTGGCCCTAGTGCCACCATTCCACATGCTCACTGCTGACAAGGCAGGTGCTCTCCCGAGCACTGCGACTGAGCTGGCCCTCTGACCAGCCCAATAACCCCAGGAGGTGCCCTGCTGGTTTTAATTTGGGTTCACAGATGAGGAAAATGAGGCACAGAGAGATTAGGTGACCCGCCCAGTGACACGTACCTCACCTGTGCTAGAACTGGGATCCAAACCGAGTGGCCTGGGGCTGCTGTTTGGCGCTGCCGTGCTGTGCTGTGCCGCCATATCACACCTACATACTCCACTGTCCCCCAAGAGCCCCCTGGGCCCAGACCTCCTGGAGAGGCGCCCGAGGGGGAGAGCGCAGGCCGGTCATACAGCAAGGTCTGGAGCTGAGCTGGCGGGGGAAGAGGGAGCTCTGCTCTCTGCTCCTTCCACATGTGGGGTTGGGGAACAGGTCAACCCTCTAGAAGAACCCAGAGAAAATGGCAGGGGATGACCAGGAAAACCGGGACTGCAGGGCCCAGGCTGGGAAACTGGAGGCACGCGTACCGCCTGCAGGATTCTGAGGGGCGGTTAGCCCGCCCTGTAGTAGTGGCTCCTCCGCCTGGCAGTTGGGTGGTCTGGCCCCCACCCACCTGTGCAAGAAGGCCTTTGAGATCCTGAGGAGAGAAGCTGTGGAGGCGCAGGTGGCTGGGGAGGTGACCCCCCCACTCTTTTAATGTTCAAACAGCTCAGCCTGCTGACTTTGATGCAGGGGGTTAGGCGGAGTGGCTTTGAAGTCAGCCCTTGGGGGACGCTCCTATCAGCCCCTGCGTAGATAATCTCCCACCCGGCCCTGGGACTCAATGCCACTCTTGGGATGCCCCCCCTTACAGCTTCGGGCCTTTTAGGTGGCCTTGGGAAGAGGGGGCCTTAGCGGGGGAAGAAGCAGCCTCTCCTTGGGAAATGGGGAGCGTGGGGGAGGGGCAGCCCAGGACACATGCCCCCAGAAACCCCTGCCCTCTGCTCCGCCTACCCCCAGGCACTGGTGTTCCTCCAAGAGCCCTGGAGGTAGAAGGTGTCTGGAGAACCACCCTCCCTCCTTTGGCTCAGAAGGAGCCTGGCCGCAGCCAGTGTGTCCCCGACATCTTCCACCTCATAGCCCGTGATTTGCTCCCTTGCCTTGTCTGCCAGCCTGGGAGCTCACAGAGCGGCACCCCATCTGATGGCCCCCGCGTCCCAGCACTGGGCCTGCACAGGAGGGCCAGAATGAATGCTGAATCAATGGATGATGTAGAAATCTGTTAGCAGGGGGGTACCTTCTGGATTCTCAGACATCCAGACATTTCAGGAACAAAAGAAGCCAGCAAGTGGCCTCTGCAGCCCTGGCAGCACGAGTGGGAGGGGCAGTGGGATGAGCGGCTGGCCAAGGAGGCCAGGGTCGGGTGAGTGGCTGCTGGGGGCAGCGCCCTTTGCACTGGGGCGGGGCACAGTCCCATTGGGAAGCTAGTTGAGGGGGTGGCGTTTGGCTCCCGAGTGGCCTATGCAGGGAGGGAAGCGATACCTTGTCAGGGTGGCACTTGGCCCTCCCGGGTGCCTAGCCGTGGCCTCGGGCATCCCTCTGGGCTCCCACCCCTGCATGCGCAGGGAAGGCCTCTTGGACTCCAAGGCTGCCTTCCCCCACGATGATGACCGTGGCGGGCCTCAGCATGGCCCAGGGCTCTGCTGCTTGGGAGACCTTTGCCCGAGCACAAGCTGAGAAGGCATGTGAGCCTCTGAGGGCCGGCCCTGCCTCTCCTACCCTCTCTCAGGCTGGTTCTCCGGCGAGCTGAAGGTTCGGGAGTGACTCTCTGTCTCCAGAGGTTGGACAGGGAGCCTGACAAAGGCCTGCAGCCCTCCCCGCCACGAGAGGACAGGGAGGGCTGGCCTCCTCAGAGGCCAAGCTAAATTCTGCTGTGTCAGTGCCCGGCGGCCTCAGGCAAGCCACTCTGTGTGGCCAGGCTGCTCTTTGCTGCATCTGCTGGCGCGCACAGTGCCTCCGTCCCTGGTTCCTGGGCGGCGGGGGATCAGATCAAGTCGAGCACGATGAAGTTAAGGCGCTGCACGGTTACTTTAGGGGGCTGCTGCTGCTGGCGTGACCGTTCTGCGGGTGCCATGTGCCTATACTAGAAGGCTGTCTTCCTCCCTGAGAGGAGCAGGGGTCCTAGGGGCTGCGAACGAGGCAACGTGAGAGCAGAGGCTGGGTCCTGGGCCCTTGGGAACAGCCCGTGGGCCTGGCAGGGTCTCAGCTTCCATCATGAAGAAGGTGCCACAGGGGCCAGGGGCTGGGCAAGAAGCACCAGGAAGAGGGGACAGAACCCCAGGCCTTGTCAAGGAGTGGGTCACAGGCTAAGCAGGCGTGTGTTTTAGTGCACGACTGAGGGGGTGTGTGTTAGGGCAGATGGGTGTGAGGGGCATCTGTTAAGAGTTTCTGAGCAGTTTTCATCCCACTCCTAGAGCCTTCAGGTGTGTTCAGCCTGGCAGGGAAGTCAGAGGGAGACTGTGGACTTCAGGCTGTGGGAGCGCTCTCCCCACTTGCCCTGGATCCCGGGCTGCTGCTTTCCCGCTGCTGGGAACTGGTCTCTGGGGGCACAGGAGTCCAAGCCTCTACTCCCACCCAGGTTTCACCTGGGTTGAGGTCCCAGCTCCTTTAAGCCGATCTCAAAGGTTCATTTGGAAGTCACGGCCATGTGTTCATGTCCACCAGGCTTGGATGGAGGGCAGCGGCTGTGGGGTGAAGTCTTGTCTTAGGCTTCAGAACAAGCTGGAAGAAGAAGGGCATGGGGAGCCTTTGTTCTAGATGCACACAGATTCCTGGCGACACCAGGGGGTGGGGGCTGAGCAGAGTCCCTCTCAGGGCCTTCTGGGAGGGGCACTCAGAGCTCAGCTGCGTTTAAAAATTAGCAGGCGGAGGAGTTCGAGGCTCTGCAGTTAACCCCTTTTGAGCCTTTGAAGCCTGTTTGAACTGTTAATCAGGAAGGCTGGGCTGAAGGGCTGCCGCCACCCCCCTGAACGCCTGTCCCTGGCTGGGTCTCTGAGTCTGGGCATTAAAAGCCGAGAAACTGCTGTCTGCGTGGGGTCTACTGAAGCCCCCCACCCCCTCCAAGACCGTGATGTTGACGGCCTCTTTGTTTTCTCATCTCAGCCTATTCAAGGCCATTTTTCAGCTTGCTGGCTTTGCGTTAAGATTGGGGGGATTTTCCACCCTTCCGAGGTTATGAAATAGCTCAGCAAGGACGAGGCCTCCCCGCGGGAGTCAACCTAGCCTCCCGCACGTGCTGCAGGGAAAGGCTCTTTATTGCCACGATACCAAGGGCAAAATGAGAGAGGAGGAAGGACTCTGGGGAAAGGGTCTCTCCCTGTCTGTCCTGGGGAACGGTGGCCAGCAGAGAGCCACGCTGGCTGGAGGCACATCCCAGCAGGGCCATTTTTAGGGCGGCGGTCATCCATGCCAATGGTCAGAGGCCCAGGAACACTGCTTGCAGTATGGCCTCTGCAGGGGCCATGACCCTTACTTAGGCAGGTGACTTTCCCTCCTTCCCGCACTTCTCCGGGTCTGTCCTCGATCTTCTTTGCAGGCTCTCCCTCGTGGCCTGGCTGTTAACACCTGAGCTCCTCGGGACCTGTCCAGGGCTGGCTTCCCTCTTCTCTCCAGACTGCTTCCCTGAGCTGCGCCTGCAGCTTTCAGCACTGTCTGTGGGTCCCTGATCCCCAAACATGTCTTCAGCCTGGCCCACCACACTGCAGACCCACGTTCCAGTCACCAGCCCCACGGCTTCCTTCTACAGTCTCTCATGCCATACTCCACCCCGCCAAGGCACCTTTTCTCCAACAGCAGAGGTCCCTGCCACCCACCCCTGCCACGCAAGCCAGAAACCCCAGAATCATGCCCAGCACCCCCCCCCCCCCCGGTCCTAGCTGCCCGAGTCAGTCCGACACCCCAGCAGGTTGATTTCACCCTGACATCTGCGGAAGATTTCTGCTTCCCTCTGTTCCCGTCACCGCTGCCCAGGCAGGCCACCGTCTCTGGGCACTGCAGCGCCTCTGTCCCCTTCCAGTACCTTCTCCACGCAGAGGAGGGGGATCCTTTCACAACACGAATCCAACTGGGCCACTCCCCGTGCGGGACCTTTCAGAGGCTCTCGGCACTCTCAGGACAAGGCCAAAGTCCTTGGCGGCAGCGTGGCCTGCTCTGCGCTTCAGGTGCCTGGCCTCCTTCCGGCCCTTTGGCTCACGGGCTCCCTCCACCAGGGGGCCCTTTGCCTGCAGCTCCTGTCCTGCCTCCCCCACCTTCCCCAAGGGAACTTCTAGGACCCCAGACTAATTCCTGGCGCAGACCCTGCTGCAGGTGGTTCCTGTTAGATAAGTCTCTTCTGTGTCCCCACCTGCAGAGCATTCCCCTTGGGGTGCAGTAAGACACACACGCACGCACCGGGTAGTCTCTCCCCTCGGCCCACAAGCCCCAACGAGGGCAGGGGCTGCTCAGCTCCTGTTCCTGCCGAGTTCCTACTGCCTGCTGAGTTTTCGACAAAGGTCTGTTCAGTGACCAAATCTGTAAACTGGCAGTGCTCGCTGCCCTGCCTCTCAGACAGGATTCACTGCCGGGGCGCGTGCTGTGTAGATGGCAGGACGCTGCCTCAAAGTCAGCTGTATGTGGTCTGTCTCGCTAGCAGGCCTGGAGTGCGAGCGAGCCCTGTGAGGGCCTGCTACAATCTCCCAGAACAGCACAGGCGCAAGAACGAAGGAACAGGAGCCCCCTTGTTGGAGGGAGGGGAGAGAAGGGGTTCCACTGGGCCACACTGGCAAAGGGCTCCCCACCCTGTAAGAGCAACCTGCTCCAAGACTACTTCCTGTCACACCCTCAGATGTTCCTCACTTCTGCCCTCCTGGACACACTCACACTCAGGCGGACACGAGCTGGCTCTCTGCTCCGGTCAGGCCCTCTTCACAGCCCAGGGTCACCTGTGTGGCCGCTGGACTGAACTGCTCTGGTGCACACCTGCCACAACTCGCCTGGGCACCCGCTGGCCCTGGCCCTCTCTCCCACCCCCATCCCCACCCTGAAGCCCAGCCAGAGCCCTGGTGGGGGCCCAGTCTGCCTGGGCAGTGGCTGGAGGAGCTGGGGACAGGCTTGTGTGCTAGGCACTGGCCCCCCAGGGAGTCCCCATTCTATGACACTAATTGCTACAATTAGCAGGAGAAAGGGCTATTAGATCAGTTTCTTCTCTGGCTGAGGCCTGGCTGCTGGGGAGGGTGAGCCCGAGCCCAAAGCTTTTAGAAGCAGCAAGGATTCTTCCATAAATGAGGCCACATTTAAATTGCAAACAAGGGCCTCGCCCAGCCCAAGGAAGGGCTCCCAGAGAAAGGCTTTAGTTCCGCAGATGGAGCGGCTGGGGCAGCGGGTATAAGCTCCGGTTTTGGTTTCGTGGGCCTTCCCTAACCGATCGAACCTTGGGTCGTCCAGGCTCCCGTCAGTGACCCAGTCCTGCTGGGGCCGGCCGGCAGGGAGGAACACGGCAATGGCTGGGGAAGGAAGGACAGTGCTAGAGGCCACTCCCTCCCCTCCCCCTCCCCCCGCACCAGGCCTGCTCTGAGGCCCCCTAGGATGCGCCTCCTCCTCCCGGAGCGCGTGGCAAACCTTCCGAATCTGCTGTCCGTCGAGAGCCACTCACTCGTCAGTCTGCACTAACTGGGAAAGGTGAGAGGGCCCACTCGGCCTCTACCCAGGCCACCTCTAATTCAGACAAGCCACAGGCGCCTATGCCGGAAGCGGCTCAGGGAATGCAGCCGCAAGACAGTTCCAACTGAAGCCCCAGGTGGCAGCCTATGGCCTTGGGATGGAGGCACCTGCCAACCCCGAGTTATACCGCTAGCCCGAGGAAGGGGGTGCTTCCATTGGCCAGGCCTGGGTCAGGGTCTCTCACTCAGAGGGAGAGCGGTGGGTGCTGGGTGTGGCGGGATGCAGGTCAGGACTTGCTTCACTTAAAGGGCCAGAGCAGAGATCACCCCAGTCCCCGGAGCGGGTCTCGGATAGTGGCCCTCACCTGGGGTGCCCCCCAGGGGATATGTGGCAATGTCTGGAGACGTTTTTGATTATTACCACTGTGGAGGTGCTACTGGTGTGTACTGGGTAGAGGCCAGGCAAGCTGCTAACCATCCTGAGACACAAAGGACAGCGCCCCACAACTAAGAATGCTCAGACCGAACGTCCCCGGTGTGGCAGCTGAGAACCCTCGGTCTGAGGGGCTGAGATCCTGACATGCTGTGTACTTTCTCATTGCGTTCTGAAAATGGATGCACCCCTTCCTGGCCTGGCCTCTTCCTCCATTCAGCAAATCAATGCAGCCATTCAGCAGCAATGCATGACGCACCCCCGCCGTGTGCAGACCCTGTAGAGAAGACAGACACACTCTCAAGGGGCCTCCCTTCTGCTAGAGGAGACAGGCAGCAACAAATAAGTAGACGCCTAAGGAACTAGAAAATACTGAGGCATAGTCTGTGCACGTGGAAGCCTGCAACACAGTGCCGACCTAGCGAGTGACTGAAAGGGCCAACTGAAATGGCGGGTCAGAGGAGGTCTCTTTCACGGGCCGCACTTCAGGTGAGACCTTCAAGGACGAGAAGGAACTGTCGTGGGAACAGCCAGGCAGAAGTAGCTGGTGCAAAGGCCAGGAGGCACTTGTCGTGGCTGGTTTGAGATACAGGCAGAAGGCTGGCGTGACAGGAGCTCGGTGAGGGAGAAGGACAGCGGGCGGGGCAGATCTTGTAAAACCAGATGGAATTCGAATTTTATTTCCCCAAAATAGAAGCTACTAGAGGATGCCTGGCAGGGGGAGGGACAGGACACACATTCATTCATTCACTCTTGGCTTTGGGGACTCTGCTGCATAGGACATGGGGTTATTCACAGCCCTAAGTTCACGAAGCACTGTGGGCTACCCCATAAGGGTCTGTGGGAGGCACCCCTGAAAAGGCGTCTTTCTGCTTTTCCATTTAATCCCTGTTCTCCACCCCACCTCTCCTCTCGCCGTAGCCAGCCGCTCCAGTGTAATTTACTTATATCGTCGTGTGCATGCGGCCTGGTAATGCATGGAGTATCTTCTAGCATGTCTGGGTGGTGTGTAATTTTCATTTAAATACAGAGCCGTGTACCGAGGCTCTCACTTCGTTTGGCGTTTGTGTCACTCGGCGCCGTGTCTGCACACGTCTCCGTTTTGGGAAGTGTACACCTAGTCCTTACTCCTAACCGCAGTGCCAGGTTCCAGCTCCCCACCCTCACAGGCAGGCTGCTCTGAGCTCGCACACACACAGCCCCTCGTTGTTCTGGTGAGAACTGCTCTAGCTGTTTACCCAGGAGAGAAACTGGTAGGTTGCAGGTATTAAATATTTTCTTTGAGGAAGAAGTACTGGATGGCCCTCCAGAATGTCTTTGCCTGTCTGCATTCCCACCTGCAGCACACAGGGAGGCTTGTCTCCTGCATTTCTGCCACCATTTGGCATTATCCTACTTTCTGCCTCTTCTCAAGTGAAGAGTCTCTGTGGCTTTCATCTGCATTTCTCTGATTACGGATGAGCCTGGGGGTCTTTTCACATGGCTGTTAACCCTCCTGCAAATCGCCAATTAATATCTTTTGCCCCCTTTCCTCTCGGGCCTCCTATCTTTTTCTTATCGATTTGCAAGACTTCCTAGTGTATTTTAGCTGCTGTTCCCGTATCGGTTTTAGTTGTCTCACAGATCTTGGAATTTGTCATCTGTAACCTGGGCAGAGCAACACAAGTCAGAGTGAAGAAAGGCAAGTCACTATTACGAAAATAGTTCCGACCGTCGCCGCGATGGATTTCTTAAACAGAGATACTTAATTAGCGTGCATTCAAGTTCATAAACTTTAGTCCTGCGGTTTGTGCGTGTGCTGACCCCAAGGCCACCCTGGGCCACAAAACTCTTCATAGTTTTCTCCTACTGAACAAATGTCAAGTACCTTTTACTTGTAAATCTTTAAGTCCTTTTGGAGCCTGCTTTTCTAGGGGGGTCACATGGGAATCAACATGCATGTTTCTCCATTTAGGGCTAAGTTTCCCAATACCGTCTTCTGAACAGGCCCCTTAGACATGTGGGGCCACCTTTATCTCAGGCCACCTTCCTCTAGTGCAGGGCTGCCTCTGAAGTCTCTCCCGGGCCTCTGTTTCCCACCATTCCAGTCACTGAGGCTTGGAGTAGGCCCCAGGATCTGCTGGTACAAGGCCTTCTCTGTTCTCCTTTTCCAAAGTTCACTTGGTGTTTGTAGATCTTTTTTTTTTTTTTCACATACACTTTAGAATATGTTTGTCAAGTTCCTCAAAAGCTCCAACTGGAAGTTTAACCAGAGTGGTATTCAATTTACAGATTTGGGAAAACCTGACATCTCTCTCTAGTACTGAGCTGCCCCATCCGAGAGAATAGAACGTCTCTCCATATCAAAAGATCTTCCTTTATATCCTTCGATAAAATTTTAAAATTTTCTTCATAAAAGTCTCTGTTAATTCCAAGACCCGACATAAACTTCGCTGCTACACTGATTTCTACCTTAACTTCTACTACACTTTTAAAGTATTCACTACTGGCATGAAAAAAAAATGCTTTGGGCAGGGGGGGTACATTGATCTTATATCCAAACACTTTGCTGAAGTCTCTTTTCAGTTCTAAAAGTTGATTTTTTTTTTTCCACGTAGCTCAGTAGTTTTCAGAGTGTGGCCCAAGGACCCCAGAGAGCCCCTGAAACTCTTTCTCAGGGTCCAAACTATTTTGGTATTTTCGTGATAATACTCGTAGACAACATTTGCCTCTTCTGTTCCCACTCTCCCAAAGTTGAAGAGTTTTCCAGAGGCAGCATGACCCCCCACCGGAATATGTGCTTTTGTACTGTCCTATGTTTTAAGCACGTCTCAGTTTCAACTTCTAAGAAGGTAACTATCAATCAAAAAAGATATAACCCATATTAACAAAAGCTCTTTGGGGACCTCAGTAATTTTTAGGAGTACAAGGGTCCTAAGACTAAAACGTTTAAGAACCCTGACACAAACAATCTATCTTACGATCAGCAGCTTTCTCTTTCCCTTGGGCCCTCTCCATACACTTCGTTCCCTTTCCTTGTGCTGGGGGACGGCCAGGATGGCATCCTAAGGGTACTCCTTATCTTAAAGGGACAGATACACTTTTGGTTTCTCCCTTAAGTTTGCTGAAAAGTAAAGTTTTTCTATATGACTTGTATCAGTTTAAAGAAGTTCCCTTCTAGTCCTAGCTGGCTAAGTGGTGCCCTCCCCCAACTCATACAAAGGCATTAAACTTTATCATACAATTTTTCTGCTTCTACTGAGAGACCCATATGGTTTTTCTCCTTTAGTCTCTTAATGTGGTGAATTACATGGATAGAATTTCTGATATTGGATCATCTCTGCATTCCTCGTGGAAATCCCACTTGTTTAAGAATTGTTTAATATACTGTTGGATTCAGTTAGCTAACGCTGTACATGGGACTTCTGCATCTATGTTCATAAGGGAAATAGTTCATATTTCTTTTCTTTTCTTTTCTTTTGGCTCTCCTTATTTGAATTCGGACATGCTCTGATTCACAGTTTAAAAAAGATCCCTCTAGCTGGAGCATAAATCCTGAAACAGGCCTTCTCTCTTCAGCATGTTTGGAAATACATTAAAATAGAACCGTAATCAAGCAACCCAATCCTTAGAGTCTTCTCCTAGTGAGTATCTGGAAAACAGGTGCAGAAACGGATCATTTGAGACACCACAGAAATCTGGTTAATCCTGCCTGCCTGCTTTCCTTCAACAAGCTCGGCCTGAGCACGGCTGCGTATCAGGCTCCTGGCTAGGTGCGGGGCAGGCAGCAGAGAACAGGCCGGAAGAGTCCCTTCCGGGAGCTCTCCGCAGGCACAGGCACGGCCACACGGCAAGGGACTGGGAAACACACCTCGAATGTAGACTTTCCTGTTGTTAGCAACATTCTTGTACTTTGTGACACTCAATCTAGGTCAGGGCTGCCCTGTGCAGATGGATGAACCCCTCTCGTGCCCCGAACAGTCCTCTGGGAAGGCACTCATCCCCGTTTCGCAGAAAAGGTGCCAGAGGAACAGTGGGGGCTGGCGGTGAGTTTGTCCCCGGCTCCTGCCCACACTGAGCCCCCTGACTCCAATCCTCAACTCCCAGCGCCTGCTGTGACCACGATTTCTAGGCCGTCCTCCCATCCCCCACCCGGGCCGGTGATTCCGACCCCCAAATGGAGACCGACCTTTGACTCAGAACCTCCACCGAGACTAGAAACCTCGACTTCCAATTCCTGCCTCTGATCCCCAGCTCGGACCTCTAACCGCCAACTCCGATCTCCAACTCGCAACCCCAATCCCCAACCCGGACCCTGACTCAGAACCGCGACTCGGGCTCCAATCCCCGACTGGGACGCCCGACCTGGAGCCCCTCCTCGGAAATCCGATCCCGACTCGGCTTCTAGACGCCCCACACCGGCAGCCCCGACCTTGGACTCGGAACCACAGGGCGGACACCAGACCCCCACTCTGATCCCCGACCCCGGACTCGGAACCCGGCTCTCTCCCAGGACCTCTGACCCTCAGCTGTCCGACTCAGACCCCGAGGCGGAGCCCAGCCGCGGATTCCAACCCCTGACTCGGACCCCAGACGCAGCACCGCGAGGCGGACTCGGCTCCCCGACTCAGAATTCGGATCTTAACTCGGACGGACCCTGACTTGATCGCCGACTCAGAGCCCCGACCCGCCCTGGGACCCCGGACTCTGACACGGATCCCCAACGCAGAAGGGCGAGGCGGACTCCAGACGCGGATCCGACCCTGGACTCGGAACGCGACCCTCGGATCCTCCATCCTCCCTCCGCAGACTCGGAAGCGCGACGCAGAGGCGGACCTCGGTCCCGACCCTGGTCCGGCTCCCACGAGGCGCAGAGGGAGCGCCAGCCAGGCCGGGCCCAGCGGCCGAGCAGCCGACCGCGGCAACCCCCACCGCCCACCGCCCGCCCCCGAGACGCGGGGCTCACCTTGGCTCGCCGGCGGTCGCCCGTCCCCGCTCCTCCCGGCGGACCGCGCCCAGAGCGCTGAGCGGCCGTGAGGCGAGCGCGGCCTTGAGGAACGCGGCACTGAGGAGGCTGCGGCCGTGAAGAGCGCGGCCCGAGGAGCATCCCGGTGGAAAGAGCGCGGCACTGAGGAGAACGCGGCACTGAGGAGAACGCGGCCTGAGGAGAACGCAGCCCGAGGAGTGCTGCACTGAGGTGAGCGCGGCCGCGAGGAGAGCGCGGCACCGAGGTGACTGCGGCCACAAGGAGAGCGCAGCGCGAGCAACCGCCGCGTGCCAGGGACAGCGACCGTCTGCCGAGTGGCCGCAGTGGCGGCCGACCCGGGTTGATGTGGCGGCCGTCCCGCCGCTGATTGGATGGCCCGCAGGGGCGGGCGTGCCACGTGCCGCAGCGTGGATTGGCCGGGCACAGAAAGCGGTGTGCCGCGCTCTGCCATTGGCCGAGACGGCTGGTGCCGATGCCACCCGGGCTCGCATTGGCCGGGCGAGCCCAGCGCCACGTGCCGCACCCCGCCCTGTCCGTCCCTGCTCAGGGGCTGTACCACCCCCACCCCCACCCCCACCCCCACCCCCACCCCCACCCCCACCGCCACCGCCACCGCCACCTCGGCGGTCCAAACGTCCACCCTCGCGATCGGGTCCTGTTGCGAGTCCAGCGCTCGCTCCGCGCCTGGGTCGCCCCTCGATGCGGCGCCGTGCACCCCAGGGTGACCCCGCGGAACATCTGCGGCACTCTACACGTGGCCAGCCCTCTGCACACCCTTCCCCGGGGGTCCACAGGCTCCCGCGTGGCTGGACGGGCGCACCTCCCTCAGGGGCTCTGCTGCTCCGTCTTCAGGAGACCTTGTGAGGAAGGTGCCACGATTTAACCAGGTCACCCTGTGGGAGTTGGCAGGGCTCCTGACCCAAGTGGCCTGACTTCCGCTGGACCCTGAAAACTCTGTGTGCGATCTCCTCCTCCTCCTAACCTGCCCCCCCCGCCCCCGCCCCCCTTGCCTGGAGGCCAGGTCCTGTCTCTGCCTCTCGACTGTTTTCCCTACCAACCATCCATACACCCACCCGCCACCTATCCACCCAGCCATCTCTTCACCTACCCATTCGCTCATCCTTCCTTCCTTCCTTCCATCCATTACACCTATGGAGCTCCTTCCGGCTGCTAGGCACTGCCTTAAACAGCAGTGAGGAGTCCTGTCCTCACAGAGCTCTCACTGCACTGAGATTTTACCAGCACGCCTGGACCTCCCACTCGAATTACAGAAACAGTCTGGGAACATGGAACTCTCAGGGTGTTCTCCAAGGTTGCTACCCCGGCCCTCCACCCAGAGTTGAGCTGGCAGCCATCCCCGCACCCAATGGGCTCAACGAGGCCATTCATCTCAACTGGTTTGCCTGAAATATATGTCTACGGAAAGACCCAGGAATCTGTCCAAGGGTGACTGAGTCCAGTTTTATCTTGTGGTTCAGCCTAGAGGACAAAGGGGAAATGGCGTCCTCTTTTCCAGTGTCAAAGACTTGCTCTCTGACCTTCAGAAACTGCCCAGATTGGCCATCTCCCTGGCACCCGCCCAGCCCATCAAAAGGCCAGGCAGCAAGCCTGGATTGGAGCACTTGATTCAGGGGGACAGCCGCCCTTGCACACCTGGCTGGGAGGGTTTTGGCATCTGCCTATCCTGGAGGCACTTGTAACCAGGACCAACCAGGTGGGGCCCTGCGCTCAGAGGGCCCCATGCTTAGGGGTTAGTGCTCTTCTGTCGCCATCTTGAAATTCTTAATAATTTCATCAATATCTCTGAACTTGTGTTTTATGAGTGAAGTCTGATGGGACAACGGAGCAGGCTCCGGGGGCTTGGAGCCTAGGCTCACAGGGGGTGCCAGCCCCTCTCTGCCCCCACAGGACAGGTTCTCAGCTGCCCTCTCTCCTGCCTCTTCTGACTGCCTAGCCTCCCTCGCCCCACTCCCACAGGGTGACCCTCTGGCCCTGGCCAAGAATGGCGGGGAGGGACTGGGGTCCTGGCCCACAGTCCGCCACGCTGAGGCCCCTACTTGAAAGACGGAGGTGACGCTGCCAGCTTCACAAAGCTGCTAAGACCAGAACGAGAGAGAGTACACGGGGAAAGCAGTGCAAGCAGTGCGGAGCCGGCAGGTCCAACATGGCCTCAGGCACTACCCTGGTTCTTACTGCTTTGAGCAAGCGGGATCCGGTTCAGACCTCTGCCTCCTGTGGCCTCCCACATCTCTCTGTGGGAGGTGGGGCCCCTTCCCTGGACACCCTGGGGCATGTCCGTTCCCACCGCCCCCCGCCCCACCCCACCCCGCCCCGCCCCGGGATGTCAGGGGAAGCAGGAGCCCCAGGACTTCAGAGCAGTTTCAGAGATTTCAACGGCACAAAAATCCCTGCCTGTGTGGGGTTTACATTCCAGTAGGAAAGACAGACAAGATTCTCCGAGGGTTCTGGACATTGTCCTTTGTCAGAACCGACGATCCCTAGGTTGCTTTCGTTAGCTGCATCGTAGGAAGGACCACGGTTGACCCCTCTAGTCCTCATTCAGGAACGCCAGCTTTTTCCCAACCTTTTGATCTTGGTCTGGGGTTTGCTTTTAATCCAAGGATGTTGAGCATGGGATGAAAAGCCATCTGAAGCAAATCCACTTAAAATGGTGACCACCTCCGAGTAAAGAGTGACAAAGGGTGTTGATTAGAATTCCATCTTGAAAACTGATTTTTTTTTAATTGAAAAAAACCTGATTTCTTTAACTGGATTTTTTTTTCTTTTTTAGTTAATTTACAATGTTATGTTAGTTCCTGGTGTACAGCAAAGTGATTCAGATCATGTGTGCGTGTGTGTGTGTATATATACTCTTCTTCAGATTCTTTTCCATTATAGGTTATTACAGGATATTGAATATAGTTCCCTGTGCTATAGAGTAGGTCCTTGTTGGTTATCAATTTTATATATAGTGGTGTGTATCTGCTAATCCCAAACTCCTAATTTATCCCTCCCCCCTCCCCCCTCTGGTAACCATAAGTTTTGAAAACTGATTTTTAAAAATCCTTAAAATTGAGTTGACTTTGGTCTTGTAGCTAACAAAATGGGGGTTCTGACTGTGTACCCGGAAGGGGCGCATCACAAGAGTGGCCGAGTTCACGCATGCGTGGTCTCCCGTGACGGTGCTCGCTCCAGCATGCCCTCTAACCTCAGGCCCTGAGATCCCAGACCCTCACATCCTCCCCTCACACACTCGCTCCCGGTGGAACACTGCGGGCACCGCGGGCACCGCATCTTGGTGTGCCTGTGTGACCGTCTCCTCGCGACCATGCTTTGAGCCAGGCGCCGGGGCCTGCCGCTGGCCGTTCTGCCGCAGTGGTGGGAAGGGTGGTTCCGAGCCACACGCGGGCCGAGTCCTCAGCCCTCACCCCCTCACCGCGCATGGGGCGCCGTCAATCAGCCAGTACTGCCCGCCAGCCCAGCGCACCTGTTGTGCGCCCCCCCAGCCCCGCCTCCTCCCTAGGCCTTTAGGGGAGACAGAGAGCAAAACAGCCCGAGACTGAGAGGGGTTTCTTGTCTCGTCGGGAGACAAGAGACACGTGGGAATTGGCTGAAGAAGCATGTGAGGCTGGGCGGACTCCAGGCCAGCCCGGGACAGACTGGGGGCTGCCAGGCAGGCAGGGGGGAGGGGAGCCTGGAGCTGACCTTGGGCACGTGGGCAGAATTCAGGGACGGGGTGGCAGGCGCGGCCAGCTCCTCTCTGGGTTGTACTGGGCTCCCTCCCCAGCCTGGGCCAGCACAGGGGCTGGTCCTGGAGGCCCTGGGGTGTGGCCCCTAGCCCCTGTCACCTTCTGGGGCTCCGGACTGTGGGGCGGGTGTGCGGCAGAGAGCCCGGGCACCTGGCGGCCTTGACTCCGGCTCCCCGTGTGACAGAGGGCATCTGGTTTATCTCATCCGTACGCGATGGGGGCCGCTCCCTCCAGCACTGATATTCGGGGTTCAAAAGGTTTCCTCGCAGGCCCCTGCCCCCGAGTGCACGCACGCACGCACGCACACACGCACGCACAGCTGAGGAGAATTAGGCTCAAAACGTCCACTCGGCTTGTCTCTTGATTCCGAGGTATTTAGAATGGGGGTGGGGGATTAAGGGAGGAAGTTGCTGAGCTAATTCTCCTGCCTTTGCCAGCACAGAAGTGCAGATGGGGCCCAGAGCCCCGCCGTGTCCCAGAGGAAACACCAGCCCTCCTTCACACGGGGCCGGGAGGGAGGAAAGGACAGGGTGGGAGCCCCTCGCCCAAGCGACTGGACGTGGCGGGACCCAGCCGAGGGGTCCTCCCGGCCGCAGTTCGCCCTCCACCACTCCCCTCCCCGAGAGTCTTAAGGGTGGAACCAGCTTCAGGCTCAGCCAGGTTCCCGGAGAGCTGCTTCCCTCCAAAGCAGGGAGGCCCAGGGCCACGTGGCTGCCTCAGCCCCATCTTCCCAGGAAGGGCCCTTGCCCCGCGCTGCTCTCTGATGGCCAGGAACACAGAGCGGGACGAAGAGCCCGAGGTCTCCCTGTGTGGCTGACACAATTGCCGAGAAGCCCCCTGTTCAGGTGAGCCCTGGCTGTCGGCACCCCCTGTCTCCAGGTCAGCCCTGGCCGTCGGCGCCCGCTGTCTCCCTGTCCCTGGCAGCCGGCGGCCTCTCCTTGGTCCTTCTCAGCGCTGCACTCACGCCGCATACGACACACACCACCCCACCGCAGCTGTCCCTGGTGAGGGCTCTGTGACCCTCACGGCGCCACCCCCAGCTCTGTCCCCCCAGGCTCCCTGCCTTGTGTTCTCCACTTCTGAGCTTGGCACCCCTGGTGAGAGCGGGCGGGCTCAGGCCCTGAGCCTTGCAGGCCGTGGTGGGGAGGAAGTGCAGTGCAGGGGCGCCCCTGGGAGGTCTGGGGGAGAGAGGTGGTGAGCATCAGATCTCCCTTCTGGAAAGATCACTCTGGCTGCCAAGTGGAGAGAGAACTGGAGGGGGCAGGGAGGCAAGGGGGCCCAGGGGGGCCGTGGGGAGCCTCGCCATTGCCCAGTGAGAGAGGCAGGAGCCTTGGCAGCCTTGGTAGTCGTGGAGGTGGAAGAAACAGCCAGGCCCGGGCCCCCACGGGAGGCAGCTTTGGGAGGACTCCTTGGCAAGGCCAAGGACGAGCTTCGGGTAACCCTAGGATGGGTTTGGAGGGAAGGTTAAGGGTCCACTGGACAGTGTTAAGAAACCTGTGTACGTGTGTCAGTCCCGCCGCTCCCCAGCCGTGGAGAGATCCCACGGCCCTGGGACATTGTCACTCCACGGGTACCCAGCTGCCTGTGGTACCCGTCCGCGTCCTAGCTAGCTGAGGCCTGGGCGGGGCACAAGTGTGACCGGCGTGGGTCCTGCGCCTCCCGATTCCAGGACGTTCTTGGGCCCCCACAACACCCCTTCTCCGAGGAGGAGACAGGGATGGAATCACGGGGGGAGTGCCCTTAGACAATTACGCTGCGTTGGGGTCAGTCCCGGCCTTCCCTCACCAGCAGATTTGCTTTCCTGAATTGGCGTCAGCAAGAACGGGATGCCGGATGGGTGGGGGGTCTCGAGTCCAGGAGGTCCCGATGAGTGGCAGCATGGGGTGTGGGCCGCTTCCCATCAAGAGGGCAGCTGTGCTGTGTGTGTATATGTTTGGGCATTGCACGGCCAGGCCTTGATTAGCCAACCCCGATTCTCCCAGAGGCCCTGCCTCCATGCGGGTTAACTCAGCAGCTGTCCCCTAAGCACCTGCTTGAGGCCTGGTTGCATGCCAGGCCTGGGGGGTGGGAAAGCAAAGTGAGCCAGGCCCTGCCAGACCCATCGCCTACAGAGCCTTTTTTATCGCTACCTTCCAGAGGCAGTGTCTTCCCACGGTGCCTCCGTCCCAGAGCGTGTCTGCCCCCACTTCCTGCCCCGGCCTGCCATTTCCACAGCCATCACTCAAGCCTAATCTCCGAGCCCTGCGGGTTGGGTGGGCCCAGGGCCTTTGAGGACATTGGCAGTGCCAGGGCCACCCCGGAAAGTGTTTCCAATTATCTCTCAAGTTCTGGGAAATGTGCTTTCTGACAGGAAGTCCCATCCCCATAGCTCTGGTGGTTATAGATTGTTTTTTTTTTTTTTTTTTTTTTTTTTTTTTTTTTGCGGTACATGGGCCTCTCCCGTTGTGGAGCACAGGCTCCGGACGCGCAGGCTCAGCGGCGCCATGGCTCACGGGCCCAGCCGCTCCGTGGCATATGGGATCTTCCCGGACCGGGGCACGAACCCGTGTCCCCTGCATCGGCAGGCGGACTCTCAACCACTGCGCCACCAGGGAAGCCCTATAGATTGTTTTTTAAACATTGCAGGGCCCTCCGCTGATATTTGTAGCGAGGACAGATATTTGCAGAGAGTCCACTGTATCCTCAGCTCTGTGCTGGTGAAGAGCGAGGCAGCTGCAGTGAAACCCACCAGGCGTCTGGTGAGCGGTGGGTACAAGGTGATTGGCTGTGAGGGGGCTGTGGATAGAATTTGGACAAGAAAGACAGGAATGAGAAGAAAGGGCCGTCTGACTTGGGTACCGTGCGGCCGTTGGTTTTAAGACCTGTCCGTGAGGTCTCTGAGACTCCTCCCTTCGAGAGGTGGAGCTTATTAACTTCCCCTTGAGTTTGGTCTGCACTTAGTGGTCTGCTTCTGACAAATAGTATTGGCGGAAGGTACACGGTACGACTTTCAAGGCCAGTCACGCAGCTTCCTCCTCACTTTCTCTCCCTGGGATCAACGACTCCGAAGGAAAGTGGCCACCACGTTGTAAGGACACTCAAGCAGCCCTGTGGAGGGGTCCACTCAATGGGGAACTGAGGCCTCCAGCCAACAGCCTCATGAGTGCACCATCTTGGAAGTGGATCCTCCAGTCCCAGTCAAGCCATCAGAGGACTGTAGCCCTGGCCAACATCTTGACTCCAGCCTCCCAAGAGACCCTTGCCAGGTTCAGCCTGACCCTTGACAGGGGTAGCAAGGAGGGCTCAGCCTGCCTGCCAGCTTTGCCGGTGGTTGATGGCTTCCAGGAATGTGGTATCTGGGCCCCGGGGAGAAAGGGTGCTGTGACCAGACAGCAGTATTTGCCCCAGGCATGCGAGTCATATTTCTGTTCTCTCCCGGAATTTGAATTCTGCCTCCAGGCCAGTGGCTCTTAGTTAGCCTGGGGTGCCCGTGAGAACCACACCCTGTGCAGGTCCCACTCACAGAGGTGAGCGATCTCAACTCAGTGGGTGGTCTCCAGGCGGCGGAAAGCTGTCAGAGTCTGAGCAGGGGGGTGACTTTGTGACACTGTGCTTGCGGTGGGGAGAAGCCAACAGCTGGAGTGTAAGCCAGCAGCTGTAACCGGTCACTTTTCTCCCCCAGAGGACATCCAAGTCCAGGTCTTTAGGACGCAGGTAGGATGAAGGGCGGTGCTGGCCTCTCCTGAGGCTGGCGACCAGGGACCCTACCTCTCCAGGCAGCCTCCAGGGCACCCGGACATCAGGGGGCCGGGTCGCTATGGTACCTTCTCACCTGAGCGGGTCTGACCCCAGCCTGCCTTGTGGGGCATAAGCCTGGGGCTGGCGGGGACCCCACGCTCCTGTGGCCATTCTCCCTTCCCTCCTCCTTTCCTGGTACCCCGCCCGCGGGGGCCAGCCGTGGACCTGCACGTTGGTCCTTTCGCTTCCCGTGGGTATAGCTTCCTGTTCCTCGGTTGTGGCCCATGGGCCGGAGGACGGACCCCGAACTCTCACGGGACCAAGGCCCGGGAGAAGGCTTGACAGCCAGCTGTGTCCCAATTGTGTTTTCTGTGCCCACGGACAACGACGGCCATCTCATCGGTCAGCCACAGAGAAAGGGGAGCAGGCGCATTGGGGGATGGTGGGATGCCCTGTGTGGGTGGGCAGTGGCACCGAAGCCCCTCCCGTTTTTCCGCTCTCCCTGGGTCTTTGGGAAAGGCCCGCGCTTTCTGGCAGGATCGTTGCTGCTCTGTGATCATCTACTTGGAACAAAAGGCAGAAGTGGTGGGAATGGCCCAGATTTCGTTAGACCCCCTGGAAGCCAGGCACATGCCTGCCTAGACACAGGCCACACCTGGGGACCAAGCCTCCACCTCAGCGGGCAGCCCCTGCCTCCGAGGCCTCACCCGCTGGCTGGTGCTGTGGGCCATCCAACTGCGTGTCCACCTGGGAGCCCCAGTGAGGCTCTCAGAGCAGCCTGAACCCATCAGGGTGATGGATGGGTGAGGCCGGGGCCCCTCCACGTGAGAAGTTCTGTATTACCAAACCAGCAGCTTGCGGTGGTTACTCTGTTAGACCCGGTTCTAAAGGCTTTAGGACCATAGTTCATTTAATCCTATCACAGCCCACCGTGGAGACAGGGAACTGAGACACAGTGAGGCCAAGGGACTTGCCAGGTGTCACACAGGTAACAGGTGCTGGAGCCCAGCTTTGGACCCTGGCATCATGGGCTCTGTCTGTCTGTCCTTCCCTGTCCACCACTCGGCCTCAGGACACGGCCCTGCTTGCCCGGCAGCCGCACGGCTCGGGTGGGCAGTCCACTCATGGACACAGCACTTCCTGGACAAGAGGGGGAGGCATTGCCGGGCCCCTGGAGCCAGGCTCCCCCAACAGATGACCAGGACTGGGGACCCCAGCACCCCTGCTCATTGACCATTCCACTTGACCATGACATTCTTTTTTAGAGGACCCCTCCTCAGCAGGGGGAGGACCCCCAGCCCCTCGGCCCAAACTGGCTTCAGAGCAGGCACTGAGCAGACTCGCCGTGGACAGGTTCTCAGCAGAATCCTTTCCTCTCTGGGGTCTGCGGCCCAATGCCAACCACCAGGGCGGCAGAGCAGAACCAGGCCGGGTGATGCATCGGGGTCTCATGTGGGCGATGGGTCTTTGCTGGCATTTCTGTCTAGCTCCGTGTTCCTCTTTTTCCTTTGCAACTTCCCTTCGGTGTACCCCGGATCTCCGGGGAGGGTGGGGTGCTGGAAAATGGAGTCAGCCCAGGCACAGGCAGCATCCCCCCAAGGGGGTCGGCGCAGGGGCCTCTGAGGGGCACGGGGTGGCCGGCAGCCTCCAGTTTCAGCCCTGGACCCAGGTCTGAAGGCAGGAGGTGAAGGCTCACGCAGCCTCAGCTCTGAGGAAGCGGAGGACCCAGTCTGAGATGGGGGCTCCATCTCCTTCACCCCCGTTCTCCACCACCAGGCCCACGGTCAGGGCCAAAGCCCTTCTCGAGACATGTCGATGGCAGCAAACGTTTTACAGATGTGACATGCTCGGAGCCTGGCAACAGGGGCAGTCCAGCTGCTGGAGAACATGGTTGGATTTACGTCCACGGCGAAAAGCACCCGGTCACCTTTCTCTGCTTGGAGTGTAATCTTTTTTTGGAAGCCTTGCTGGAAAATCTGAATCTTGTGAGCCATCAGCTGTTTATAATCAGAGAAGCATATGTTTAAAAGAGCTGAGGGGCCTTATAAACTCCGTGTGCAAATTACCTTTGGGGCTGCCTGCTCCCCCGCCCCTCCCCACGGCTGCCATCGCTGGCGAGGGGCTCAGCGCGCTGCACAGAATTACTGTAACCCCGTTGTGGCATGGGGTCTGTTTAGCTTTAGTCACGTCAGCTTGGCCCTGGGGCGTGGGAGCCTCTGTCTCTGCTGCACGGCTTCCAGGCCCCCCCCCCCCCCCCGCCACCCCAGCTGCTGAGGACTTCTGGCTCCCTGCTCTTTTGGGCCCTTACCATGAGAAACATCCAACCTGGGAGCCGTGTAGCACGACGCGGGTCGGAGGGCTTCCTGGGCCCCGCCACACTCGGGGGCAGCCTGGAGTTGGGGTGCCGCTCTCGGGGCCTGCTCGGGCACCAGCATCCTGCAGGGTTATTTGTTTGCTGTTTTCTTGGTTGTGATTTTTGTTTTTCTAATAGCTGTATTGAGACAGAATTCACATGTCGGACAATTCACACGTTTAAAATGTACGACTCAATGGTTTTTAGTAGGTTCCGAGTTGTGCAACCATCGCCACCAGTTCCAGGACATGTTCAGCACCCCAAAAAGAAACCCTGCCTCCTCTGGCTGCCACTCCCTATTCCCCTCCCACTCCCCAAGCCTGGGCAGCCACGCATCTACTTTGCGTCTGTAGGGATTTGGCCGTTCTGGGTGTTTTATTTGAAGGGGATCCTCGTGTATTTGGTCTTTTGTGACTGACTTCTTTCACTGAGCATTATGTGTTCAAGATTCATCCATGTCGTAGCCTGTGTCCGTGCTTTAATTCCTTTTTATGGGCAAATAATATTCCATTTTATGGCTGGACCACACTTTATTTATTTATTCATCCACTGATGGACATTTGGGCTGTTTCCACTTTTCAGCTCTTATGAATAATGTTGTCGTGGACATTCGGGTACAGGCTTTTTTATGGACATGGACAGGTGTCCATGGAGGAGTGGAATTGCTGGGTCATAAGGTCGCCCGATGTTTAACCTTGTGAGACTGTTCTCCAAAGCGACTGCGCCATCCTGTGCTCCCAATAGCGTCGCACGAGGGCTCTGATTTCTCCGCGTGCTGCTCGACACTTCTTACTGACTCTCATTTTCATCTTAGCCATCCTAGAGGGTTAGAAGTGATATCTCATTGTGGTTTTGATTTGCCTTTCCCTGTTGGCTAATGATATCGAGCATCTTTGCGTGTGTTTATTGGCCATTTGTATATCTTCTTTTACGAAATGCCTACTTAGCCCTTTTGCCCATTTTTTTGGTTGGGTTATTTCTCTTTTTACTATGGAGTAATTCGAGTTCTTGAAGTAGTCTAGATACCAGTCCCTTGTCAGATACATTTTCTCTCACCTTTGGGTTGTCTTTTCACTTTCTCGATGGTGTCTTTTGGCTCTCAAAACTTTACAATTTTGATGAAGTCCAATTTACCTACTTTTTTCTTTTGTTGCTTGTGTTTTTAGTCTTATATCTAGGTATCAGTATGCAAATCCAAGGTCACAAATATCTACCCCTGTGTTTTCATCTAAGAGTTTGATAGTTTTTGCTCTTACATATAGGTTTGGGATCCATCTGAGTTAATTTTTGTATATGATGTGAGGTAGGAGTCTAGCTTCATCCCTTGGCATGTAGATGTCTAGTTATCTCAGCACCGTTTGTTAAAAAGACTATTCTTTCCCCATCGAGTGGTCTTGGGCACCCTTAACAAAAATCAATTGACCATCAGTGTATGGGTTTATTTCTGGACTCTCTGTTCTGTTCCATCGATCTGTATGTCTGTTTTTACGCCAGTACCACAGTGCCTTGATCACCATAACTCTGTAGTAAGTTTTGAAATCGAGAAGTGTGAGTCCTCCAACTCTGTTCTTCTTTTTCAGGATTGTAGCTGTTCTGGGTCCCTTGAATTTCCATGTGAATTTTAGGATTGGCCTGTCAATTTTTGCAAATAAGCCAGCTGGGATTCTGAGAGGGGTTGCACTGAAGCCGTAGGTCAATTTGGGGAGTGCTGGTATCTCAACTGTGCTAAGTCTTCCAGTCCATGATCCAGAGATGTCTTTCCGTTTATTTAGATCTTCTCTCATTTCTTTCAAGAATGTCTCATAGTTTGCAGAGTGTAACTTTTACACTTCTTCGGTTGATCCTGTGGGATTTTGTGCGACCGTGACCGGCAGCCATGCTTCCTTCCCACCCACTGGTTCTGCCTAGCTTCCAGGCCCACCCTCCCTGCAGCCTCCCCACTGCTCCAGGCCTCGAGGCCCCTGTCTCTGGGCTCCAGCGATGTTTCTTCGTGGTGTCATCTGGTGGCAGTGCCCAAAGTGTGGCCCTGGTGCAAGTCTGCACACCCTGCATTCCTGCCTGGGGCATGCGCTCTCCTCCCCTCTCTGAGAGCTTCCTCATGTCCTGGCCGGTTCCCTGAGTCTCCCCTCGTGCTCCCATGGCCCTCGCAGGGCACCTTTACATGCCTCAGTCATCCTCTGTCAAGTGTGAATGCCACCCCCAGACGGCGGCTCCCTGAGGCCCGAGTGGCTCCACCATCTTACCCACAGTGCGCCCCGAGACCGGGCACAGGGTGTGGAAAACCCCAGGAAGGTCTGCAGGAATCACTGAACTGTTTCCCAGGCAAGTCGTTTTATCGCAAGTCCCCACGACTGATAAACAGTCCTAAATACCAAGTGAGGCATCTTGGGGCCTCACCGCCAGGGAAACAGGACTTTGGCAGCTTATAAAAGGAATTTAATTTTTCATATTTCCTTTCAACTCAAGGGTCTCCAATCCAGTCTGCAGCCCTAGAGGGGAGGGTCCTGGCACTGCTTCTGAGGAGGGTGCCTTTGAGGGGAGGTCCAGAGTCAGCTCATGGTGAGTTCGCCTGGAGCCGTTGGTAGGGAGCTGGGCCTGCTCACCTGCTCACCTGTGTCTGTCCCCTTGGATGGGGCTGGGCCAAGCTGTGTGGACCAAACTGGATTACTGCCAGCTGTATGCCCAGGCTCACTGGGTCTCTCTCTCCATCTGTAAAAGGGGGGGGGAGGGGAGGGGGGAAACGCTCCCTGGACTCCCTGACCGCCAGAAAGTAAGGAAGGGGAGCACGTCCGAGGAAGTGATGGTTTATGATTCCTTTGGGAACTGGGGAGGGGCTTTGTGCCTGTGCCTTATTTAAGCCGTGAATATCACTCACTGTCCTCATTCTTCTGTTCATTCTGCACTTATTGAGCGCCTTCTGTGTACCTCGCCCTCTGCTAAGCCTGGGGACCGCAGTGTGGAGTGGATGGACACCACTGCTCCCGGCCTGCTCCCAGCTGGGCTGCCCGGCCTCAAGGAGGTCATTACAGGATGGCGGGGGCCGGGGCCAGAGTGGGATACTGTGCTCACCAGCAGCCCCCCAAGGCTGTGGGGAGGCTCAGAGCAGGGCTCCCTGCAATCACGGTGAAGGGTTGAGGGGCAGAGAGCGCCCAGGGCACCAGGCCAGACAAAAGTGTGTGGACTGGAGTCCCGAGGCCCGCATGCCAGACTCAGAGCCTCACCCGCACCTCGTGAGACAGGGGTGGGTGGAGGAGCTCTGGGGGCTTCCGTTCAGATGTGCAGATGGGGTCGAGGGGGGGCCTCCCCCCCGCCTCAGGCCTGCCCTGCTCGTCCACAGCCACACCCCGTGGCGGGGAAGCGGAGCCGCGGGGCTCCCGAGCCTTTCCCACATGTGACTTTCTTGCAGGCTCCTGGCAGGGGGCTTGCACATTGGCTCCTTGAGAGTCTTGGGCGGGACACGGGAAGGAGGCTACAGGGAGAACGGAGGGACTCCCACCCCTGCCTCCCTGCGAGGCCATTGTCAGAGCAAGGGCAGCTCCCCCAGACAACCCCCAGCTGTCAGGAGGGTGGGGAGGACGGTCCTGCTGTGGATTGGGACTCAGAGGCCTCGCCGTGCGGGCCCACCGCTTGGCACCGGGCACCCAGGAGGCGGCCGGCGAAAGACTCCCTGTGATGTGAACCACTGCACGAAGCATTTGGTGTTTGGGAATTGTTCGTTCGGGAGGGATTAATGAGCCTCTGAACGAGATCCCAGAGAGCAGCCAGGACCCTGCCTGAGATTCATTCGGCTTCCGTGGACTGAGTGTGGGGAGCCCCCGCTCCTCCTGGCGCCCCGGGCCAGCCGGACCTGCATTCCGCTCCGCCTCCCGCCTGCTGGAGACCTTCCCTGAATCACATTGTTCGCGCTCTCCATCGGCCCTTCTGGGCTCTTCCCTGCCGCTCGCCATAAAAACGCTCCAGTCATCTTTTCCGCTGTGGTTTTTATTGTTTTATTTTATTATTCCAGCTCGATTCAGTTGGGAAGAGCTAGAGAAGTGATTTCTTCTCCCCCAGACTCCAGAACAAGTCGTAGCCATTGTAGATTTTAATCAATCACCACTCCCCCACTTCTGTTTTACTTTCTTCAACTTTTCTTTCCTCCCTGTAAACGGGGTTTCAAGGACAGGAACCCATGTTGCTCCCGGAGCGGGTCTCCGTTTCCCCCCCCACCCGCCGCTCCCACCCGATGGGAGAAAAAAAGTGAGCTCAGATGGTGGGTCAGCTCTGTTTCTGGAGGCCATGGCCACAGGCGCTGCTGGCCCCTGGCTGGGCCGGGCTGTGGTGGGGCCAAGTGCAGGGTGAAGGCCCAGGGAGGAATCCGGGCTCTTTTGGCTGCCGGTAAGATTATCCATTAAATCCATATTCCTCACTGTAGAGTTCACGTATTCAGAGAATATCCCGTACTCTGGCCGTCTTACATTACTGCAATATTGCTTCCAGATGGGCAAACACCCACTCAGAGCCCGGCCCTGCAGACGCGACGGCCCAGCGTGCTGCTCACCACCGCGCCTTTGTTCTCTGGGTCCCACTCGGTCCCCACTCACTTGGGGAGCTCTCGGGAGTGTATTGGGGGCGCCCCCGGCCCCACAGGAGTCTCTGCAGACAGAGAGCGGCCTGGATGCCAGAGCGTCTATGGGCCGGAGCCGCGGGCAGAGGCCTCCTTCCTGAGCTTTCCCCGTGGTCGGGGCCGTGACAGGCATGGTCCCACTGGTGCCCTGGCTGGAGAGGTCCTGCTTCACCACCGGCGATAAGGCAGATGGAATATTCTAGCATTCTGCCCCTGACCGGGTCAGGCCCACTGCCCCTGACCAAGGTCAGGCCCTGCCCGGCCCCTGCCCGCCCTCCCCGGCTCCTGAGAGGCAAGGCACGTGTCCCGAGCTCCTGCCTGCCGGGGCCGTGGTCTCGAGCCTTCCTCACGTGGCTCCACTGCTGGGTCTGAGCGTTCTGGTGGAGTCGGGGCAGTGGGACAGCCATTCTGTCATCGGTGGGGATGAAGCCTGCTCTCTGCCCCTCCCCGCCTCTGTGTCCCTGGGCTCTGACGTCGTTCGTGCAGGCTCTGTGTGGATGGAGGAGCTTGTGGGAGCCGCAAGTGTTAGGCGGACAGGTTGGGGGAGGAGGGTCACTCGAGGCTTCACAGAGATGGTTTCTTTTTTTAAGGAGGAGACGGCACAGCGCAGGCCAAGGTGTGGCAGGTGAAGGGGCCGACCCAGCCGGTGTGCTCGAGGCCGGGGCAGTGCCAGGTGGGAGGGGGTCTCGAAGCCCAGCTGAGGAGTCCCGCCATCAGCTTTCAAGCGGTGGCATTCCTTCCTCGGGCAAGGCAGCCATGTGGACAGACGTGCCTATCCCGAAGGGTCCCAATCCTGGGACCTGAGGCCTGGTCCCCTCACGACACGTGTTCTCTGGCTTGTCAGCATGTTGACGCTCTGAGTGGGGGCCCCAGGGCTGGGTCCCTGAGGAGGGGGCGGCGGGCGGGGCAGGCACCGCACACACAGGGCCCTGGGTGCAGGTCGGAGCAGCGCGACGGGCGGGCCAGCACTTAGTCACAGCACTGAGTGACACGTGGGCCTGCCGGGCCCTCGCATCCCAGCAAGCTCTCGGCACCAGCCTGGACCTACGGACCGGGACCCCCAGCACAGAGATGTTTGCCCACCCACCCCAAGCCCCGCAGCCGAAGAGTGGCCAGTGGGGTTCAGTCCCGCGCCTCTCCCAGGGGTCAGGGCTCTCTGGAGGGCTCAGGGGAGCCCACGCCTTAAAGGCCTTATCCTGGGCGAGCGGGGAGGTGGGGCAGGGCCGGCTTTGCAAGTTAGCAGACCCCTCCGGTGGCCAGTGGGGGGCTGGAGGGGAGACCAGGGAGGAGGACCCTCCCGCAGCCGCCCAGGCGGGGCTTACAGGAGGGAAAGCAGGGAGGGTGAGGCAGGCGCTCCGGGACCTACCAGCACCTGCTGCGCGTGAGGCCCAGGGAGAGGAAGGCGGCCGGGGGCCGTGGTCCCAGCTGTGGGTGTGGGATGGGGGCCACCGCACCCCGAGAAAGACCCAGACCCGAGCCTGCCTCCTCTGTCCCACCCGTCCTGGAGTCTCGTGCAGGAGACTCCCATCCCTCCCTGGAGCCTGCCAGCCTTCGGATCTCATGACCGTGCCAGCAGTCAGATCCAGAAGGACCTCTCCTGTGGGGAGTGGGTGCTGGCTCGGGTGCCAGGGAGCCCTCCCGGGGCACCCCCATATCACACTCTGTCCCTCTGGTTACATTCCGGACAGACCTACCCGTGGGGGTTGACCGGCTAGGGTGGCCCCACGCTTTCCTGAAGCCTCATGTCCACCTGAAAGCCACCAGCCTCCTGGGCTGGGGGAGTCGCCGCGGGGGCCCAAGCTCCAGTGATTGAGTGGGCAGGGGGCAGCCGGGTCAGAAACCAGGCTGATGCGAAGCATTAAACAGTCCCAGAGTCGCCTGGAAATCCCTCTGGCTGTACCGGATGCTGGGGGAGAGGTTGCCCTTTTACCCAAGGGACAAATTTTGGGCTTGATTACCTGAGATAAAACAGGGCTTCCCTGACAACCTCAGGCCTGCAGCTTCGGGATTAATTCCCTCCCGTAAAAGCAAATTTCAGAGGGTTTAAGCCACCCAGGGGCCGCGCCCTGCCTTTGACCTCCCTTATGCTGGGAGCGACAGGACCAGCTCCGTCGTCAAGGGCTGACCCTGCCAGTGGAGGTCAGACCCCCTATTTCTCACCCACCTCGTTTGTCTTGGTTGCTAGGCCCACATTAATTGCTATTTGTATCACTTACAATTTTTCACATTTGGGGTGGTCATAAATAACCCCAAAGCGATCTGTGCCCCCTCTCGGGGCCAGGCTCCGGCGGGTCTCCTGCTGGGGAAGAAGCAGGAGACAGGTGTGAAGCTGAGGGCCCCCTCGGCTTCCTCAGACGCATCATAGCTCATCTGGGCCCCCCCGCCCCGGGGGGGATGGTTTTGGGTGGTGGAGCTACGTGGCTGGTCCACTGAATGAGCCACGGTGGTCAAAGGGAGCCCAGTGGTCGGCAGTGCCACGTGCGTGGTGGCCATCCAGGAACCTCTGAGTGTCCCTTCTCCACAGACAGCCTTGTCTTTGGTCCCAGGGCCAAGTAGCGTCAGCGCAAACAGCCTCGGTTCCGCAGGGCCTGCTGGCTTTCCGCTCCCTGCCCTCTCAGAACATCTTAGCTGAGGGCTTCCCAGCGACCACCAGGCCCCGACTGGCCCAAGACGTGGGGCTCTCGCTAAGTCGGGGGCGGGGGGCTGTGGATGGCACAGGTGGTGTGGCCCTTCTCCTGGAACCGGGCAGCCCACAGTAAATGGAGCAGGCACCGGTGTTCTGGCTCCAGGGCGATATTTCTATTCCCACATTCAGAGGGAGCCACAGGCAGCCCAGAGCCGGAGGTAACGGAGTCCTGGATAGCAAGCAACTTCCAGGGATCACCCCGGCCTAAGGCCAGACGCACTGTAGGAGCTCAGCATACAGCTACTGAATGAGTCCCCAGGTCTTGACATCAGATGCAGAATGGGCAACGGGCCCTGGAGTAGCCAGGATGGGCGGCACGGGCTTCATTCCCTTTTGTGCTGCTTGTTTAACACAGAGCGGCTGAGGGGCCTGCGCAGGAGGCCAGGCTGCTCTCACAAGCAGCCCTGGTCACTGTGCCAACAGGAAAGAGAGCCTGGGGGGGGTGGGGTGAGGCATTTGGGGTCCCTCCCCCCAACGAGGGAGGAGACCATCGGAGTTTGGGGATCAGGAAGCCACACACGTGGGTTTCTGCTTTGACGGCCCCTTGTTGGGACCTAGGCTGGCTTTCTGGAAGGGCTCCGGCCTTGCCCCTCAAGGTGGTGGCGCGGAGCCCCACACACGCCGCGTACTCTGCAGGGCCCGAGTTCGCGTCCTCTGCTCCACCGCCTACGAGGCACGTGCTCTCAGGCTTGACATTTACTTTCTCTAAGGGTCAACCCGGGGAGCACAAGCCCTCCCTTGCAGGGCCATGTATGAGCTTAAATGAGTTTCGTGCCTAGGAGGTGCGAACACAGTTCCCAGCACGGAGCGGGCAATCACCGGGGGGCTGTACTATTATCGACAGGCCAAGCCGGCTGGGCCTTCTGTGGGGCCTCCCACACCCTGCAGGCCTGCAGACTCCAGCACCGTGTCCTAGAAGAGTTAATGATCAGCCAGAGCCCCTGCCCCCAGCCGCAGAAAGGGTCTCGCTAGCTGGCGACCGTGGCCCCCTGGAAACCACGCTGCCCTGAGGTCTAGGAGAAATGGACGGGGGGTGGGAGGAGAGAGGGGCGTCTGAGCAGAACACCCCCTCTTCCGTCTCACTCCCAGTAGGGCGGACAGACACAGCAGCCCCTGCAGGGGCTCTTCCCAGCACCGTGTCCCTCGGGCTGCTGCCGGGCTCTGGGTCACCTCTGTCTTGGGGGGAGGGTGTTAGAAGTCAGCTCATGGCGCACCCTAAAATGACAGCAGTAACAGCTGGCCCAGCAGGCACATCTGATTGCAGCCTGGCCTTCCATTTGCAGGTTACTCAATTCCTCCAAAATGCTCAGTCTCAGAAAGTCAGCAGAAAGGAGACCGAGGTGGCCACGGTAGAGTTCCTCGCTCCCTCCCCTGCTCCCTCCCTCCTGACTTTCCGCCCTTCTCCCTGTCCTTCTCCCAGAGCATTACCTTCCCCCACCTCCCAGGCCCCCCCAGGCCCCCCGCAGGCCCCCGGGCTAGGAGGAGCCCTGGTGTTGGGGGAGGGGCGTTCCCGGAAGTCACAGTCCCCCTCCCCCACCTCCCGTATTCAGGAAAGTTCCTCAGGCCCTACTGGCTGGCTTCTTATTTTGTTCTGAACACAGGCCCTCAGAGGAGCAGAGTGTGGGGCTTGTAGGGGCCTCCCTCGGGATGCCATGTGGGTGTTGGAGGGAGACAGGAGACCTGCTCCGAGGCTGAGGGAACGTGAGGGGCAGCCTGTCGGTGGTCTGGGGCCAGAGGACCCCTCCCCACACCTGCTGGCCCAGGACCTCGAGGTCAGAGCACCCCGGGGAGTAACTCAGCCTCAGGGTACATCGGGGGTCCTGGAGAGAGGACTAAACTTTGCTCTCTGGCCGGGAAGGGCACGTCTGCCGTAGAAGCACTTCCTCTGGCTTTGCTTTGTTGAAAGGGTGTAGCCTTGGGGCCCAGGCAGCGCCTTGTCTGTGGGGTTGATCCCTCCTCAAGATGAGCCCGGGTGGACAGGCCGTCCTGCCCAGCCTGGCTTAGAACCCTCGAGGACTCCGCAGCACGCAGGGTGGGGCTCAGAGCAGTGCTTCAGCCCCAGCCCCTCCTGACCCCCGCCTTCCTCTCCCTGCTGTCACCTGCCGTCACCCCCACCCACTCTCCTCCCACTGGGCACCGGCCGCCAGAGCCCCCGAGGGGTCCCAGGCCAGCCTGCCTCCATGCTGCCTGGCTAAGCGCCCTCCTCATCTGTTTCCATGCCGTCCTTTTGACTCATGGAGGCCTCCCCGACCCGTGACCTCCCCCTGTGAGCCTTACGGGGAGCAGCCCCGGGGACATGCGTGGCCAGACGGAGGAAGGGAAGGGATCGGCCAGCTCCGGGAGTTGGCTTCCAATGACTGTCCACCGTTGAGGAAAGCGGGACCGTCTGGAGCCACGGCTCCGGGAGCACACGCGCGGCCTGGGCCGTCTGGGACCCTCCGAGCAGCTTTGTGTAGGCGTGTGACCCGGCCAGTGCCACGTGTGTGTCAGGGGAAGGGAAGCTGCTGTTAGGACACCCTGAGTGTTGGTGCCCACCTGGTGCTGACCAAGCTCCGGCCCCCTCGGAGGTGTTGACTGCGCTGTCGGCCCGCCTTGAGTGTGTGCGGGGGCGGGAGGCCCCGTGGCGCCCAGCCCCGCCAGCCACCTCGGAGCTGTGGGCTGAGGATACAGGACTGACCTCCCCCATCTGGACTTGCGCGTCTCCTAATCGGGGTTGCTAGCAGGCCTGTGCCTCGTGACCGTGGACGTGAAGTGACAAATGCGCGAGTCTAGCCGTCGCAAGAGGTGGTGGTGGTTAATGCCATTGTCACTCCTGGCACGTGCGTCCCCAGAAGCTGGGGAGCACAAACCGAAATGAGTCAGGAAAATTGTCTCTGTCTGAGAACCCTCATGGTTTTGCCACCCCCGATCAAGATACTGCCTGGTGGGTGGCAGCCTTGTCTGGTGGCCCCGGTGCCCGAAGCCGGGTGGTAGCGACCAAAGGCGGGGCTGTCAGGCACAGAGCCTTGGGCCATAGGCTGTGTGGTTGCAGAGAAACAAACAGCCCCAGCTTGGCTGTGACCTCCGGAGGCATCCTAATTGTCCATAATCTTCAGTTACGGAAGGACGGAAATGAGCTCAGCTCAAGCTCTCGTCACAGATCCGTGACCAGGCCATGCACATCGTGTCCCATCCCCATCACGTACCCCTTGCGGGGTACACCGAGCCTCAGCCTCCCACAACTGGCTCCCGACTACCCGTTTCCCTGCAGGCCGGAGCAACGAAAAGAGTGGGGTTCGGTCCCTGAACTCGCTGAGGCCTGCAAGGAGACACTCCCGCTGCGGGAGACGGCGTGGGAACTGACCTTCTGAGTCCATTGGACACGCGAGATTTAGACACTCGAGACAGAACGTCTCCGTCGTTTATTATCTGTCGGGAGCATTGGTGGGGTCGCGAAGGCTTGCGTGTCGGCAGCTCTCCCGTCCGGCAGTTTTGCACACGCAGGCATGTGCTCCCTGGCTCGGCTGCCTTCCGGGGCCAGGCTGGGGTCAGGCCTCCTTCGGGCCAAGCCCACGCTGGCCTTGGGAGGGGACAGCTGAAGGCCAGGAGGAGGCCACTGGCCTTGGGAGAGCCTCCCAAAGCAGAGGCAGCCCCCTCGAAGGTCACCTGGCTGCTCTCTGTGAGGGGAGTGGGACCCAGGGCTGGCCCACACCAGCAGTGTGTCATTAACCCCTGCCTGCCCGGAGCTCTGAGCTCCTGCCGGGGCCTTCCCTGAGCGTCCTTCACTGGGGCGCTCTCCCTGGGCACCAGGGACCTAAGAGTGACCACTGAAAATGGGAGCTGAAGCGTCAGCAGCCTCTGCCGACCCCCACCCCTTGGCAGGCCTGGCTTCCAGAGCCCAAGGCCCCCACGCCTTCTGGAGAATTCGTAGCACCGCTCTTGCGGCCCGTAGGAAGTTATGCCCCTGCAGCATTTGGGGCGATCGTCCCGTCCCGCCTTTGTCTCATTAAATTGGGTTAGTTTGGGGAGCAGGCCTTGCTGGGAGTCGGAGACTGGCATAGACCCCAAGGCCACTGGGGCTTGACACTGAGGGGTTTGAGGTTGTTCCCCTGGGTCTCCCCATCCTGGAGGTCAAGCCAGCACCCCACCTGCCCCAGCCCACCTCCACAGCTTTCCAGGGACGAGGGCAGTGTGGGCAGCCACAGCTTTCCAGCTCAGAACCCCGGCACCTGCAGAGGCCAGGCTCAGATGCCAGAGAGGGGATTTGTCTCTTGAAGGCTGTAAAGAGTTAAAAAGGCGGGGAGGGGCCCGGCGGGGGCCTGCTTCAGGTTATCCATTCTGAATGTCAAGGGGACAAGCTGCCAGGGCCAGACCAGCTCCGGGGAGACAACACGACAAGTTACAAAACAGCCAGCAGCGTCCACAACTAATTTCCTCCCCTGTTTGTCCTGCCGAGGAGGCCAAGTTAAAAGGCAGCGCTTTGGGGGTTGAAAGGCTCCCCGCGGGGTCTCCGCGCAAGGGGACCCCGAGCCTTTGCGGCCTTTGTTGAAGGCCGTTAATAAGCCGGCTCCCGCTGGGCGCTTTGAGGGCCGAGGCCGCAACTCCAGCCGCAGCAGGGCAACCCTCTGTCTCCTGCGCCTGCCGCCCGAGGGTGTGCCCGGCGCTTCCCAGCCGAGGTGGGAGTGGAATTAGCAGATTGTATCAAGAAATATTTCTAGGGATTTACATTCCGGTGGTCAAGAGTCTTCTCGAGGCTTTTCTCCTGCGTGTCGGGCTGGGAGCCACCCTGCAGAGTGGCCCAGGGGGCGGGGCAGGCCTTGGGGGTCACGTCTCCATCCCCACAGGGCCTTTAAGAGGCCCCTCGCCACTCTGCTACTTGAGATGTGACAAACAGTGCGGGGTGATGGTTCTCCGGGGCTGGCTGTCGTCCCCACAGCTGCCAGACCGGCCTCCCCAGCCTGGCCAGATGCTGGCCGAACCTCCGAAGGCACCGAGCTCACCCAGACTCAACTGTCTGTCTCTCCGTCTGTCCCCCAGTCCCTTCTGAGGCCCCTCCTCCAGCCAAGGGAGGACCCGGGGTGGGCTTGTCTCGGGTGGCCCATGAGACCGGGCTCCACGGCCCCGCACAGGCCCAGCCCTCTGGGGACACCCTCACTATCAGCCCCAGAGGCCGGGCTCCATCCACGTCACCCGGGAGACATGCACCGAGGGCTTCCTGTCCCCCTTTCCGCAGCTACCTCGGCACCCCCCTGGGTCTCGCGGGCCCGGCCTCTTGCGTGAGCGGTCCCCACATGCAGGGAGCACACGCAGCCTCCCGGGGTCCTGCCGGCACCGAGTGTGGGAAGCCCCACGCCCCCTGAGAGCAGGGCTGGGTCCTGAGGCCCTGATCGGGCGAGTCTGGGCACGGGGCGGGGGGAAGCACACAGCTGACACGCCTGTACCTTGGAGCTCACAGGCGACGTGACACCCCATCAGGTTGACGGGTGAAAAATAGCAGATGGGGTGAAGGCAAGAAAGGAGAGCAGGCAGCTGGGGTGGGGCTGGGCGTGACTCCTCAGCCCATGGGGACAGCCTCTGCACGGAGGTGGCAGTTGGGCGGCACCGGGGGAGGCCATCCTTCCCCACGGGGTGGGGTGTGAGTGTGGACCGTAGGAGCCCTGGCGAGGCTCTGTCACCCCAGGGCCCTGAGAGACGGCTGGAACAGGCTGGGTGGCTGAGTCTGTGTCCTGTGGGTGACGGGGACCTTGGAGGGCTGTGAGCAAGGGGGTGACCACAGGCAGAGCAGCTCTGAGTGCCCTCTCCTCCTGTCCTGCCGGCACGGGTGCGGCCGCTGACCGAGCTTGCGTCCCTCTGTGGAGCTCCACGTGCCTGGCCTCCCCGCTGCCCCAGGGTGATGGTGCTGACAGCGCTGTCCCCGTTTACTGTTGGGACAGATGAGGGGTCACGGAGTCTCGGGAGCCTCCTAAGGGACACTGGGCACGAGGGCCTCTTGGGGGGATGCAAGAGTGGTGTGGACTTACCCAGACCAGGCCCGATCCCAGCTCCAGCCCTCGAGACCCCCAGCAAGTCCCTCCTTCTCTGAGTCTCGGTGTCCTATCTGTCCTGTGCCATACGCTGCCACCTCCTTGCTGCACCGGGGGTGGGGGGGGGGTGGCAGAGATGAGAGCAGGGGGCACTGTCTATGTGCCTGCCACATGTGGAAGCCCCGTGAAGACAGCCCCAGGCCTGGGCCAGCTCGTGTTCCTGTCCCTGGTGTGCCGGTGGTGCCTGGAAGCAGCGACAGTGTAGTTAAAAGATGATGCTGAGTTTCAGAGACACAGTGTATCAGTTAGCTTTGCTGCCAAACAAACTGTCCCCAGGTCGCACGGCCAAGCCCAATTCCAGAGAGTAAAGAGACACTTCCTCCCCTGGATGAGAACAGCACAGCCACATGGCAGAGGGGAAGTTGACAGGCGTGAGAGGGGTGGCGGCGGCCTTCATGACCTGCCGCAGGCGTGAAGGAATTCGCTCTTTTCAGTGGGTGGAGCAGAAATTTAAACCCTGCTCTCTCTGTCTGACACCGAGCCCTGCCCTCCATCCATGCCACCCCCCTCCCGGCCCATCACCACCTCCACAGGCAATCCCTGGGCCCCGCCCAGGGGCCCCATCCTTCTGATAGAAAACCACATCTGGACCTGGACGATCCAATAAAGTCATTGGGGAGCCACGGACAAGGAGTCCAGGAAGCAAAGACAGAAAGAAAAACATGCACACATGCAGGCTCAGAAAATATACAGCCCTCTCTGCGGGCTCGGTATCGCTTTACGGTGTCACCTTTCGGCATGGAGCCACTCATTCTGTCAGGGCGGAGAGCCCTCCAGCTCCACCAGGTGACGGTCCTAAATCCTTGGGAGCGACAGCCGTCCTCCCGCCTGGATTGGGTTTCTGCAAAAGGGAACGGGGCTGGAAGCCAGGGCCCCCATCGCGCCCGCGCAGGGCTGCGTCTGAGCTGCCGGGCGTGTGCGTGGAAGGCCGGGGACGAGGGCTGCGTGGTTCCCTGGGAAGCTGGTACTGCCCACGGAGTGGGGAAGGCGGAGCTTTGTCCCCCAGGCGGGCCCTCGGCACTGCACCCCCTTAGCGGTCCCTTCAGGAGAAGGGCGGGAGGAGCCTGGGGGCCCCGTGCCCACGTTCCTCCCCGCTCGTCACCCCCCACCCCAGGAGGCGATGCTGTGATTATCCTGGGCTCACAGATGAGGACATGGGGACTTGCCTGAGGAGAGAAAAGAGTCAGAATGGGGGTGGGGGTCACCAGCCCCCCCACACGTAGCAGCAACTCTAGGATCAAGATTTCGGCCTCAGCACAGAGCTGGCTTCGTTGCTGCCCTGCCGCATGGCAGCTGTGGGACCTTGAGCGAGATACTTAAAGGCCCGGGTCTCAGTGTTCTCAGCTATGAAGTGGGGACGCAGTGGTCTCTGTTACAGGGAGCAGACAGCTGACCCAGTGACTGGTCCCAGCCTCTGAGGGCAGCGCCCGGTACAGCCAGGGCTCAGAAACGGGGGGGTCTGTCGGAGCCATCACGCTGGAGTCCGTCGTGTCACCAGGACACCCGGTCCGTTTAGGGACAGTCAGCGAGCCCGACGGTCACGCGTGGAGTTTGCTGAAAACCACAGATGCGTCTGCTAAACGCGGGTCTTGAACCGCGGCTCGACCTGTTCCTGCCCCGTTCCAGTCCCGAGAGAGTGGGCCCCACAGGGGCTAATCTGTGGCAGGGAGACGGGAGCGCCGTGCACTTGGCGGGGACCCTCCACGGCAGGGACAGCGGCGGCTGCGGGGAGCCCCGCGGCCACCTCCTCCCCCGGACCCACGGCCACGGCCGACTCCTGGAAGGTCCGGCACTGGGAGAGGGGCTCCCGGCGTCCGCAAGCTGCTTTGGCTCCTTGGTGGCTTGACTTACAGCACACACGCTGCCACCCAGCTCTCAGGACCGGGAGAGGCCGTTCCACCACCTTTTGCCTCGGAAGAACGGCTTTCATAGCGGGGACGCCCTGCCGTTCGTCTCTTTGGGGCCCTGAGCTTCTGAGTCTCTGAACTAGAGGCCCATGTTTAGCTGTGGTTGAGGGGGCACCTTAGTGGGAGGGTCCCTGGGTTCAAGGGCCTCGCCCCCAGAACCCGAGGCTAGCTTGCCTTTGCCCTTTCCCAGACAACCCCCCACAAGGCCAGGGGCCCCTCCCCCCCGGCTGCGGGCTCCACGGCTGGATTCCCACGTCCAGCTGAGGGGGATCTGGGGAAGGCGGGGGCTGCTGGCCTCTCTGAAACCGGTCAGCTTGCGCAAACGCTGTCTCCCCTGCCCCGAGTGCCGGTCACCTGCCCAGTTAATCATCCCAGGGCCCTGCGGGTCAAGGAGAGGCGGGAGGCCAACTCCCTGCTTCTCAGATTCTGCTGAACCAACTGAAACCCTAACCTTCGGGCTTCCCCACTAATTTGTGATAAGGCCTCGCCAAGAAAAACAGCAGGCGAAAGACCCCTGATTTCTCCACGAATTCCAGAGCGCTTGGTTCATTCCAGCAGGGAAGGGGCCCCGAGGCGGCCGTGCGTGCAGAGCCATCGCTGTGTGGGTGCGCGGCTGGGGACGGCCTCTCGGGAGCAGCTAAGGAGGACCACCTGCCCGTTCCGAGGAGATTGCCTCCAGCTGGCGGGGCAGGAGGCCGAGGACGTGTCCCGCGGTGGCTCCGACCGGGCTGCACTTGCTCACGTGATGTGTGTGCAGATGTGGCCCGCACGGGCACGGGTGTGCGTGGAGGTTCGTCCGCCCATGCCCCTGACCTGCGGACCCCAGGGTCCCTATGTGGATTGGGGGGAGCTGCCAGTGCCCTGAGAATGGGAGCCAGTGGCGCATCTGGGTGAGGGAGAGAGTCCTCTTGGAGGCCACAGCGGGCTCTCGTGGGGCCCAGACACCCCACAAGAGGCGGCCACTGCTCCCTCAGAGCTGGGGAAACTGAGCCCCAGGGCGGAGAAGTGGTCGGCTCCCGGTCAGCGCTCCCCAGCCCCACCCCGCTGTGGCCCACGTGGCAGGGCGGTGGCCAGGAGCCCAGAGGGGCTCTGGGTGGGACTACGGTGACGAGCCAGTGGACTGGGGCCAGAGAGATGGGCAAGGCCCACTCCCAGCAGGGAGGAACATTATTTGATATTTCTTCCCCAAATCACATTGTTTCTGTGTTGGCCTGAATAGGAGCTGACTTCAACCCGGAGACGTGGGGATGTCAGGGCACCGGCCTGTCTGCCTTCCCCTGGAATGTGCCCCTCCCTCCATGCAGCGGACAGCCGCCCCTTGCTGGGCAGCGGGGCGCCCCTTCCTTCCCCCTGCCCCAGCCCCGGGGCCAGGTCTGCCCTTCCAGAGGCCCGGGAAGAGCACCCAGGCTCCTGCCCGGCAGCTCCCAGCAGACATCCACACTCCTTAAAGAGAGACACATCACGTGCACCCTGGGCACTGGGCTCCCCTAGATCTGCCCCCCTGGGCGGAGGGCTGGCCCTGGGCGTGGAGGTCAGCAGGGGCAGAGGACATTTGAGCCACTTGGTTGGGGGCTCAGGCTCTGCGGTCCTAGCTCCCTGTCCCCAGGGGGGTCCTAACAAACCCTGTGTTGTCTTTAATGCCTCCTGGCGGGAAAGCCTGTGCCTGCCTTCCGCTCTGTCGGTTTTGTTTCAAATTCTGAAGTCCTGTAACCCTTCCACCCAAGTCAGAGCAAGGCAGCATCGGACTCCGGAAGGATACCGCCCGCCCCCCCCCCCCCACCGCCGCCCCGGGACAGTGGGGTTCTGGAGCAGCGGAGCCCTCAACATCTCAGCGTCTGCAGATGTTAGGGAGCGCGAAGGCAGCTTGGGGGACGCGAGGGGCTCTGGGACAGACACCCTGGATTCAAATCCCAGCTGGCCAAGACCTGGGGCGGCTCACAGCCTCTCTGAGGTTCCGTTTCCTTATCTGTGAAATGGAGATAATAAAGGGTAACTATGTGTGGGGCAGGACTCCATGGAAAGCAGACACACTTTGGGATTATCCTGTGTGGGCGGGGTGTTGGGAAGCGCGGGGCCTCCTGCAGGAATCCGGGGCTAATGTCCTTGCGGCAGAGGGTGGGGGGAAGGGGGAGGGTACCAGAGCCCTAGAGAGCAAAGGTCAAGTGAACAGTTTACCTTGAGGAGAGGAGCAGGGACCAAAGATGGGGGGGTGGGGCGGGGGTGGCGGTCACAGCCAGCAGGGAGATCCAGACCCGAACTGGAAGGCCCCGGAAAGGAGCCTGGGATGTACACGCAGAGATCAGGCTCCAGGACAGAGTGAGCCGGTGGAGAGGGCTGCGTGGTCTGGAAGGGTGAACAGACAGCATCCAGGATTCAAGGACACGTCAATGGGAAACACGCATGGCTGAGCCTGGCCTGTGCTTTGCTCGCTCCGTGATGGGGTGGAGGTGCAGGCAGGCGTGCCTTCCTGGGTGGAGCTGTGGGGCGTCAAAGTGGATGCAGAGGGCCACCCCGTGTCCCCCTAGACCCTGCCCTCCTCGTGCCCTGTCCCCAGGCTCGTGTACTCTGGCGTCCTCCTCGTCCCTCCGTCCCTTCCAGCTCGTTCCTGCCTCTGCACGTGTCCGCCCCCCTCCCCCCAGGACTTATGCTGGTCCTGCCCTTCCCCCCATGCAGGTATCTCCTCTGCTGTCCCCTCCTCTCCTCACAGCCCTCCCCTGTGCCCCCCAGGGTCCGTTGTCTCCTCTGCCCCAAACAGAAGCACTCTGAGGCCGGGGGGCATCTCCTGTTCCTGCCCATCAGGGTCCAGGCCACGTCCTTCTGGAGATTCTCAAACCACCCTGCGTGAACCCGTTGGCAGAGCTGGGCCTTGGGGAGGACAAGGGCGGGGGACACAGGTCCGGGCAGAGCCCACTGCGTCCTCGCAGAGGCTGGCTCTGGGGGAGACCTAGATGACCGATCATGTCCCCAAGGGCTCAGTCCGGGGGACGGGTGTCCCAGGAGGGCCCCACCGGGGCAAACGGTAGGCTGGCTCCGGGGCTCAGGGCCTTGGCAGCCCCCCGCCCCCCTGCACTCCCCCCCCCCCCACCGCCAGAGGACCAGGATGCTGTTGAACCACCAGAAACCTAATCTATTATTACACAGAAACTTCTGTGAAGTCAGGGGTTTGAACTCCCCAGAAGTGTTTGCCTGATTTGGGGCCGATAGCGGGTGATAAATGCTGGCGATAAGGTGTTGATTGGTTCTGTGAGCTGCTGTAGACACAGGGGCCGTTGTGCACGCCAGGCTGGCAACTGTGCTCACCAGGACAATAGCCCGTTTATCCACCGCTGTGCTTGCCGCCCGCCCGCCCACCCCGGACGGGCACAAAGGACGCTCGGGCCGGGGACCCCTGAGCCCAGCTCTCCCCGGGGGCAGACCTCAGGGCCAGGCACTGTCCCGGCCGGGAATCTGCCCCTCGCACTTCCCCTCCCTGGAGCATCCCGGCAGGGGGGAGCCACACTGTGGGTGGCAAAGTTCTCTGGCCTCAGTAGCCACACCTGTAAAATGGAATCATGAAGTCCCAGCACTGTAGGGCTGCTGGCAATTAGATCAAATACGCAAGTCCTTAAGGAGAGACACGCAGGTGTTTATTTGACAAACATGGACACCTGCTCCAGGCAGGAAACTGACACAGATTGATGATATAAGGTGGACACAAAATTGACACAAGTCAATTGATACAACGTGAGTGGATACACATTTGGTACAAATTGACACATACTGGAGGAGTCGATGTTCCAGAGGGAACCGTGGACAATCACACGATAACAGATGGAAATGTGTTTAGCTCTTCGTTATTTATCGTTAAGCGCTTGGGAGGAAAAGGGAAGGTAGGCGGGGCTGGTGCGTGGAAGGGGCCTGTCCCAAACTGAGTCCGGGGGCATCTCATGGAGAGGGTGACTAGTCCAAAGCCCAGGGAAGGTGAGTTTTGTGGCGTCAGGGTGGAGCTTGCTTTGGAGGGGGTCCCACAGAAGGAGGCCGATGGGCCCGGGGCTCTGGAAGTCGCGTGAAGACACTGGCGTTCGCTCTGAATGGGGCCCAGCCCAGCCCAGATGGTACAGGGTCACTGGCCGCAGAGCAGAGGATGGACTGTGGAGGGGCAGGGGCAGAGCTGGGAGACCAGGGTGGAAGCCACCACACAGCGCAGGGGAGCCAGCTGGACCAGGCGGGCAGGAGGGAAGTGGCAGGTTCTGAGGGTTTGGGGAAGGGAACTGTTTCAGTCTCCCGTGGCAGCTATAACAAATTCTCATAAACGTAGTGGCTTTAAACGACACAGATTAATTATCTCACAGTTCTAGGGTCAGAAGTCCAAAATGGGTCTCACTGTGCTAACATCAAGGTGCCGGCAGGGCTATTTGCTTCTTCTGGAGGCTCTACGGGAGAAGCTACTCCTGGCTTTTTCCAACCCCTGGAGGCTGCCTGAATTCCTGGGCTTGTGGCCCCTTCCTTACAGCACTCTGACCTGCGCTTCCATTGTTTACTGCTCTCTCTTCCCTTCTAAGGAGCATGGGCGGGGGGCACTGTAGGAGCTGGCAGGGGAGCAGTGTGGCTGGCGGGGGCGGTGGGGACAGACCACGCGGGGTCTGGGAGGCCCCAGGAGGGAGGTTGACTCTGTCCCCAGGCAGCAAGCGCTGGCGTCAGGCTCGTGTGGCCACAGTTGCTCCCATCCTGCCCCATCGCAGTGGAGGGAGATTTGGGGGGCGGGGGGGGGGGGCGGCGGTGCAGCCACGGTGGCTTGAACAGGGAGAGGGAAAGGGGGAAAGGGGGCTGGGGCCAGGCCTAGGAGGCTGCGGACTTGAGCTGGGCCGGATGGGTCAGAGGTTGCCCTGGCAGGATGGGCCACGGGGACCAGAGCCCCAGCCCGGGTGCTCTGCGGCTCTGGGAGCTCAGCTTTGTTAAAGGAAAAGGAAAGAGTCCTTATCGCCATATGTTGCAAGCAAACACCTATTTCTGGCCACCAGCTGAACGCAGCCCCTGCAGGCCCTGGGCCTGGCGGGGAGGGGGCAAGGCCGGCAGAGTGTCCTCGCTGTTCCCTGCAGGGCAGCCGCCCCACTGCCACCCAGGGACAGCTCGCAGCTCCCCGCGGCCTGAGCGGGTTCTGTGGGGTGGCCCCGCCCATGCTCTCCATTGTCGCATGGAGAGAACAGAACCGGAATGCCGCCGTCCCACGGTCGGAATGCCGAGCCCCTGGGGAATTCAGGCCCTGGTGAGTCTGGCACATTCCAGCTGTGTGTCAGTGGGAGAGTCCTGGGAGAGGGAGCCAGGGCCGCAGGCCGCCCACCCAGCACGGGGCGCGGGGCAAGGGCGCCAGTGAGGCTTGCCCCGTGGATGTGTGGCTCCCAGCGGGTGGACCTCCTTCCACGTCCGGCATCCTCTTCTCCGCTCCAGGCAAGCCCCTCTGGTGTCACCCTGTGTTCTCAAATAGGGCCCCACTGTGGCCACACGCAGCCTGTCTTCCTGGGGGACCCTGAAGCCCCGGGGCTCGGGGCCCTAGAATCCCCACAGTGCACAGAGGAGGGGCAGAGACCAGCCCAGGCAAGGAGCAGGTTAGGGCGGGGCCGAGGCCCGACCCTCTCCCGACCAAGCGCCCGGATGCTCCTCTGTCCAGGAGGCCTCCGGTGGCACCGAAGCTTCAGAAGCTGCTAGAAGCTCTTCCCTCAAGCCGCCGTTGTCCGTCTCTCAGCCTCGGGTCTTATGGTTGAAAGGTGGTTTTAAGGGGGACTCATTCAACCAGAGTAGGTCACTGGGCCGCCGCGGCAGACTCTCACGGGTGTTATCCTTAGGACAGCAAGTCCACTGGACCGCTGGGCGCCGGAGCTGGGAGGTCAGTCACCAGCCCCATCCTCGGCCACCCTGGTAGCCCTGGGTGTGTGTGTGTGTGTGACGTGTGTTGGGTGTGGAGGTGAGCAGGTCTCCTCTTTCTCTCCACCCGCGCTAGTGCCTGAGGTACTGTCCCCAGTACAGCCCGTCTCTAGAGCTTTCTCCTTTCCGCCAAGAGGAGGCCAGGGTTGGGGTGGCTGGGGACACCACCCCTGAGGCTGGCACACACCAGGATCCGGCCCTTGAGGGTTCTGAAATCAGAGAGAGCCAGGAGCGCCTGAGACAAGGCCCCGTCGGATGTGCTCACTGCACAGAGGTTTGGCGAGCGCCTGCAGCGTGCCAGGAGCCGTTCTAGAAGCCGGGCTGCAGCCGTGAGTCAGCAGCCCGGGCAGGGCCCTTGGCCCTCTCTGCTCCTGGGAGAGGGTGGCCGGCCGACGCGCTGGCTGCCCTGGCGGGTCTCTGTGCAGCTCTCACCCTGGCGTCCAAACTCCACGGTCAGCACTGCTCCATTCGACCGGTGGGCACACCGCGGCCCCGTGAAGCTCCTCGCGCCCAGAGGCACTGCCCCCGACCCTGGATCCCTCCTTCCCAGGTGCTGGGGCCACAGGGCCTGACCTCCCAATGGCTGCCCTGGCCGGGCAGAAGACTCGGGCTTCTCTTGCCCCTTTGCCTTTGCCGGACCACCATTCAGACCTTCCCTGGCACCTTCCCACCCCGAGCCGAGGCCCAGAGGGGCCTGAGGCACCGGCTGCTTCCGACGGGGCCCGAGGGCGTCTGACCTTCCCGGCCACGGGGTAGCAGTTGCGTGAGCAGAGACAATCAGCCCAGTGTGCAAGGCACAAGCGGCCTTTTCTTCCTCCCCAGGCCAGCGCACACAGCTCCCAGCCTGGCTTCCCTTGAACAAACATATTTATTGTGGCCGCCACCAAGGGCCTCGCCTCACAGCCGGAGCCCGGGGGCCTCCGTCCCACCCACCAGGGCCCAGGGAGGGGACCCCTGCCCCGACAGTCTCCCCCCAGACCCCCTTGCCCTGCAGGCCCCGGCCCCGCCGTGCCCGAGGCAGGGTGGCTCCAGTCCCCGCCTTGAGATGGCTGCTGGCGCCCCCGCTGGGGGCCCATGACCACCCACAGGCGGCAAGCCAGCCCTGAGCCCCAGGCACGTGGACAGGGGGCCACACCTGAGCCCGCCGTCCCCTCCCAGGCCTCAGTTCCCTCTTCAGTGAGACAGGTAGCATCACCCAGCCTTGCCTGTTTCTAGAAACACCCAGCACAGCCCTGCCCAGCAGTCAGGGGCTGGGGAGCGCCCCCCCTACCCCAGCTCACTCCATTAGCCGAAGCCCTTCTCCCTGGCCAAGCCCTGTATAGTCCTCAGGCCTCAGGTGCCACTTCCCCTGAGAATCCTCTGTGGACCGCCCACGTTCTGAATCAGGACCCCCTCGTGGTTCTCCTCCCAAGCTTCTGGTCTCTGATCGCACGTGTCAGGGAGCTTATCTCCTCTTGAGAGCGGGGAGAGTGGGTCCCTGGCAGGGGAGGCCACCGCTCTGGCCCCGGGGACTACAGATGCGTGCATGAGAGGCTGCGTGAGAAATGTTAGAAGAACGAATGAAAGAACAAACCAGTAAATGAAAAACTGTGCGGGTGGCAGCAAGAGAGAGCCGGTGAGTCTCCTTGGTCATGCCAGAGCCCGGGCTGCACCGTGGGGCAGGGCAGCCAAAAAGGGCCCGGCAGTCCCGTCTGGCCATGTGGACTTTGCTCCAAGCAGTGGGCGGCATGGAGGGCGGGGGGCGATGGGTCAAACGCGTGAGCTCTCCCAGCCCCGCCAGCCACTGCAAACTCCGAAGAGGGCGGGCCTGGCGTCTGAAGCTGCTTAGCTGAGGCGAGGGGAGAAGGGGCTGCGGGGGGCTGGGTGGGGGGGGGGGGATGAGGGAGGGAGGGGGTCGGAGGCAGGCTTGGTGGTGAGCGCATTGGGAGAGTGGGGCTATCGAGGCCGTTAGGCTGCTTGCTCAGGGGGGACAGCAGTGACACCCCAATCCAGGAACCCCAAGAAAAGAGCAGGCCTCAGGGTAGGGGGCTTCCTGAGGGGTCCAGCCAGGTCCCAGGTCTGCTCAGTAAAGTGGAGGAAGCTGGCAATTCTGGGCGTTACCGTCTGGACGGGGTGAGAATAGCACACGGGATCCCGAGCTCCATTTCTCTGCACCAACTGTGCGTTGTTGCACAAGCCACTGGCCTCCGTTTCCCCTCCTGTGAAACAGACACTATGCCCCCTGCTGGGGCCTGCCCACGTGACCCCGTGTGAATGGAGCTGTGGTCCCAGCTCCAGGAGGGGCCGTGGGCAGAGCTGTGGCTTCCCCGGCCCTGCGCTGGGGCCACCGGAAAGTGAAGTCCCCGTGGCCACCTCTGGGGTGGCAGTGCGTGCCAGCGTGTGGCACTGGCCGGGGGCGTCTGGCCTGCACAGGACTCCCCAGTAAAGGCGTTCGATCTGACAGCTGTGTTGACAAGGACACAGGAGGCCCTGCGGGTGGAAACGGGAAGAGGGTGCAAAATTGACTTCCTCAAGGTGGTCACTTCCAGAGAAGCCACTGGGAGACGGCCTGGCCCTCGGGGAGCAGAGGACACCGGGAGCTAAGGGTGGGGACAGGCTGACACAGGTGGGAGGGGTCGAGGCAGCCACCCCTCCTTCACTCCTCACCCACCCCTGACCCTCAGCCCCGTGGGCCGGGGACACTCAACACCACACCTCCCCGGGGTCGTCCTCCTCCTAAAGGCCATGCGCCTTCACACCCAGCCCTCCAAGTCCTACCAAGGCCTGGCCCGCCCTCCCCTCCCTCCCCTCCCTCCTTGGGATTTTCCGTCAAGCACATATGTGTGTGTGTGTGTCCGGCACCTCCGAGAGCTGACTGTGATTGGCTGGAGCGGCCCTAACAAAGGCCTACAGCCCGGGCGGCTTACAGCAGACGTTTATTGTCTCCAGTCCTGGAGGCTGGAATCCGAGACCCAGGTGTGGGCAGAGCTGGGTCCTCCTGAGGCCTCTCTCCTCGGCGTGTAGACGGCCGTCTTCTCACGGGGTCGTCCCTCTGTGTGTGTCTGTGTCCTGACCTCCTTTTCTTATAAGGACCCCAGTCCTGTGGGGTTAGGGCCCCACCCTAGTGACCTCGTTTTACCTTCCTCACCTCTTGAAAGGCCCCATCTCCAATCACAGCCACATCTGAGGCTGGATCCGGTAGACAGGATTAGCTCACCCATTTCTTCAGTGTCTGGAAGGGGGACAGAGGCAAGGAGGTGGGCCCTTGAGTTTCGACATCCCTGGGCATCTGGGGCCTGGAGAGCCCAGATCCAGGGCCTGTGAGGTGGAAGGAGAGCTGCCGTACTTGGAGAGCAGGGGCACGGTGGGATCCGGGGTGGGGGACACTGGGCGCCAGTTGTCCGGGAGGGAAGCCACTGGCTCGAGGTCTTCACCGTGGCGGACCTGCTCAGGCTCACCCCCGGTCCCCCAGCTGCACAGCCTGCAGACCGCACCCCAGCCCCTTCCACAGGTGGTCTTTTGTCATCTCCTGCGGGGACAAACCCAGCTGGGCAGGGGCTGCGACACACACGGGTGTGGCCAGAGCAGAGGGCAGCCTCCCGCTGCCCGTGTCTCTGCCACCTGTATGTGGCCGCCCTGGTGGGCTCCAGGGGCCAGTACTGGGTGCTGTGTGCAGGCACCGGGCTGGGCAGGGCTGTAGGACGGGAACTGGGTCAACACAAGATGCTTGAGGCTCACGGACCCGCCCCCCGCAGTACGGGTAGGGAGCCGGGCTTGAGCCAGGTCGGCCTCAGGTCACTTCTGTGTGGTGCTGGCCGAGGGTGGGGTGGAAACACCATCCTTCCTGCCCTTCCTAGGGGGTGTTGAGTGCCCCAGGCCAGATCGCCACACCCTGGGACCCCCGACACCCAAGGAGGAGGAGCTGGGGGTCCCACATCCCATCAGTGGGGTCCAGAAAGGCTCCTGGCAGGAGGGTGTTTGGGCCACAGAGCTTTTGAATTGGGTGGGACGCCCTGGGGGCCGGGGGGCCAGGAAGGGCAAGTCCGGAGCGGGAAGCAGGGGAGCAAAGGATGGATCTGGCCTCTCGGGTTCCCCGGGCGGGGGCGGAGGGCTGTGAGTGCAGTGAGGCATGAAGGGGGTGGTTGGTCACCTCTGCTGGTCACTGTGCAGCCGGAGGTGGGAAAGAGGCCGGCAGTCCCTGCTCTCCTGGGCGTGTCGACCTCTCAGTGGGGGCGGCAGGGAGGCCCCCGGGGGGCCTGCTGGATGCCTGAGCCCTGGAAGGAGTTAACTCCCGGCCTCGTGGGCTGGCAAACTCTGACTCACAGGGCTGTAAAAGTCTTGTGTTTTAAAAAATCAGTATATTGGCTTAATTTTATAGATTTCAGAAGTGCTACTTGAAAATAAAAATCTCCTAATTATATTTATGATCCCCGCGTGAATCCATTTGACTCCGATCGTGGCGGAGAACCTTTGTGTAAAATGTCGGGAAGTGGGCCCCATCCTGACTCGGCCCTCACGGCCGTAAAGCGCAGCTGGTGCGTCCGAGGCGGGTGGGAAGGCGCTGGGGCTCCGGGTCCACCTCATGGCCGGAGTGGGGGAGGCCGGGCCTCAGGGAGCCCAGGGCGGTGGGTGGTGCGTCTGAGCCCCGTCGCCGGGCTCTCGAGGGGGTCCCGTTGTCGCCGCTGCGGCACTTGGGAGCCAGTCGAGGAGCTGCACGGAGGGCGGGCAGAGGGGTTGGCAAACCCCCGGCCCAGGGGAGGGAGCTTCTGGGGCACAGAATGGACGCTGTACCCTCTTGGGGGTCAGGGGAAGACCACACCACCCTCCAATGGCAGGGTAGAGTGTCCCAGCCTGACCTTGACTCGTAGACTGGGAGACTACCTGGAAATGGAGGTGAGCGAGGAAGGAAGAGAGACCCACAGGACGGGGGACAGGAGTGAGACCCCACCCAGCAAAGGCTGGGGCCTGGGGGCTGGGGTGCGGGCCCTCCCCGCAGGCTCCCTGGCCAAGGGGGTGGGCAGCCGCCTTGTCGTGAGGAGGCCACAGTGACCTGAGGTGATGTTTGTGCTGAGCGTGACGGAGAGGCCCCGAGTTCTCCCCTTCCAGGCTAGGGACCAGAGTGAGAAAACAAAGGCAGCAGGGCCACCAACACCCAGAGGGTCAGCCCAGGTGTTCCCTGGGCCTCTGCTCCCCCCCAGCCCCCAGGGGGCAGAGACCCCAGCCAGAGCTGTGTGACGGGCCTGAAGCCCAGTGTCCTTGGAGGCCAGAGGAGGCTGACCTCTGCCCGCCCCATCCCGGCGGGGACCCTGGGTCACTGGGAGGACATGGGGCTTGGCCTGGAAAGGGCTTGTGTGGCCTCCAGGTGTGGGGATCGTCTGATTTTCCCTGGGGCCCCCAACCGGGCCAGGCTGTCCTCTCAGCAGACCACGTGCTGGGCGCCAACCACACGGACTCTGGGGGGATGGTCCTCCCCCGGCCCCGGCCTCTGCACGCGGCCTTCCTTCCGCAGGAATCCGGAGCAGGCTGCCTAGTGGGCTGTAACTGGATGCCGGGCTGGGCTGCCCCTGTTGTTGCAGGTGCAGTGTGGGTGCCCGCGGCCGGGGAGGGCCAGGGGGGCACTGGCTGTCACTCAACAGCCGGGGCGGGCGGGGTCCCCCGGTAGGAGCGGCGGTGGGGGCCACGGAAGACGGTGCGAGCCCGGCTGCCCGAGTGCGACCTTCAGCAAGGACTCCCCTGTGGTCTCCATCTCCCTGGGATGGCACTGGCCCAGTCTCCTGGGATGAGTGTGAGGAGAGGTGACAGGCTGGCACCCCACACATGCCCAGTGTGCAGGGACAGGCCCTAGGTGGGCAGGCCCCCACCCCACCAGCCTGGATGGGCTGACCCAGTGCCCGTGGTGTGAGGCGCCGCGAGCCCATCCCACGGCCGTACCAGCCGAGGCTCCGGAAGGTGGGTGGCAAGTCCAAGGTCACCCAGGGTTGCATGGTGACACAAGGGTTTCAACCCAGGAGTTCTGGCTCCCCAACGGGGGCAACTTCCACCCTCTCACTGGTCCTCGGCTATTTGGATTTCAAGGCTCCATCAAATACCCGTTATCCACCCCACACCCCCCAGAAGAAAGGGGGTGACACAAAATGGCTAACTTCTTCATTGTGTGGGAAAAAGGACATTTTAAAACACAACTTCGCTGTAATTAGGTACCACCGTTGGGTTCTAGAAAGTCTGAGGACATCATCTCGGACCAGAGAAAGGAGTCCTGTGTTTTCTGGCAGGATTTTGGTCCCCGAGGCCATCTGCCAGCCCAGCCCCCTGTGCCCCTAGAAAGCAGCGAGTCCCAGGAAGGTTCAGGGAGCGTAGGCTCTGAGAACCTCCATCAGCACCGTTTCCTCGCTTGGTTACTATCGGCCCAGTTGACCGTGTCCAGGGGGATGGGAGTGGGAGGACAGGGCTGTCGGGGGCCCTCCTGAGGAATGTGACTTGGAGGAGGGTCCTGACGGAGGTCAGCCTCTGTGGGCCAGGACCAGAGGCCTCCCTGAGGTGAGACCTGGCCACTGAGCCTAACGGGCAGGCCGTGCAAAGCCACCCGGGCGTCCAGGGCCCACCGCCCTGTGCCCACCTCCGCCTCGGCCCTGAGGAGCTGGGAGGGAGGCCAGGAGCGGTGCCCCGCAGGGCTGGCGCAGCTCTAGTTTGCTTTCAAACTGTGAGAAGCCCCAGGACTTGTTTCTCTCTCTTTCTGTGAGATGGCCCCCTCTCGGGGTGGGGGGCACCTGGGAGAGCCCCCAACGATGGCCAGAGCAAGGTGGAAGCACCGGAGGGTGCGTGCCACTGCACGTCAATCTGGACGGGGACGGGGGGAGCTTTAACAGATCCAGGGCAGTTGCCTTTTTATCGTGTGTGTTTTGACAGCTACCATCTACCTAGAGTCACTTATTCTGGTTTCAGATACACTTAGATAAGGAAACAGTCTATTTAAAGGAGGAATATCAGGTAAACAATGGTACAGGTGTTCAAAGATACAGCATGAGGGACAGATGTGGTGAGGGACCCCAGTGGGTCCCCACCCAGGGGACAGCACACACTGGCTTTGAAGGCCTCCCCAGCAGGCCCGGAACCTGGGTGGGCGGCCCCTGGGGGCTGGACGCCACACTGTGGATGCCATGTTTGTCTCCTATGTCTGCTGTGCCAAACGTCCAAAGCGTGGTGGCTTGAAACAATGCGAATTTGTCATCTTTTTTTTTTTTTTTTTTTTTTTTTTTTTTTTTTTTGCGGTACGCGGGCCTCTCACTGCTGTGGCCTCTCCCGCCGCGGAGCACAGGCTCCGGACGCGCAGGCTCAGCGGCCATGGCTCACGGGCCCAGCCGCTCCGCGGCATGTGGGATCTTCCCCGACCGGGGCACGAACCCGCGTCCGCTGCATCGGCAGGCGGACTCTCAACCACTGCGCCACCAGGGAAGCCCCAGAATTTGTCATCTTATAGTCCTGGAGATCCGAAGATCCTCACTGGACAAGGCGTGGGCAGGCTGGGTTCCTTTCTGGGGGCTCTGGGAGAATCTACTCCCGGCCTTTTCCCGTTTCCAGAGACACCCGCATTCCTGGGCCCCTGGCCCCATCCTCCACCTTCACAGGCAGCCGGGCCATCAGGGTCCTCCTTGTGTCCCATCTCTCTGACATTCTGCACAGCGTCACATTTCCTGCTCTGCCTCTGCCTCTCTGGCCTCTTTCCCTATAAGGACACCTGTGATCGTATTTCCACTGGGATAATCCCGGATGTCGCACGTCAAGGTCACCTGCTTAGCAATCTTCATTCCATCTGCAACTTTTGTTCCCCTTTGCTGGGTTACCAAATACATTCCTGGATTCCAGGGACCAGGGCGTGGTCACCTTTGGGGACCATTATCCTCCCCACGGTGCCCTGGGTGGAGCACGGTCCCTTGTGTCTCCCTGCACCCCTCACAAGCCAGCTCTGGCTGCGCTGCCTTAGATGGGAATTGAAGGGGTCCCTCAGGCGGCAGCAGACCAGGGCATGGGAGGGTGGGTCTCAGAGGCAGGGTAGGTCCCTGTGAGCTTGGGGGAGATGCCGGTGGCCCTCCCCCTGCCAGGTCCTGGCCTTCCCAGCTTGCCCTCCTCCAGACCCAGACGTGACCTCCCTCGGGGTCTCTGTCCTCCTCCCTTTAGCCCCCTGTTTCTGCTGGAGCGTTCCAGAACGTTCCCCCGCCACTAGCCTGTCACTGTGAATGGAGACAGCAGGCTGTAGAATGTGCTGGTCTTGTCCAAGGCACTGTGGGCACATGGATAGCTGGGGCCGGGGGCCTCTTCTGGGACCCTCGACCTTCCCAAGAGGGCCCATCCCTTCTCCCAGCTGAGCCCCTCTCTGGCTCCTCAGGCGGGCCAGGGCGGTTGCTGCCCGCAGGAACCCCCAGCGGCCCCCAGGAGCCCCCGTCCTACCCCAGCCCAAGGCCGCTGCTCCTGGCCATTGTGTAACCTTCCAGAACTCGGGGCTCTAGAGTTTGTCAGTCAGCCTTGACTGCTGCAGGACCCTCTGCTGGGCACTGTGAGATCGTTAGGTTTCTCCACGTGAAAAGGTAAAAAAAGAAGAGAAGTTCGTTCTGAAAACAAAACGGGTTTTTCCCACCGTGGCCTGCTCTCGAGCCCGGCAGAGGCTCTGCACGGAATGGCCGTCCTCTCTTGCGCACCCAGCAGTGGGTGGCTTGGACCCCAGGCCGTGCTGGCAGGAACCAGCCCCCACAAGCTGGGCAGAAGGGTCCAGGGTAGGGGCGGCCTGGTGCCCAGAGCTCAGACGCCGCGGGAGGTGGCCGCTGGCCTTGGGCTCTGACAGGCGCAGCGGAGGAGCTGAGTCCGCAGCGCCCGTTTACAGGCGCGCCTGGGGCGCACGGCCACTGCACCGCCGTGCTGCGGCGGGCCCCTCTCTCCCGCGGGCCCTGTGCCTGCCCAGCCGCGCCGCCTTACGTGAAGAAGTTGTCTGAATGAATGCTGCTCCAGGGCGCCCCAACCCCCCGCTACCCCCTTTGGGGGCAGTTCGCACTTTGCGGCTGAATCCATCAGAGGCTGAAACGCCATGGCGGGGGGTGTTTACTGATTTGGCTCTTCTGGAGTTGAGGATGCTCCGTGTTTGTCCAGGAGCTTCGCAAACAAGGGCCCCGGGAGGGAAGGAGGCCTCCCCTCCCCCGAGCGCGCCGCATTCCGAGGGGGGCCGGCCACGGTGCCAAGGGGCCGGCAGGGGCCTCCTGCCCTGGCTGCTGAGGAAATGCAGGCCGAGCCGAGCGAAAAGCGACGGCCGGGGGCCCCGAGCGAGCCGTCACGGGAAGCCCAGTGCCTCTGGGCCTCCGGGTTTGGGCGCAGAGACGACCGGAGACACGGGACAGCGGCCGCCGAAGGCCCCCGAGCGCGGGCGGTGGCGGGGTTTCGGGAGCGGTTGGTTCTCGGATCCAGGAGGGTGCCCTCTGCCCGCGCCGGAGGTGGGGTTCTCAGGTTTACAGTGAGCTCCTTATTGAGGCCGTGGACCACACAGGCTTCAATATGCATTGGCAGGAGTCATGCCCCCATCCGTAGTGGGGAGACCCAGGCTCTGACGTTTTTAACGGTCACTCGGGGACAACTGGTGTGACCAGGACGCCCCCCCCCCAAAGGGGTGAGAGGCACGCTAGCGATCGTCTCCGCTTCCACTAGAGCTGCGTCCTCCTGGGCCTCCCTCCCCACCTGGGGACTGATTTTAGTCTTGGGGGCGGGGGGTGTCTCCTAGCCCCAGGCCTCCGTGCTACTCAAGTGGGGGAGGCCTGGGTTTCGACGGGGCATCTTTCATCACTCCTTTGGAGGCGTTATTCAGGCCCGTTCCCCTCCAGGACCTGGCACAGGCTACAGAGAAGGGCCTCCCCCTCTCTGACCAGCTGACTTCAGGGTTGGAAATGACCCAGGTCCTTGCTGAGCACTCGGGGCGTGAGATGTCAGAGGCCCAGGCTTGCTGTCGCCCTGCCCCGACCTCCCCCCAGCTCCCCGATTTTGACTCCCAAAGGAAGTCATGAGTAGGGAATGTCCCCTGGAGGAGAGCAGCCCTGTCTGGCCCCCTTTTGCCCAACTCCTCAAGTCGGCACAGCTGGGCCACAGGGCTCTGCCGACGATGCCCAAGCGGGTAGAGTGGGAACGCTCCTAGCCCACATCCCGCTGCCCGCCGTGCCCACCCAAAGGCCCTTCCCCTGATGCCCACTGGCAATGCCTGGCGCACTCAGGCCACAACCCAGACGCAAGGCTCATCTTCCTGGTGGCCTAGATGCACACACACGCGCGTGTACACACACACACACACACGTGTGTGTGCTCCCACTCAGTGTTCTGTGGCAGTCTCAGTTCTAATTGATTCTATTCTGTTTTAAATAATTGTGTTATTGTTTTATTGATCATCATTTTATATTAAATAATTGAGTCATTTTTATAATAATTTATAGCAAATATGTAAAAGATATCATGAATAAAGTACATGATGTAATGTTTATTATTATTTTAACTACTTCTAAAAATTATGATGACCTGCGGTTCAGACACCCTGCTCTGGCCCACCTGTCCCCTGTCCGCACTCCCACTCCCTGATGGTTCAGCCAGGTGGGAACATGGTCGTGAATGGTTCGTTGAAGTTCATGTACCAGGTGGGCGTACACAGACGTGGATTTCAGATTTCCATGACAACTTCGTTGGCAGCTTCGGGAAGGTTTAGTCGAGGCGTGTTGGAGTCAAACAGCTAATGAGACCAGGAGGAGGGATCCACACGACTTCTGTTCTCAGATGGCCCCGTGAGTGCCTGGAGCTCTCTGTCTATCTAAAAAGAAAAGCCCAGAAGTTCTAGGCACGCTCAGGGTGTGGAGGTGCACCTGGCCTGCGTGGCAGGGTGACCCAGTGGACGCACAGAGGTGCTTTTTAGGTGAAAACAGCATGTCTGGGTGCCCGAGACCAAACGCGACACTTCTGCTTCGTGGCCAGCCCTCCGGATGACCGGCCCGCTGCCGCCCAAGGGCACACCTCCGCAGGCCACTTGCCCCAGTGATGGGTCGGTGCCTCGGGAAAGGAATGTCACACACGGCCGGTCCTTCCGGTGGGGCAGGATGTTTCAGGGGAAATTACACAGGCGTCTCCCAGGACATCAGCTGCAGGCCTGAGCTCTGAGCCCCAGGTGCCCCTGCCCCGTGTGGCCTGGGACACCAGCCGCCCTGCTGCTGGCACCCGCGTACCTTCACCTCCTCCTGGCCTTGGTGGAAGTCAGCTGTTTGCTCCCTCCTTGGACATACTCCCACTCCCCCGGACCGTGAGCCCTGGGGCCCCGGGCCCAGCAGGGGCTCAAGAAGTGTTTTGTTGGCACTGCTGGGGCCCTGTGGGGTCACCGCCTTCCCCGGCCCTCCCCCGACCCACAGGGGAGCCCGCGGCTGTTGAGTGCAACTACCTGCCCTCCGCTCACCCCGCTTGCTGAAAGGCTTTTCTTGGGGGCTGGGGGAGGGGAGACTAGGGATGGGAAGCTGAGGGACCCAAGATCCGGGTTCTTTGCTCAAAGAGTTGTAGGGGAGAGGCCCGTCCCGCGTCTGTTCCCACGCCGCTTCACGCAGCCCGTCCAGGCTGCCTCCAGGGGCTCAGCCCAGAGCTGCGGCCTGCACCCTGCCTGCTTAGGGTGCCCTGCGTCCACTCTGGTGCCTCCTCCAGAACAGGAGGTGACACCCATTGCGAACATGAACGTGAGGCTCAGAGGAGAGAGTGTTCTGGGCGGGGCTGGCACCAGGTGGGCTGGGCAGCTGGGGAGTTTCTTGGGGCGTCCGAGTTCCCTGAGATGTTTCTGGGCCTTAGTGAGTGGAGGGATGAGTTTCCTGCCCACTCCAGTCCCAGCGAGCATCTGACGCCGGCAGGGGTACGAGGTGCACCCGTTTTGGAGCCCTCACCCGAGGCCGGGCAGAGCTGAGACTTGTCTGAGGTCACTCCCGGTTGCAGATGTGCACGTGTGCATTTATTCCTTCCTTCATTGCTTCGTCCATTCGCCACGGATTCCTGAGGTCTCTCCGTGCCAGGCATCGTCCTGGGACCTGAAAACACAAAAGTCAACGAAAGAGACAAAATCCCCTTCCATAGAGCTTAGGATTGGGCAGGGAAGAAGGAATTTCTGCAAAGAGAAATGAGGTTCCTGCTGGACAGTCAGATGGTGGGTGAGGGCGAGGCCTCGGAGAGGAAAGGAATTGGCCCAGCCAGTCGTAACGTCCTGCCTTGAACGGAAATCCTAAATCGTGACATACCGAGTGCATCCACTTGGGGCCTTATCGTGTGTGCTCTTAGGAGGTATTTTCGTGCATTTTCTCCCATCAGCGTTATAATTCACCTATTGTCTCGTAGGCCTTTAATCACTTCCAGGTATACCTTTGTGTGCTAGGTGAGAATCCAGCTACATCTTCCTCCATGGAGTGACTCCATTTTCCCACCCCACCTCCCAGCCTCTCCAGGCTGTCCCGGTGGCTGGTGCTGTCATCTTAGTGGTCGGCTACATTCCCAAGTATACAAGGGGTGTGATCCCACACCACTGTTCTGCTGTCCAGAGGACATGCCAGCACCACACAGATAGGTTGTAATGCCAACAGAAGACCTACCCTCCTCCCCACATTATCCCCTTTTAAAGTTTGAGTTACGTATTCAGAGCCTTTGTTCCTCCGTGCGAACTTTAGAGTACATTTATGGCGTTTCTTAATTTCAGTGGAAAGTTTGCTGGGGATTGCATCAACTTTATAGATTAAATCTGGGGAAAATTGAAATCTCTATCATATTATACCATCTCATCCAAGAGCAAGGAACCTCTCTGCATTGACTCAGGACATCTTCTCACTCCTCCACTGGAGTCTGAAAGTGTTTTTGGAGGGAGCCTCTGGTGGAGGTTTGCTTTTGTTTTTCCCAGATAGCACATCCTCTCTAGTGCTAAGTGGGGACTTATTTTTCCCAGGACTTTATTGCTGGAGTGAAGAAATGCCATTGATTTGAGCAGGTTCATCTTCTATCTGGCAGCCGCGCTGGACCTTTTTATCCGTTCTAGTCACTCATCTGTTGATTTTGCTGGTTTTCTAAGTAGGTGACCTGGTCGGCTACAGATAGCACCAGTCTGATCTTTTCTCTCTCAAGCCTCACAGCTATTTCTTTCTTTTCCTTTGCATTAATAGCGTGGAGTCACCACCTTAAATAGCGTGGAGTCAGGGGCATCCTTGTTCCAGATCTTGGTGGAGGCGCATTTAAAGTTTCTCCATTAACTGGATGACTTGTTCTAGGCTTTGATCTATAAACGGCCAAGTTAAGGAAGTTCCTTTCCATTTTTATTCTTCAGAGATTTAATTTTTTACTGTGGTTTTAATGCTTTCTGTACGAACAGGGATGATCACGTACTTTTTCCCTTGAGGTGAGAAGCACATTGATAGAGTTCAGGGGTTGAACCATCCTTGCATTCCTGACACAAAGCCGAATTTGTATTTCTTTTTTAATACAATGTCATGGTTGGTTATCTAATATTTTGTTTAGGATTTTTGCCTCTACGTTCATAAGTGAAATGGACCTATAATTCTATTTTCTTATATTTTCCTTTCATGGATTCAGAATCAAGTTCACCAGCCTGTTAAAATGAACTAAAAAACGTTATTATTGTTCCACTTTCTGGAACAGCTTGTAGAAGGTAGGAATTTCTGTATTAGGTGTTTTATAAAACTTTGGCAGAGGTCACCTACAAAGCCACCCAGGCATGAGTTTTGGGGGGAGGTCTTTGGTTACATCTTAATTTCTTAGCTACATGTTTATTCACATCCTCTATTTCTTCCAGCGCCAACTTTGACATTTTATCTAGTTCTAGGAATTTATCCATTTCACCTGGGTTTTCAAGTTTATTGACTCATAGATGTCCCTAACACGCTTTTTAAAAGTTATTTTTGCAGTTTCCATGACATCTTTTTTTTTTTTTTGCGGTACGCGGGCCTCTCACCGTTGTGGCCTCTCCCGTTGCGGAGCACAGGCTCCGGACGCGCAGGCTCAGCGGCCATGGCTCACGGGCCCAGCCGCTCCACGGCATGTGGGATCTGCCCGGACCGGGGCACGAACCCGCGTCCCCCGCATCGGCAGGCGGACTCTCAACCACTGCGCCACCAGGGAAGCCCTCCATTACATTTTTTATCACTTTATCAACACGTACATTGGCATCCCTGGTCAATCTCTACACCTCCGTCAAAGGTGTTCTGTGTTGCCCCTTTTTTTGAAGAAGCAGTATTGCAGAAGTCTATCTGCCTTAGTAATCTTTGCCAGGTATGACCCACCACCTATTTTTGTATGGCCCATGAGCTGAGAATGGTCTTTACATTTTCAAATGGTTGAAAAAACTCCAAAGAAGCGTAAAATCGTTCTGATGCACGAAACTTACGTGAAACCCAAATTTTACTGTCCAGAGGGTAAGTTTTGTCGGCACACTTCTACACTCAGCTGTTTCCTCACTGTCTACGGCTGCTTTCAGAGTGGAATGAATGCACACTCTCGTTCAAGTTCCTCGTCCTGGCGTCCAAGGGCCAGTCTGCATCAGCACCTCTTGCCCCGCCGAACACACCCACATCTGTCACCTCCCAATCCTCCCCACCTCAGGTGTACCCTGTGCACCCAGTGGGCTTGGTCAAGGTCCCGGCCTTGCTTGCCTTTGAAACCCGTGCTCCCCGAGCTCTCACTTGGCGCTTGGTAACTCGAGTTGATTTGGTGGCTCTCGCCCTCCCTCCAGGCACTTACTCTGCCCAGCCTTGCCCGGTCATGGTGCCGCCCGAGCCCATCATGGTCCTGGGGTAGGAGCTGGGCCTGGGTGATGGTGCCTGGTTTGGGGGTGGGGAGGCCAGGGGAGATTTTAAAGCAGTTTTGGAATCACAGAGTCATTACAAAAGTCATACAGGGGGCTTCCCTGGTGGCGCAGTGGTTGAGAGTCCGCCTGCCGATGCAGGGGACACAGGTTCGTGCCCCGGTTCGGGAGGATCCCACATGCCGTGGAGCGGCTGGGCCCGTGAGCCGTGGCCGCTGAGCCTGCGCGTCCGGAGCCTGTGCTCCACAACGGGAGAGGCCACAACAGTGAGAGGCCCGCGTACCACAAAAAAAAAAAAAAAAAAAAAAAGTCATACAGGGAGCTCCCGCCTAACCCCTCACCCAGTCTCCCCTATGGGTAACATCTTACATTAGGATGGTGATTTGTCACAGCTCACAAGCCAGCAGTGGTGCATTATGGTTAACTGAAGTCCACACTGCCCACAGATTTCCGGTTTTTACCCAGTGTCCCAGGACCCCGTCCAGGATCCCCCATGACATTTAGTCGTCACCTCTCCTCGGGCTCACTTGGTTGTGACAGTTGCTCAGACATCCCTGGCTTTCGACGACCTTGAGAGTTTTTAGGAGGACCGTCAGGTGTTTGGGGGGATGCTGCTCTATTGGGAATTGTCTGCTCTCTCTCTCGTGGGCGGACTAGGGTCGAGTGCTTTGGGGAGGAAGCCCCCGTAGGTGAAGTGCCCTCATCCCGTCGTGAGGGCACGCTTGTCACGGTGCTGGCCGAGTCAGCACGCAGCAGGTTTCTCCACTATCCACTTGTCCTTCTTCCCCCTTCCCGTACTGGCTCCTCGGACCTGCCAGAGTTTGTCTCTGCGGTGGACCCCTGAGAGCCCCAGGGTGGGCAGATTCAGGAAGGGACCCTCTGGAGAATGAGGTCTGGCCTCTGCTGGATCAGAGCCGTGACCCTAGTTGCGGGGGCGGGGAAGCTGGGCAGGCAGACGGAGTGTCAGGCCAGACGTGGGAATCCACACATGGCCCCTTCTCAAAGGCGGGTGCTGTCCCCGGGGCCCTGGCGGGGTCCTTGGGCCTCTTTCATTGGGTACATGCGAGCCTAGCCTGGCCCATGGTGGAAATGCAAATCTAATTAGTCTGGCATTGAGCCCGTCTTAAAAGTATTAACAGAGCCTTAAACTGTGCTGTTGGATGGGGATGAAGAAACGCCTTAGAAAGAAATTACCGGATGGTGACAAAGCCCCAATTTATTAGTCCTCTCCAATGGGGGCTGTGCAAAGGACGTTAATTACTTTAATGGGACTTATTTTGCTTCGTTGCCCAAAGTAATTGGTTTATTAACCTCTCCTTTCCTTTGGGGGGAGGGGAAGGCAGAGGGCCGGGTGGTGGCCCTGGGAGCGCCTTGCCCAGCGCTCTGCCCCTCAGCCCAGCACGCCCGCGCCCCCGCAGCCCAGTGCCCTGTCCCTGTCGGCCTGGCCTGGAGCAGCCCAGCGCCCGTCCATTCGTCCTTGTTTGCCGGGCACTCGCTATGGGTCCAGCACTGGGAAAGCGGCCGTGAGAGCCGGGGCCGTCCAGAAATGTGCTGTAGCCCCATCCATGTGCCCCAGAGCAAAGGAACACGGCTTCAGGGAGGCGTGGGTGCACCGGGCAGAAGTTCCACAGAAGGGCCCGAGGCTGGAGAGGGCAGGACGGGCAGGGGACTCCTGGAGGAGGGGGAGTAGAGAGCAGCCGGGGAAGGATGTCCAGGCCAGGGTGGTGAGGGTCAGGGTGTGCAGGCAGCCCAGCCTGGGGAGCCGGCTTCCTCAGACATCAGGAGATAGGAGTGATAACGTTTGCATTTCAAAACATCCCTCCAGCTGGAGCGAGCCGTCCCAGAAACAGACCAGGAGCCAGCGGCTCCCTCACCACCCACAGGGGGATTCTCCAGAAGACCGCTCAGGCCTGGGGCCCTGAAAACAGTATCTGATCTGCAGGAGTCAGTTCACCCCCCTACTCGGCCCTCAGGGCTGGGTGAGAGGCCAGCTCTGCCCTCGGCCTGGCCCAGGAGCAGCCCGGACCCAACAGGAAAGACCCCCCCCCCACCAACCCCCAGCTCCCTGAGTAAGGCGGGGATGGGGCGGAGTCTCCTGTGTCCCTGGACCGTGGGTCCGGGAGAAGAAAGCGCCCCTCGGGAGCGCTGGCCAAGCCAGAGTGCCCCTGTCCCCATGGCTCACCCTGGCGGGACCCACATGCCCCATTCTCCGCGTGGACCCGGGGGGCTGCACCTGCCCTGCTTGTCCAGGGGGAGTGGTGGTGTGTGCTGGGGGGACATGGTAGGAGGGGGCTGGAGCTGGGGGCCGTCATGGGACTGCATGGCTTTGGGCCGCCCAGGCGCCTCCCCACCCCGCCACAGACTCTCGGCCTGGAGCTGTGCCCTGTGCGACACTCCCTCCAGTTGAGTTGGGCTCCAGGCGGGGGGTCCGGGCCCAGCGCTGACCCAGAGGCGTGGGAGTCCCCAGGCAGCCTGGGTCTCTGATGCCCTCTGTACTTACGGGTGGGGATACTGAGGCCCAGAGTGTGCAAACGAGGCCCCAGAGGCCACCCGGGGCCACTGCAGGGGGGCCCCCACTGTCACACCAGGCCTGGCGGTCACAGTGCACAGGGCCCGGCTGCTTCCTGCTGCTTCCCGCTGCTTCCTGGCTCCCCAGGGGCCCCAGGCCATCCCTCCCTCTCGGGGCCTCAGGTCATCTGTCATGTGAGACAGACACGCTGGGCCTTTCTCGCCTCTGCTGTGAGCTCTGTGGTTGTTCTGGTCAGGTGAGCAGCGCCCCGGTGACGGCTGGGTGCGTGGGCCCCCCGGCCGCGAGGAGCACCCACCTCCCCAACTCTGCAGCCGTCACCTCGTCCCTGAGTTTAACCATGGACTGAGGGGCCATCTCTCGCCCTCTGTGCTGGTCAGACATGAGCTGTTGGGATGGGAGGGGGAGGGTCGAGGCCCCCAGAGCAAGGGGAGGGGGCGCATGCTGACCCCAGCAAGTCCCTGCGGTCGTTCTTGGCGTCCAAAGCTGCCTGGTGGCCCCTCGGTTAGTGTGAAAGGGGCTTTGGGAGGAAGGAGGCTCAGTGCCTGGCTGGGCTTCACCAGGATCCCCAGCTCAGCTGCTTCACCCCTGATCCGGAGGCCTGTCCCCCCAGCACCCCTCCAGGAAGGATCGGTGGATGCCATGATTTCCAGGGGGTGCAGGCTCTGCAAGGGCAAAATGACCCCAAAACTCAACCAGAAGCCCAGGAGATTGGGGTCCAAGGTGGGAGGGACCTGGGGGGGTTGAGGCCTCATCTGGGGACAGGCGAGGACATGTGCCCCCAAGTCCGGGGACTCAGCCCTGCAAGTCTGGGAGGGGATGGGGGTCTGAAGACAGGGCTGTGCCTCTCCCGAGCTGTGTGCGGTGGGCAGTCGGCTCTGCCCCCTTGGCCTGCAGCGTCCTCGTCTGTACCGTGGGGACAGCGAACAGGCCGAGCATGGTTTACAAGCACAGGGCGAGGCTCACAGCAGGTGCTTGTCGGTGGCTGAGAACAGGGTGGGTGAAGCCCGGCCAGACCCCCAGCCGAGCTCTGCAGGGGCCCCGAGTCCAGGTCTGTGCTGAGAACAGCCAGAGGCGGGGCCTCTGGGGAGGTTGAGACTCGCCTTGTTTTCTGGGAAAGGTGGGGTCCTCAGCCCAGGGGCCGTGGTCACCAGAGATTGGGGTGCAGACTTGTGGGTGGCCTGGCAGGTTACGGAATCTGTTGCGGGGCGAGGGGGAAGACAGCGGGACACTTAACGCGGGCTTTGCCCCCAGACACTGGTGCAGGGATCCCACCATCAGCGCCCCCGGGGCAAAACCCGCATCAGCTTTCCGTCACGGGGGGGAAGGGGCTAGAAAGAGCATCGCGCTTTGTAACAACCTCAGGGGGTGACTCGCCCGTTCCTCATGCCTGAGAGCAGGAAAGCAGGGCCCCCAGGGGCAGGGCGGGGCTGCACACAGCACCTCCTTCCCCACAGCAGGCCTGCTCAGCCCCTCCTAAGACGCCCCGGGAGCCTGGCAGGACCTTCTGGGTCCTGACCCCCAGGCTCACCCATCTGGAGAACCCCTATTCCTCGGGTCTACGTGGAATAGCCCCGGTTTTAACTCTGAGTCTTTCCCTTTCCTGCCCGGAACCCGAGTGGCCGTAGACACTCTGTCCTGACCGGGTTGGTACGTAATTCACGAGGCTTCCGGAAGGAAACGCTCACAAGTCACTTTCCTATTAGACGAAAATCAGTAAGAAGCCCGTGTAATTCTTCCTCGACGTTAGGGGTTTTCTCTCCGTTGCTTTAATCAACGAGTTCCCAATAAGTCATTTCAGCGAGGCCATTACTGTTGGCTCATAATCTCCCGGGGGCTGCGAGCGAAATGGGACCCCCGGCTCTTTTCCTGAAAACACTTTTCTTGTTTTCTTTCTCTGGCGCGCTGGAAGCAGGCCAACTCGCCAGTTCCATTAACTTAATGAGGGCTGACAGGCTGCAACAAACGTCCTCATAGTCTCCCCAGGATTTAAATGGGGTTCTCCCCAGCCGTCTGCTCACACCCAGGCTCTCTCCCTCTGTCTGCTCGCCCGCCCCCCCTCCGGGGACAAAGCCGGGACGAAGATGCGTTTCTTCACTGGCTCCTTCCCAGCAGCCCTGCCCGGGCAGCCTCAGACTTTCAGGCTGCCCACCCAATTTAGGGCACCCCACCGGGGCCCGGGGACCACTCTCCCCACAGCCCAGGAAGGGCCAGGGCCTGGTCCTAGTGATTTCTCAATACCCCGTAATCTCCAGAGCGCAGAGCTGCGCAGCTGTGACGGCTTTCCCGGGCTCCACTTCACTCCGAGGCCGCGTCCTTGTTATGGGGAAACCTCAGTCCTGGTCTGCACTGTCCTTTGTGGTCCCTCCAGCTCCTAAGGCCTCCAAAGCTCCAGGAATTTGCTGGAACCAGCTGAAACCCAGCATGGGGATCTGTGTGGGGCTCTCACACCCCCCAATCCACTCGCACCCTTTCCAAAGAGAGCTTTGGGCTCTGAGGAGGAAACGACGCCGACATTTGCAAGAGGACCCGGCTCGTGGGGCAGGGGTCTCCAGCAGCCAGGTGCAGGCGGGGATTGAGCCAGGTGTCCCGAGTGGGCGGCAGTGGCACGTCCCACCCCCAAGAAACCTTTTCCCTGATGTAAGGACTCGAGTCTCGCCCGTTGTCTTGGGGAGCCGTGGTGGAGGTCCCAGACCTGGTCGCCCAGGGTCACAGCCAAGTCAGCCCCTCCCGGCCATGTTCATGTTCTCCGTGGGCCCCAAATTCTGGCTCTTCCACACCTCCCAGGCCATCCCAGGCAGCCCTCGGCCAGTGTCAGCGGCAGCTTTTACATGCAAGCCGTCCACCTCTGGGTGCCGTGCCCCTGCCCAGGTGACAGCACCAGCGGTGAGCGCTAGGATGGATCTGTGCGAGGCAGGGGCAACAGTGCGTCAGGAAAGGTCACCACGGCAAGGGGCTGAACCCTGCAGAGGCTGCCATTTCTCCCCACAAAACGAGGCCCCTGAGTGCTGCGCGTCGGGCTAGCGTGGGGACGGAGTGACCCTCGGGAAACGTGCCGCTTGGTGCCACCCAATCCCTGCTAGCTGCAACCGCTGTGGTCAGCACTTCTGTCCTCACTATTGGAGTTTGATGGTGCCCTTTTCCACTGGGCACCGAGCACAGCGCTGCCCACTCTCCCGGCCTCCCCCTGTGCCCCTCCTACTGCCCTCACTTGGGCCACCCGCCACATGGACCTTCCTTCTGTCGCTCCCTCCCGTCCCCGGCCCTCGCTCCGCCGTCCTCCCTGCTGACCGCTATCTCCCGCCACCTGCCTGTGTCTCCTGCTGCCCTGGATGCTCTCAGGCTCCTCAGACGGGCACTATCCCCACACTCTGTAATCCGCAGTGTCCCCCAAAAGTGTCACCTCGCTGGCCAGACCACCAGCCCATCCACCGCTCTCTTCTCTGACCCTGTCCAGGGTTAGTGATGGGGGTGGTGCTTTCTGGAACCTGGGCCACTCCTGACCGTCTTGAGGTCTCTGTATTTTGGCTTTTCCATCCTCACGGCTCGTCTGGCCCAGGACGTCCCCAGCGGTGGTCACTCTCCTGCCCGGCTGGTTTCAACTCCCTGGGAAGTTGACTTGGGTTGACTCGGTCTGCGCTGAGCTGAATGGAGTCGAGTTGCCTGAGGTGGGCTTTCAGCTTCACTGAGGTCACCTGACCCAAGCCGAGTACGTTAACTGGAGGTGACGTACACCAAACGGAACTGAGTTGAACTGAGCTGCTGGGTGGTCCGATCTGTGCTGGGTGGTCTCTGGGGGTCCAGTCGGATGCCCTGATCTTAAAGAAGCAGAGAATGTACTTCTTTCCCTTGGTTCTGGGGTGTGTTGAAATAAGTTAAACCATTTCAAAGCCATTGCCAAATCCATTTCAGTCACCTGTCCTGAGGTCCTCGAAGAATTTCTCTGCCACCTGGTTGGGGGGAGGGGGTAGCATCCGCTCCGCAGGCCCGGGCTTGGGGGCCAGCGTGCGATTGCTCTGACTTTTGGATCACTGATACGAAGACAATCTTCCGAAGACTTGAGAACCCAACGTGTTTAGTGTTTCGCGTGTGAAACGATTTAGGGGAGAGAGAGAAGGTGCATAGCCTCGGAAGCTGCCCAGAGCGCCGGACGTTTTGTTCTGTTTGGGCCTCTGGTTGTGAAGGACCCAGCGGGCCACCCTCGGAGTTTGCACACCCTTGGCAGGCGGTTGGAGCTGGGGCGGGCTGAGGGGGGCGCGGCGGGGAGGTGTAACAAGGTCTGTGATATGCGCCTTCGATCAAAGCGGGTCCTTTGCATACACACACTAACAAACGTAGTAAGGTAGATAGCTGGGGGGAAGCAGCCGCAAGGCACAGGGATGTTAGCTCGGGGCTTTGGGACAGCCTGGAGGGGTGGGATGGGGAGGGTGGGAGGGAGGGAGACGCAAGAGGGAGGACACATGGGAGCATATGTATATGTATAGCTGATTCACTTTGTTATAAAGCAGAAACTAACACACCATTGTAAAGCAATCGTACCCCAATAAAGATGTTAAAAAAAAAAACAAAAAAAAACGGGTCCTTTGGCAGCCACATGGTGGGGGATGGGTTGGAAGTGGGGCGGCTGAGCCAGAACGGGGAGTTAGGGGCCTCCGCGGCATCCGGGGAGGGAGGGAGGGAGGCCAAGCCCAGTTGCACCCCTGAGGCAGCCAAGCCGTGTCCGTGAAGCACGCTGGTGCCCTGGCCAGAGCCAGGGTGGCTGGGGGCGTCCCCAAGGCTCCCAACCCTTCCCCATCCCCTTGTCCCCAGGGACACCAGCTCCTTCCCTCCCAGCACCTGCTGTCAAGAGTGATCTCGGAAGATCAGCCACACCTCTGAAAGCCGGTTTTAGCGTATTCACAGAGTTGCACAACCGTCACCACTGCCTAATTTTAGAACACGTTCATCACCCCAAAAAGCTACCCTGCGCCCGTCAGCCGTCACTCCCCACCCCCGCTCCCCAGCCCCAGGCAAACACTCATCTCCTTTCCATCTCCGTGGATTTGCCTATTCAGAACATTTCACGTACATGGGATCCTATAATATGCGGTCTTTTGTGCCCGGCTTTTTACACTCAGCACGCTGTTTTCAAGTTTCACCCGTGGCGTAGCAAGTGTCAGCGCTTCATTCCTTTCTATGGCTGAATAAGATTCTATTGAATGGATATGCCACATTTTGTTTATCCGTTCGTCGGTTGATGGACACTTGGGTTATTGCCACCTCTAGACTATGAGGAACAAAGCCACTATGAACGTTCACGTACAAGTTCTTGTGTGAACATGGGTTTCCATTTCTCCTGGGCATTTCACTGCAAGTGGAAGGAATTGCTGGGAAATGTGATAATTCCAGGCCTCACATTTTTTAAGGAAGCTCCAGGCTGTTTTCCACAGCGGCTTCCCCATCTTTCACTCCCACCAGCCGTGCACTCTTGACAATATTTGTTCTCGTCTTTTCATGGTAGCTGTCCCGGCGGGTGTGAAGTGGCTTTGACTTGGGTGTCCTTCGCGGCGATGACACTGGGCGTCTCTTTACCCGTTATTTGCCATCCGTGTCTTTTCGCTGGAGAAATGCCTATTCAAGTCCTCTGCCCGTTTTTTGAAATAATTTTTATTCGGTGTAGTTGATTTACAATGTTGTGTTGGTTTCAGGTGTGCAGCAATGTGATTCAGTTATACATACACATACATCCACTCTTTTTTAGATTCTTTTCTCATATAGGCCATTACAGAGTATTGAGTAGAGTTCCCTGTGCTATAGAGTAGGTCCTTATTAGTTATCTATTTTATATATAGTGGTGTGTATGTGTCAATCCCAATCTCCCAAATTATCCCTCCCCTCCCCGCCTTACTACCCCCACCCCCGTAACCATAAGTTTCTTTGCTACGTCTGTGACTCTATTTCCGTTTTGTAGATAAGTTTATGTGTCGCCTTCTTTTAGATTCCACAAGATTTAGCACCTGTATGATTTGCAAAAACAACAAACGAACGAGCGAAAACAATGCCAGCAGACACCTCACTTCCTCGTGTTGTAATAGAGCGAGCCTCAGACAGAGGGGCAGGGAAGTTTCTTGAATGTGTGCCCCCGGCCAAAGGAACAAACCAATGGGTGAAAGAGGGAGTGAAGTGAAGTGAAACGAGACCCCAAGGGATTTCCCACCGCAGTGAGCTGTCCCCACCATGAGATGTGTGCCTTGTCCCAAGGTGTGTGCTGACCCCGGTTCCCAGCTCAGCTGCATTTTTCCACAGTCACCTTGCGTGGGGGCGGGGGGGGGGGTGCGGGCAGGTCCTAACCATCTTCAGCCCCCACTCCTGATATGACTTGAGTTTTGAAGGGATACACGCCCATCTCAGGGCCGGAGCCCTGCATCTTCACAGATGAGCAGAGTCTTCTAGACTTTCCTCCCCAGAACATGGGGGCCTGGGGGCTCTGGGGCTCTCAGGCCAGGGCTGATCGCCTGCTCCTGCCTCCAAGCTCCGAGCTGGACGTGGGGAATATCTGGGCCACACGTCTCAGCCCCAGCGGCGACCATGAATTACACGGTGATCATTTGATTACAGTCGGTGTTTGGGGCTCCCGGGTGCCATCACAGCAGGGGAGTGTGGCCACCCGACACCTCCCTGGGGAAGGGGTGTGGCTGGACGTGAATGAGGGTGGGCTGTGACCAGGAAGGAGGTGAGGGAGGGCCCTCCAAGTGGGCGTGAGCACGGCCCTGGATGTGGCAGGGATTGGTGGACGTGGGAGGCATGGTGGGAGGGTGGGCTGCAGAGAAAGCTGCAGACTCAGCCCCCATCGTGCCTGGGCTGGGCCCCGTCCACCAGCAGCGCCGGCCTTGACCCCTGTCAGAGGTAGCCACGGCTGGCCAGCTATGGAGCCACCCTACATTCAGCTCAGGGTCAGCAGAAGACAGGCACGGTGGCCCCTTGGTCCACCCGTCCTTCGATTGCTTCTCAGAGCCAGGCGGGGCCAGGCCGGGGCACTTCACAGCCTATCCTGAGCTGTTTTTGTCAGAAGCCAGTGGGCCATGCACGCTGGGCGGGCTGGTTTGAAGTCTCAGGATTGCAAAACCCTCACCCCGCAGGGTGCTATCTCTAAAGAAGTCGCCTGACTCAACCACAGACTCCCCCCGGCCCTCGGGCAGGCATCCAGAGCCGGAAGCCAGAGCTGGCCCGGTGGGATGGGTCAAGGGCGGGACGGGAAGACAGCAGGGCAGCGAGCCCCCAGCCAACCCCGGGTGGGCAAGACTCGGACACAGAGTCCAGACTGAGCTGGGTTGGGGGCGAGGGGGCCTGGGCTTCCCCCCGCCCCTCCCCCCAACAGAAACCAGAGCCGGGGCAGGAGGGTGACTGGGCTGTCACGGGGACAGAGCTCACACTGCAGTCTTGCCCTCAGCACTGCCGCCAGCAGGGAGGCCGAGCCACGAGTCACGAGGCTCTGCTTCCCCGGGCCTGAGACGGGGACACCCTGCCTTCCTATCAGAGCCGGCACTGGGCAACAAACACATACCAGGCCTCAAAGGGAAAGGTGACAGCAACCCGCTGTCTCTGCACACCGTCCCCAAACCCCTTCCTTTGGAAAGACCTGAAAGGGAGAGTCCCCACAATCAGCCACTTCCAGGGGCAAAAGAGCAAGTGTTCTGGGAGACCAGAAGGCGGTTCATGGAAATGTTCCTGGGTGCAGACCTTCAGGGGTGAAGTCAGCAAGGGGCTGGTCCTCTATGGCTTCAGCTGAGCACAGCAGCCCACATCTCTGACAAGGGCAACGCCCTCCTCCCTTGTTCAATCATTTCTGCTTATATTGCTATCATTTCCACTCTTCTGCTTACTTTGGGTTTCATTTGCTCTTCTTTTTCTAGTTTCTTAAGGTAGAAACTGAGATCATTGATTTAAGACTTTTCGTTTCTTTTACTATGTCATTGAATGCTATAAATTTCCCTCTGAGACCTGCTTTAGCTGCATCCCTCAAATTTTGACATGTTTTCATTTTTCATTCAGTTTAAGATGTTTGTATAAAATTGTGATGATCTGTTCCTTGAAAGTTTAGTACAATTTGGGATAAAGCCATCTGGCCCTGGCTTTTTCTTGTGGGAAGATATTTTAACCACCACTTTAATACCTTTAGTAGTTGTAGGCTTATTCAAATGTTTTGTTCCATCCTGAGTCCGTTCTATTGAGTTAGATATTTTCCTGAGAATATAGCCGTTCTTGTCTAGGTTTTCCAAAGTTTCTGGCATATAGTTTTTGAGAATATTCTTTTATTAGCTTTCAAATCCCTAGTTGTAATGTTTCCTTATTTTCTTTTATAATATTTTTATTTCTATCTTCTCTCAGTCTCACCAGAGCTTTATCTATTTTGTTAGGTTTTTTTTAAAGAACAAAATTTTTGCTTTATTTAGAGATTTCAAAAACTTACATATGGGCTTCCCTGGTGGCGCAGCGGTTGGGAGTCCGCCTGCCGATGCAGAGGACGTGGGTTCGTGCCCCGGTCCGGGAAGATCCCACATGCCGCGGAGCGGCTGGGCCCGTGAGCCACGGCCGCTGGGCCTGCGTGTCGGGAGCCTGTGCTCCGCAACGGGAGAGGCCACGGCAGTGAGAGGCCCGCGTAACACACACACAAAAAAAAACTTACATAAAGGGAAAGATATACCATATTCATAAATAGGAGACAGTGTTATAAAGATGTCAATTCATTTCTTCCTCCTTCATCCATAGATTCAGTATAATTCCAATAAAAACCCCAATAGGTTTTTTTTTTCCCATGAAACATAATTTGATGATTCAAAAATTTCTGTGGAAGAATAAGGAGCCACGAATACCAAGACCTTTTTCAGAAGCTCAGGGAAAGACCATTTCTTCCAGGTACCAGGACATATGGTGTAACACATAGTGACTCAGATGCTGCAGTGTGGGTGCAGGGATCGATCATTAGCCCAGTGGAATAGAGAGCCCAGAAAAGACCTGCACAAATGTGAGGTTTTTGAGTGTGATCAAAATGGCATTGCCAGTCGCTGGAATAGGTGATTATTCATAATGAGAAAGTGAAGTTGGGCCCCGACCTCACACCATATTCAAAAATTCACTCCAGATGGGCCTAAGAATGAAATGTCAGATACAAAGCTTATAACCATTAGAAAATATGTTAGTTTGTATCTTTCAAAACTTAGCATAAAGGAATATTTCTCACGTGAGACACAAAAGCATTGACTATGAAAGAAAAATATTAATAAATTTGTTTCTGTAAAATAAGCACTTCTGTTCATTGAAAGACACCTTAAAAAAGTGAAAAGATAATTTTCAAAGTGGGATTTGCACTAGTTTTCTATTGTTGCTGTAAGAAATTCCCTCAAACCTAGTGGCTTCAACCAACATGCATGTATCCTCTTTTGGTTCTTCTGTAGGTCAGAAGTCCCACACAGCCTGAGGGTCTGAAAGGTATCACAGGACTGGTTCCTTCTGGAGGCCCCAGGAGAGAATCCATGCCTGACCTTTTTCAGCTTCTAAAGGGTCCTTGGCCCTTTCCTCTACCTTCAAAGCCGTCACGTTGCTGCTCTCTGGCCTCTTTCCCACAGTCACGGCTTCTTTCAGCCACAGCTGGGAAAGGCCCCACTTTTAAGGACTCAAATGTCTAATCCGGCCCACCTGGATAATCTAGAATACTCTACCCGTCTCAAGGTGCAGCACCTGGCTTGCATCCATAAAGTCCCTTGTACCACGTAAGGTGACACATTCACAGGTTCTGGGGATTAGAACATCTTTGGGAAGCCTTTTACTGCCTAATACAGGAATAGGTATTCCCAGTACATGAATTGACAAAGAACTGGTTGGTTGGTAGGTAGAGAGATAGGAAGGGAGGGAAGGAGGGAGGGAGGGAGGGAGGGAGAGAGAGAGAGAGAGAAAGGAGGGAGGGAGGGAGGGAGGGAGGGAGAGAGAGAGAGAAAGGAGGGAGGGAGGGAGGGAGGGAGGGAGAGAGAGAGAGAAAGGAGGGAGGGAGGGAGGGAGGGAGGGAGGGAGAAAGACAGACAATTTACATGAGACTAATCAATAAGTGCACAAATAACTGAACAGAAAAATGGCCCAGGGCTGTGCCTTTCACAGTGGAGGACACATGGCCAGTCAGTGTGTGAGAGCATCGCTGACACTGGTTTCATCCGGTGTACACCCTGAGGCCTGATCACTAGGGCAGCAGACGGGGATGTGGGGCAATGTGGGGCCCCGGGTCTCTCCTGAACCCCTGGTGGGATGCTTAGTAGGGCCACCACTTAGTAGGAAGGACACTGCGGTATCACCTGTAAGGTGCAATTTCACATACCGATGACCCGGCTGTGGCACGCCTGGGTACTCACCCTGAGGAAACTCCAGTCCGTGCCCAGCCGGAGAAGGTAACCAGGAGTGCGTGTCGTCCTGCCCTCACCAAGCCACGTGCCCATCCAGGAGGGAGAGTGAATGTACTCGGAATGTCCACATAGAGGTGTCCTTTCCACCAGTCAAAACGAACGAACCAGAGTGACTCAGAACCGTGTGGGCGGGTCTTGGCAACATAAGCCCAGGGAAAAGCATAATACGTTTCTATAAAGTTTAAATCACTAAAATAAAAACTATATGCCCTTTTTTGGATATATGTAAGTGTGATAAAGTTATATAATCAGGAAAGCAAGGCGTGAAGGACATGGATTCAGGTCGATGGCTCCCCAGGGTGGGAGAGGCAGGGGGATGGTTGAATTGGGGGCTGTCGGGGTCTAGCTTTTATTCTGAGCAGTGGGTTCCTGGGGGTTTTCTACATTACTGAGAGAGAACAACCAACTCTATAATGATGGATAAAAAAATGAAACACCACAACCAAGTGAGATTTATTCCAGATAAACCCGGCCGGTTCAATATTCAGAATTCCATTAACATAACCCATCACATCAACAGGCCGCAGAGAAAACTCTCACGATCCTATCCAGTGATGTGGAAAAAGCATTGATAAAAATCTAATATCCATCCGGGTCCTCCTCTTTGTCGAAGGGGTGGCGGAGGGTGCCTCCTTTCTCAGACAGAGGGAAGGGGACGCGCGCTCTCCCGCGGGGCTCAGTGTGCCCGAGGTGAGTCCTACTGCCCGTCCCACCTGCCCGGTGTTGGAGCCACCAGAAAAGGGCACTCACCCCCTCCCCGGGCCAAGCCCAGCCTGGAGAGAGGAGAAGGCCCTCAGAGAGAGGGGCCAGCCAGACCCTTCCCCAGAGACCGCAGAGTCTTTGTGTCCAGCAGAGAGGCTGGCCATGGGGCTGTCACCAGAGCAGGGGCCAGGCCACAGCAGGCCTGAGCGGAGCTGGCCGGGCCCCAGTGTCCCCAGCCCCGGCTTCCCATCGGCCTGGGGGGCTGCTTGGTTGCAAAGGCCATGGCTTTGTTCCGTGGACCTGGCAGAGGCGAGGGTGGCGGCAGCCTCTGGAGGCCACTGGGGCAGTCACTGGGTGCGGTCCTTTGTTCAAGTGAAGTGGGATCTGAGAACCTCGGGCCTCGTCCAGGCCTCGGCGGGCACAGCCAGTGGGGCCCTTCCCAGTGGGGCACCTGTGGAGGCCCCGCCCACTGCCTGCTCACACACCACCTGGGGGGACTGCAAGAGGCGGGAACCTGAGGCCAGGGGACATCCCCTCCCGGGGCTCAGGCCGGGGGTGAAGGGCTCATGGGGCCAGTGGCCCAAGCCCCAGAGGAGGAATCTCAGGGCCTCCCGTAGCCTGCTTTGGCTCCCCCTCCAAGCCCGTGTGTGTGTGTGTGTGTGTGTGTGTGTGTGTGTGTGTGTGTGTGCGCGCGCGCGTGCCCGCACGCGTGTGTCCTGAAGTATGTAAGTTGCCGCCCCCTCCCATGTAGGTGCATGAGTGTCACCAGGCCGGGGTGCTGCATACAGGGGGCCCCTGTGAATGCATGTGCTCAGGTGAGCCCCAGTCGGAGGAGATGCGGGGACACAGACATGAGTGCCTTCTGCACATGGGCCTGGCCCACCGTCCAGTAACGTCCAGTAACGTCCAGTAACGTCCAGTAACATGGGGGGCCTTGGTCTCACTGGAGAGCATCTCATATGCTCTGCGCTCAAAAGTGGCCAACTCTGGGCTAAGTAGAAACCACCTGTCCCTGAGAACTTTAAAAGCTGCTTATCTTGAAAGGCTTTTTAAAAAACTATGGTATGATTTATTTATTGTAAAGTGCATAAATCCTGCAGGAACAGATCAGCTTAGTTTTACGTATATATACCCTACATAAAAACCCACGAGGTCAGGACATAGAACACTTCCGTCCCACCAGCACTTTCCTTCCCACCTCCCCAGGGAAGCCTCCCCCGACGCCCCCCACCCCTGCCGCCACAGGTAACCCCTATCCTGGCTTCTCTCACCGTAGAACAGTCTTGCCTGTTCTTGAGCCTGCACGGAACCGTATTTGCATATACGGCTTTGTCACTGGCTGGCCCTCCTATGAGGGAAGCTGCTGTAAAGATCCTGATAGATATCTTTGGTGGACGTGAACACTCGTTTCTCTGGATTAAGTATCTGGAGAATACGAAATGCCAGGTCCCAAGGCTACAGCCAAACAGCTTTCCAAAGTGAACCAACACACGTTCCCACCAGCAGCGCATGGGCGTCTGTCACTCCACAGCGTCTGCGACACTGGATGTTGTCAGCCTTTTTAAGTTTGGCCGTTTTAGCGAGCGTATATGGGTACCCCTTTCGGGTTTTCATCTGCATTTCCCTAATAGCTCATGATGTTGAGCGCCTTCTCATGGGCTTACTGACGTTTGGGCATCCTATGTGGAAAGCGCCTGTTCAAATCATCTTTTTCAATTATGTGGTCTTTTCCTTATTGATCTGTAGGCATATTCTCAATATATTCCAGCTACAAGTCCTTTACCAGAAAATATCCCTTCCTGGCCTGTAGAGCATCTGTTCATTCCTTTAATGATGTCTTTTGATGTCTAGAAGGTCTTAATTTTAAGGAAGGGCGATTTGTCGAATTTTGTTGTTGTTGTCAGTGTGGCTTGTGTTTGGGGAAATCTTCCAAGGTCATAAAGATACTCTCCTGCTCTCTTCTGGAGGTCTGATGGTCTCTGCCTGCACGCTTTGATCTAAAATCTAACATGAATTAATTTTGTGACTGCTGTGTGGCGGGGATCATGGTTCATATCTTTTGCATACAGCTATCCAAATTGTCCCAGTACCATTGACTGAAGAGAACATTCTTTCCCCCACTGGATTGCAGTAGTGCCCCGGTTATAAACACAGTGACCACACATGCGTGTTTGTGCTTCTGAATGTTTTATTCTGTCCCGCTGATCTATCCTCTACCTAATACGGCTGTGTCAAAAGCGTATTCTAATACCACATCTCTCTAATATACTCTACTCATCGCGGTAGCTTTACAGTACCTTTTAAACTGGCAGTGTGAGTCCTCGACTTCGTTGTTCTTCAAAATTGTCTTGTCTACCTTAGCCCTTTGCTTTTTCACCAATATTTTAGAATCAGCTTGAAAATTGTGCCCCCCCAGAAATGAATAAATAAAAGCACTCTGATTGGAATTACACTTGACCCATACCTCAAAACTCACCTCTTAACAAATATTGAGTCTTCCAATTTATAAACGTATTATATAACCCTCAGCTGATTTAGGGCCTCTTTAATTTCTCTCACTAATGTCTAGTATGTTTCTGTGTAGAGGTCTTGTTCACCTCCAGGAGATTTATTCTTAGGTATTTTATGGGTTTTGATGCTGTTACAATTGGTATCTTTTTATTTCATTTTCTAGTTGCTTGTTACTAACATAGAGAAATGCAATTGCTTTTTGTATATCATCTTTAAAACCAGTGTTCTTTCTAAATTCATTTAGCAATAGAATAATTTATCTGAAGATTCTGAAGGGGTTTTTAACATATATGATTATGTCATTTGCAAATAATGACAGAAGTTTTATTTTGTCCTGTCCAATTATCGTATCTTTCATTTCCTTTCCCCCTCCCCCCCACCCAATGCACTGGCTGAGACTTTGGGGATAGTGTTAAGTAGAAACGGTAATGGCGAACATCCTTGTCTTACTCCCCATCTCAGGAGGAATATTTCACCATTAAGCATGATGTTTGCTTAGATTTTGTTTGCTTTTGTGTTTGTTTTTTGCGTAATGGAGTCTCCTCCTATTCCTAGTTCTCTAAGAGTTGTGTTTTTAATTACGAATGGGTCTTGAGTTTTATCACATGTCTTTCTGCATCTTTTGAGTTGCTTATATGTTGTTTTCTTACTTGTTCTGTTGATGTGGTGAATAACGTTGATTGGTTTTCGGCTGCGAAACCAACCTTGCGTAACTGGATTGAACTACACTTGGTCATTTATCTTTACATGTGGCATTGGGTTCAATTTGTTGGTGATGCAGGTAGGATATTTGCATCCATGTTTACGAGAGAGATTGGCCTGTGACTTTTCTTTCTTGAAGCATCTTTGTCGGGTTTTGATATCAAGGTTATACTGACTCATAAAAATCCTCTAAAAAGATTCGTATAAAATTGGTATTATTTCTTCCCATTTAAGGAAGAATCTACTGGTGAAGTCATCTAGACCTAAGGCTTTTTTGTGTGTGAATTCCAAATCTAATTTATTTAATTAAAATCGGGCAATTTGGATTTTTAAGTTTCTTCTTACGTCTGCTTTTATATATTGTGGTGTTTTTAGGAATTAATCTATTTTACCTAAACTATCAAGATTTTATATTTATAATATCCTCTAAATAGGTTCTTAAAATATCTCTAGTTAGTCTTTTCAGAAAATCAGATTTTGGTTTTGTTGATTTTCCTTAACGAAATGTTCATTTTTTATTTCATTGAATTGTGCTCGTATCTTTATTATCTCTTTCCATCTACCTTCTTGGGATTTAATTTACTATTGTTTAAACTTCTTGAGACAGACTTTGGCCTCCCCTCTTCTCTTAATATATGATTTAAGATCATAAAGTTTCCTCTAAGCACTGTTTCATGGTACCTCAAGCACTTATTTTAGCTGTAAGTTGTGATACGGAACATTTTTATTACGATTCAATTAAAAGTATTTTTCAATTCTTATCAGATTTCCTCTTCGATCCTTGAGACATTTAATTTCCAAAACGCTTAAGGATTTTCCAGTTATCATTTTCTTATTCATTTCTAGCTTAATCTCTCTGTGGTCAGAGAACATACATATGTGACTTACTTTCTTTGAAATTTGTTGGAACTTGCTCTTCAAGCCCTGCACACGGTCCCTTCTGGTAGATGTTCCCTGTGTGCTTGGGAAGCTTAGATGCCCTTTGGGCACTGAGCACGGTGTTCTGTAAGCGTTGATCACATCAAGTTCCTCCTCGGTTCGTTCAGACGTGTCTCTCTTTAGATGTTTTCACAGCTCCTCTATCTGTTACCCACCGAGGTGCATTCAAATCTCCCACCACGATTGTGGATTTTCTCTTTTACCTTTAGTTCTGCCAGCTTTTGCTTTTGTATATTTGAAGCTCATGTTGTTAAGTACATGCGGATTTAGAATTGATCTCTTCCCACCAAATTTTGACCACTTTTTTTTTTTTTTTTTTTGCCACGTGGCAGGCAGGATCTTAGTTCCCCAACCAGGGATGGAACCCCTGCCCCCTACAGCGGAAGCATGGTGTGCTAACCACTAGACGGCCAGGGAATTCCCTTGACCGCTTTTTAAATGATGAAATATCCCCTCTTTATCTCTGCCAATACTTAGTCTTCTTTGTCTTATATTAGTTTACCTGCACTAGCCTTCATTGGGCAACGCCAATGTATGTCTTTTTCTATCCTTTCCCTGTCAACATTTCTATGCCTATCTATTTCAGTATATTTATAGGCAACGTCAAATTGTTTTTTTAAATCTCATCTGACGATCTTGGTTTTTTAACTGGAATATTTAGTCCCTCTGCAATGCATGCAATCTACTATCTCACTTTTCTTTTTCCCATTTGTTCCGTCACTTCCTTTTGACTTCCTTTCCTGCTTCTTTGGGTTAATCAAAACTTGTTATTAGTTAATTTTTATCCCCTATTAGCTTGTTAATTCCACAGCCCTTTATTATTCCATCAGTGGTTGCCTAGAGATTATCAGACACATCCTTGACTCACTGGAGTCGACCTCAGACGAGCACTTTTACCGTTTCCCTGACAACACATGGTGCTCACCACTGTTTATCTCCACTGATGCCTCCTCCCTTTTATGCTATTTTTACCATGTATTTTTAGCTATAGCTATGCCTTAAACCTCAGGAGACACTATCATGATTATTTCAGTCACTTTAATTTACTAACTTAAACTTTCTCACATATCTGTCCTTTTCTACATTCTTAATTCCTTCCTGCATTTCTGTGCATCCTTCTGGGATCATTGCTCTCTACCTGGGGAGACCCCTAAGTCGTTCTTTCAGTGCAGGTCTCCCAGCAGTGAATTCTCTTGGTCTAGTTTTCACCTTCTTTTTTTTTTTTTTTAATTAATTTATTTATTTATTTATTTATTATTTTTGGCTGCGTTGGGTCTTCGTTTCTGTGCGAGGGCTTTCTCTAGTTGTGGCGAGCGGGGGCCACTCTTCATCGCGGTGCGCGGGCCTCTCACTGTCGCGGCCGCTCTTGTTGCGGAGCACAGGCTCCAGGCGCGCAGACTCAGTAGTTGTGGCTCACGGGCCCAGTTGCTCCACGGCATGTGGGATCCTCCCAGACCAGGGCTCGAACCCGCGTCCCCTGCACTGGCAGGCAGATTCTCAACCACTGCGCCACCAGGGAAGCCCTTCACCTTCTTCTTTTATAATTATTGTAGAAAATATGCATAACATAAAATGTATCATTTTAACCATCTTTAACTGTATCATTCAGGGGCATTAAGCACGTTCACGTTGTTGTGTAACCATCACCATCATCTCCAGAACTGTTTCGTCTTCCCAAACTGACACCCTGTCCCCATTGAACGCTCACTCCCCATCCCCCTCCCCTCAGGCCCAGCCCCACCATCCTACTTTCTGTCTCTGTAGACTTGATGACTCTAGGTCCTCATACAAGTGGAACTATACAGAGTTTATCCTTTTGTGACTGGATTCTTTCACTTGAACCTTCATTTCTGAGAACGTATTGGATGGGTATAGCATGCCAAGTTGGTAGGAATTTTCCTTGAGCACTTTAAGGATGTCATTCTGGCTTTCATCCTTTCCATTGACAAGTCAACCATCAGGATAATGTGTCATCATTCTCACCCCCACCCCCCTGACTTTAGAGCTTCTGCAATGTTCCCTGTGGTCTCCAGCAGGGTTACTCTGATGGGCCTGGGTCTGTTGTACCTTGTCTCTCTCTCCAGCTGGATCCAAAGAGCTGTTTGAATCTGTGGCCTGATGTCTTCCATCATTTGGGGGAAAATTCTGTGCCACTGAGGCTTCAAAATTATTTGTTCTCCATTTTGCCTCCTCTCCTTCTAAGGTGTTACATGTATTAGAACTTCTAACCTTATCTTATATGCCTTGCATTTTTTTCCTATATGTTTAATTCTACTTTCCCTCCATACTCTAACCTGGCTATTTTCTCCAATTCACAAATATTCTCTTCTCCTCTGCCAGCAAATTCATCTACTGCATTTCTTAATTTCCATGAGTGTCCTTTTTGTTCTGGAATTTCCTTTCTTTCTTTTTCATATAGATTTTACTTCTCTGGTGAAATTCTCCATCTTGTCATCTATTTTCTTGAACCTACTTATCAAGGTTATTTTCAAGTCCTTATCTAAAAACTCTGAAGCAACCCAATGCAACCGTTTGCTCCTGAGTCTGTGGGTCAGCATATTGGGCTCCTCACCTCGCTGGTCTCACCTGGCTCGTCCAGGCGGCAGCTTGGTGGTGACTGGGTGGTCTCAGCTAGCCTCCTTCCTTATTCATGAGTCTGTGGGTCAGCAATCTGGGCTCGGCTCAGCTGGGAGGCTGTCCTGCTGGCTCTGCGTGGGGTGACTCTCACAGCTGCGGTCCCCTTGGAGGCTTATCGGGGCCGGATGGTCGAAGATGGCCTCAACGCACATGCCCATTGCTTGGTGCTGGCTCTTGGCCAGAGCACGGTGATTCTCCACGTGGCCTCTCCAGCCAGCCAGCTGAGGTGGTTCAAGTGACCGCATTCCAAGAGCACACAAGTTATACACGGTGGGACTTCCCCAGCATTCTTTTCATCACAATAAGGGTCAAGGTCAGCCCAAATTCAAGCAGTGAGAAAACCAACTCTATCCCTTGATGCAAGAGCTACAAGGCATTTAAGGCATTGAATCTACCACATCTTTAGATCTGTTTCCGTGGTCTGTTTTGTCCATTTGTTTTCAGTCTGTTGAGTATTAAAAACAGAATAGCGGCTCCATGATCTTATCCCTACAGATAATTCCGTTTTCTCTGGCGTGCAAAAGGTGCAGGACAGAGCACCTTGCTCCAGGTGGGGATTGAGGTGATTTGAGGCTATGGCAGGGTTGGGAGGTCTCATCTGAAAGCTTGGGGTGTTTGCCAGGACCCCGTCTCCTTGGTGACTCTGAATCGCAGTTCTCCTCTCCCCGGTGACGTGAGTCTGTGGAGGCCTCTGCTTAGCTTTTTATCCTTCTAGCAGCTGCTCCTTGCTCCGTTTCTCAGAATCTCACCCCGTGCTGTGCGGCTTAGTTCACAGATGCTTCAAGGGGAAATTGCGTGAAAGGAGGCTTCCTTCTCTGTGGCCCCCCCATTCACCAGGATCTTGGCCCATCAAGTCCTGGATGTCTTTGCAGCCCTGGACTCCTGTTTATCTTGCCGGCCCAGGGAGCCCCCTGCCTCCCATTCGGCTAGTGTGCCCCACACAACAAACGCACAAACGCACACGTGGGCTCTCCCAGTTCGTTCCTCTTCTGGGATCTCAGCCCTTGGGGTCTTCCTTGCTCTCAAAGCCATCACACAGCTGTGATGGCGTTCTCAGCAGAAGGTCTGGTCAGATGCAGGCTTCAGAGCCAGAAGGAAAATCCCCACTGGTTCCGTGTGGATGTATTTCCTTCCGGTCTTTTTCCTATGAACATATACATATACATCAACGGTTGTGTTTCCCTTTTTAATGATGTTTCTAGAAGGAACTTCAGAGGGGATACTGCACGGTCTCCTTAACAGGGTGGCTCAGGTGCTAACTCTCCCTGGCTAATTCGTCCGCCAGCCCTACGTTTTCCAAGTGGGTACCGGTGGGCGGGCTATAACACCTTCCAGCTGAAAGGGGCCTTAGCTGTCATCTGTCTGTACCCCCTCCCCACGCTACTAGTGAGCAGCCAGAAGGCCCAAGGGTAGAAAGAAGCTTCTGTGGCTCTACCGTGAGTGAGGGGCAGAGCCATTGCCAACTCGGGACCCTGACTCCTACCCCACTTCTGAGCGACAAGCAAGGCGAGGGTCCCTCTAGGGTCATCCCCCTAATTTAAAGCCTCTTGGCCTCAGCCTCTCCTCCTGCCACCAGGATGTGAGCTTGCAGGTCCCCATCCGAGGGGGTTGAACGCTCTCCTTGTTTCTGGAAAGGCCCAGCCCTTTGCCGGGGATGGGGGGCACGTTTGGGAAGCCTCCGAGCCTCTGAGAGTGGTGGGCGCGGGATGACCATCTGGTCCGCACTCACGCCCTCCTCCCCCTTCTCCACGGCAGGCTGCGGGAGCACCACCGGGCCACCATCAAGGTCATCAGGCGTATGCAGTATTTTGTGGCCAAGAAGAAATTCCAGGTGAGTCCTGTACTCAGCCCTCCTGCCCTGGTCCACCCTGAAAGCCCCTCTCCCACCCACAGCGCAGGCTGCGGGGTCCCCATACCCTGCCATATCTGAGACCCGACCCTTCACCCGTCAAACACCCTGCCATGACTTCAGGATCCGTCCCCAAGACAGCAGACCCTGGAGGGACACTTCCCTGATCGGCCTGGACCCTGAGGCCCGGCGCAGAGCCCAGAGGCACGCAGAGCCCGGGGGCTCGCTAGCTCCTCCCACGCCCCCACCAGACAGGAGTGGGAGTGACTCGGGGAGGGTGCGGAGCCCACCCTGCGTCACCTGGGCAGGAAGTGCTCTGTCCCAGGCCGGCTCAGGGCTCTTATCCCCCTCGCCCACCCTGTGTGAGTCAGAACAGAGGGGAGACCCAGCCCTGCTCTGTGCCCCGGGGTGGCCCACCTTTGCAGGGAGAGGTAGGGTCTCTCTGGCTGGGCGGGGCTGGAGACTGTGGGCTTCCCCATCGGCACTCCTGCCAGGGGTGGGTCTCCTGCAGCCCCTGGGAGCCCGCAGAGGAAGCCAGCTGGCGGCAGGCTTGGTGCCCTCCTTCCTACGTGGGGACCGTCCTCCGTCTGAGGAGCGGGGCCCAGCTCAGCCCTGACTCTGAGAACGTGGAACCTTAGGCAGCAGGGACCCTTGGGGGAGGCCATTCTCTTTCCAGAAGGCTTGGCCACCGGTGCCTTTCAAAAGTGAGTCCTTGGTGGAGCCAGGACTGGGGGTCGCCCAGAGCCAACCAACACCCACATCCCCTGGGCCTGCTTCGCCAAGTGAGGGGCTTGTTCACACCCCCTGGGAGGCCACAGCGAGGCTGGGACAAGAGCCAGCCCCCTCCGGGCCGTACCTCCCACCCCAGGCTGAAGGCTTGACGCTGGCTCGTTCCAGCCCCCTCAGCAGAGCCCTCACCCACCCAGGCCACAGAGCCAGACTCGGTGCGTGGTTCTGGAAAGACCCCACCCCCCGGCAGCCCTGGGGAAGAACCCTTCCCCCGCTGGTAGTGGGAGCACGAGCCCAAGGGGCTGGCCCAGGACGGCGTCCACGGGTGCCCAGCCCTCACACAGGCTCTGCCACGACACGACCGCCACTGATCCCGGCCCCAAGGACAGCCCTGGTGAGGCCCTGCCCCGGCCGCCCCGTTCCTCCGGCTACCCGGCAGCACCCGTGGCCCCCTTGGCTGGGTGGTTTGCACACAGAGTCCCCAGCGTTATCCTGCTGCCTGCCCGTCTGTCTGCCTGCAGCCCTGGAGGGGGGCTGTTCCCCACCAAACTGGGCCAAGTTGTGCTAAGGCTCCCGCCAGGGCCTGGGACTCCTCATTGTTGAAACAAAAGAGTCGTGGTGAGTGCTATTGTCGGCCGGCGCCAGGAGGTCTGCCCAGCAGTGTTCTGGGCGAGATCCGACGGTCCCGGACAGAGGGCGTCTGTGGCTGTTCCTTCCCCGAGGGCCCGCTGCCCTGGCGGTACCAGCAGAGGGGTAGCTTGGTGGAGCAGGGAGCTCAGGGGGCGCTGGGTGAGGGCAGGCTGGCCTCCTGGGGAGGGAGGAGGAGGAATGGCAGGAACCCCCTCGGGGGTCAGGTCTGGGCAGGACTGCTCCCAAGAGCAGAAGAGGCCCGCAGAAGGGCCACGATGTGTCGCCCTCGATCGAGGGCCGTTGGTGGTGACGTCTGAAACCACAGATGTCAACCTGGGGATCAGAGGGGTCAGCGGGGACTCTTCCAGGATGGGGACAGTCCCCAGCCTGAGCAGCTGGGCCACCAGCGTTCCAGAGCAGGCCCCGGCAGGGCAGAGGCCATGACCTGCTCCCTGGGGCACTGTTGGGCCACGCAGGGCCATGCCAGGGTGGACACCAGGCTCCCTGGGGGCTGCTTCCAGGGTCTGGGGCACCCAGCAGGGCAGGCGGAACCTTGGGGCTTGTGGCAGGCCCAGCTCTGGGGGTGATGTGAGCAGCTTCCAGCTCAGAACCACAGCCCGCCCTGGGCAGATGGGCGCCACGGTGGCTGGAGCCGCTGTGGACGCTGGTGAGCGCCCGTCACAGACATGCAGGCAAGACAACTGGTTGCTGACCTCCCTTCCAGGCCGAGGGTCTCCTTTTCTGCCTCAGGACACAGGCCAGGGTCCTGCGAATGGCCTGGAGGCTTCCGGAAGGAGGCTGGGCAGCCTCACCTCCCCTGCTCCCTGCCCCTCCCCTCGGCGCAGGACCCCTGGGGGGCCTTCAATAATTTGGGCGGGGCCCTTTGAGCGGAGGCGCTCCCGGGAGCTTCCTGGTTTGGGCAAGGCCAGAAGCTGGGGCAGTAGGAGGCCTCCAGGAAGGAGGGCCCCACGGACGTAGAAGCGGTGGACGAGTCCCTGGCAGTGAGGGGCTCTGTGGGGCTCCAGGGGCGGCCCCCCACCCAGGCCCAGCTGTCAGGGATGCCGTCCCTTCCCCCGCAGCAGCCCGTCTGTCTGTCTGCTGCACGCCCACCCCCATCTGGCCTCAGGGGCTGCAGAAATGGCGGGTGGCCCCCCTGCCCGCCTCTCCTGCCGATAAGTACCCGGCTGGCCGCCCCTGCGTCTGGCCGGAGGAGCCAGAGCCTCTTAGCCCTTCACGTTTGCCTTGAACTCGCATGTCCACCGGCGGTCAGTCTGGACAGCCCGGCATTATCTCGGCTCATCTCGGGCTCCTGCTGCTGCCAAGGAAATGAGCTCCAGAGAGAAAGCTGAGATGATGTCTCCAGCTGGGCCCCAGGCCACCACTCGGCAGAGGCCTCCAGGAGCTCTGAGCAGACCCTGGTTGGGGGGCGGGAGGTGAACTCCTCAGCTCTGAGATGAGTCTCAGGGGGCCTGGGACCCCACCGCGCCACGGGTCCTGGGTGTCAGTTGGGCGTCAGTTACCCTGTCGTGGTCCACACCCTAGACAAGGCGAGGCTGGGGGTGGGGGGCCTGCTCACGAGCCCCACCCCACCCCCATGCCCGCTTCTGCAGACATGCACACGCATGCCCGGGCACACACACACCTGTCACCTGTACTCTTATGCCTTCCCACAGGGACATCCGTATTCACTTGTGCACACAGAGGGTCTTAACACGCTCAGGTGCCCAGATTCCCCTGCACGCTGTGGGCCGTGACCTCCCGGGGTGTCTGGGGGACCAGGGCAAGGATCCGCTCCATTCCAGACCAGGCCTGCCCCACTTTGACCTCTGAACCCAGCCTGCCCCTCTTCTGATCCCATCCCAGACGGCTCCAGCAGGCCTGGAGGTGCCCAGTATAGCTCACAGGAGGCCAAGGTCACGACTCAGTGGCGTGTGCGTTGAACAGCAGCTCAGACCCTGGGCTCGGCCGCAGACACTGTCACGGCCACCTCGGGCTCTCCCGGCAAGAGCCCATTCAGGACCCGCTGGCCTTTCTCACCTACCACCTTACTTCATCCCCACTCCCTCCCTGTCAGCCAGAGGGCTCAGCATCCCCAACTCACAGAAGGACAAACTGAGCCCTGGGGTACTACCACTAGCCTGTAGCTAAGGGCCACTGTTACACTTGTCATGAAGCTGAGTGTGTGGCAGGTCAGAGAGCCTGCCAGAGTCCCGCCCCCCTCCTGACCCTGAGACCCCACCACGGGCCTCGGCATGTAGGCCACAAAGGGACACAGGGTGGTCCCGGGGCCCAAAGCGGGGCTGGGTGTTACCTGTGAGGGCCCGGCCTGGCGGATCTTGTGGGAGCAGGGACCCCCTGGAACTCTTGTGCCCAGAGTCCCTGACAGGGAGGAGGATTCTGCACTGCCCCGGGATTCCTGGGGTCCAGGACGATGTGGGGAGCTGCGAGAACATAGTTAAGCCGCCAGCGTCGATGGCAGGGCCCCTGGACGTGTCCGAAGGGTGCCCAGAGATCGAGGCAGGACCCTGCCCTCAGGGGAACCCCATCTTTCTGGAAGGCAGAGGTGGCCCTACCCTTAGCCTGGGGTAGCCCCAGTCTCTGGGGTGGCACCCCAAGGAGAAGGAGGCCTCAGGTGGGCAGGGAGGGCAGGTGCCCTGGGGCTCCCAGGGTTGAGACCTGGCCCTGACCCTCAACGGGCATCTGTGCCTTATTACTTTTCACCCTCTGACCCACCGGCCCCGCCCTGCCCTGCCAGCTGTCTGGCGTGTCTCTCAGGCCCCTTACACTCCCCAGCAAGAGGCAGGAACCTCCCAGCCCATCACTAGTGTGGGCCCTTCAGGGTTAATGAGACCAGCTGGGGCCCCCAACCCTGTCTCCCCGCGGTTCTCCCAATAGAAGTAGCCTATATCCCCACGCGGCTCTGGCTCGCTTGTGTGGGCGAAGGGCCTCCTGGGCCATCAGACCCCGACACGGCCAGCCCGATGCTACCTGGGCGAGACCCTCAGACCGTAAGCTCCTGGGATCGAGGCCATAAGTGCGGCTGGAGGTTTTGCTGACGTCGTGAGAAGCCCCGTTCTGTCTGTTGTGGTCTCACCTGAGCCCCGGATGCATTTATGGGCTCAGGGCTGGCGCCGAGCCTGGAGCTCTGGGGTTACCTTCCCTGCCTCCATGGCCGCAGGCCTGCCGGGGGACCAACCTCCCTTCCCAGGCAGCCTGGGAGCCCCAGCAGGAGGCCTGTCCCCCGGGGCCACCCCTGCTCAGCTCAGGGAACTGCCTGGGAAGGGGGTGGGGTGGGCCACCTCCCCGCCCCAAGAGCAGTGGGTGCGCCGGCCGACAAGTGTGCGGAGGGTGAGCTTGGGGCCCAGGCAGGCGGTGGCCGCACAGAGCTGTGCCCTCCACACCGTGACTGGCAGCCATGCTGGCCCCCGGCCCCCAGGCCCTCGGCTGGGCCAGCTCTTCCAAGGCAGCTTGAAAACAGGGACCGGTGGCCTGGAAAGGGAGAGTGGGCAGGTCCCTGCGGGTGAGCGGGCAGGAAGCTGAGGCCCAGAGAGGCCGAGGTACTGGCCCAGGGTCACCCAGCTCCCGGGGAGGTTGAGCCCGGCCGCTGCATGTGCGCTGATCCAGGCCCGCCCCGTGGTGCCACATGGGCAGCTCCTTAAATCCTGGAAGACCACGGAAGGCGGTCGCGGTCACTGCGCTAACGCTGAGCCCGCAGCGTGACTCTCTCTCTCCCACCGCAGCAAGCGCGGAAGCCCTACGACGTGCGGGATGTCATCGAGCAGTACTCCCAGGGCCACCTCAACCTCATGGTGCGCATCAAGGAGCTGCAGAGGAGGTGGGCGCGGGGGCCCAGGGGGTGGGGCCCGGGGGACGGGGGGATCTGAGCGGGCGGGGGAGGGGCAGGGGCTCACTCCACACATGGCCACGCCTCAGAGACGCTGGACACTTCACAGCCCAGCACACGCCCTGTGAGCAGGGGCCAGGTCCAGCCCCAAGAGACACCCCCTCCAGGAGAGACCCTACCAGTCGGGAGCTGAGCACCTCAACCCCTGGTAGCCGACGTCCTCTGGCTTCTGACTTGGGGCCCGCAGAGCTCATCCTCATGGAAGCAGCGTGGTCCTTGGGGGCCTGCGTGGGCTCAGACCAGCTGCATCTCCACGGCGGGCTGGCCTGGGAACCGAGCTCTGTGCGACGCAGGGTGTGGCTGGGAGACGCGCCTGTCCTGAACACAGGCCAGGCCAGGGGCTCAGGCTGCCCCCGCCCCTGTCGCTGACCTACCACAGGGACGTGAAGCCCACCCAGCCCAGCGACCTGGCCTTGCCCCGGCAGGGCCCACTTGCAGGCCTGCCTCTCTGGGAACATTCAGGACACTGGGCTATCCCGGCACCCTGCTGTGCTCAGGGAGGGTGACAAAGGAGCAGCCCAACCACTGCCCTTCACCTCTGAGCGCCGCCCCGCAAAGCCCCCTTGGGAGCATGGGCCTCTGGGACCTGGGAGGCACCTGGCTGCTTTTTGGGTGGCAGTGAGGGGCAGCCCCCAGAAGGGGCGGGCAGCTTGTCTTGCTGGGCATATCAGCCCATCCACCCACCGACGGGCCAGATGTCCGTGCGGTGCCCCGGCCAAGCGTGAGCTGGTCTCCGTCTCCCTCCCTCCCCCACAGGCTGGACCAGTCCATCGGGAAGCCCTCCCTCTTCATCTCCGTCTCAGGTGGGTTTCTGCATCGAGACACCCTGGGCGTGGCAGCCCAGGCCGCACCCTCCTACCATCCCTCCTCCACCCACGCCTGCCTCTTCCACCATCAGAAAGTGCACGTCTGGCAAGGAAATCCAGAGAGGGGGGCAGGTAGACCCACCCTAGGCAAATTGGCTTCAGACATGATTTACAAGGGATTTTCAGCTAGTGCAAGAACCTGCATGCGTCCTCACAAATGGCAGGCTTTTCTAGGCTACGGATGTGAGTGTGGAAACGTGACCAGGACCCTGGGAAGGTGGGGGCCTGGGAGTGGGGTTGGGGGGGTGAGCAGCCAGCTAGAACGTTGGGGAGCAAGGTGGGTGCCGCCCTCCAGCTCTGAGGCTCGGCCTCATGTCCTCCGGAGGGGGGCTAGGGGGTCACACCAGGGAGGGCAGGGCCAGGCCAGTTCCTCGGGGTTGCCCTAGCCCAAGTTCAAGTGGGAGGTGCAGCTCACTCGGGGACAGGGCGGCAGGGGCTGCAGGGGCGACAGGCCTCCTCGGCCAAAGCAAGTGCCCCCTTGGGGCGGAATGTCACCGTTGTACAGCGGGCACCAACTCAGGCAGCCCCCGGGCAGGGTGGGTGCCCGTCCTCTGAGGCTCTCGGAGGTCACAGAACCGGAAAGAGCCCGCGCCCGGCCCACCCACTGCCGCCCCTGAAGTTCTCACCACAGAAGAGCTTCTAAGAGACATTCCCATAGGTTCAGGCCTTTGACCCTCACTCCCTCACCCCCATCGCCCTTCTCCCCGAGTCCAGTCGGGGTCACCTGCCCACCCCTCCCCATCTGCCAGCCCAGGCGTCCCTGACTTGGGTGCTTTAACCCCACAGAGAAGAGCAAGGACCGAGGCAGCAACACGATCGGTGCCCGCCTGAACCGCGTGGAGGACAAGGTAGGCGCCCGAGCCCACGCCAGCTCTCGCGGGCCACGCAGCGTCGCTGCTGGCGGGCAGCGGGCAGCGGCCTTGGGGCCCAGACGGTGCCGTCCACAGCGGCGTTTCACTCTCCAGCTCTGTCCTGAGCGTGCAGGGCTTGGATGGTGCCCTAGGTGTCTGGGGTCTCCCTCCCTCCCTCCCACCTGTGCTCGGTGTGGGCTCCCTGACGTAGGGCTTCAGCTCCTCTCTCATGTGCACTGGGCGTCGGTCCCCACGGGAGGAGGACGCTGAAGGCCAGGCTGGTCTTAGACCTCTGACAAGTGGCATCATTATTGGCAAGTGGCACCGAGTGCCCGCAGTCCCTCCCTGGCATAGCTGAGGACCGCCCGGTGCACGCCGAGGTGGGCAGTGCTGTCCACACTGCCTGCGGCTCCCTCAGCCCCCAGCCCGCTTGCACTCAGGGACTCAGAGGTGCCGACAGGGACACGAGGGTGCATCAAGTGCGGAGGAGGGGGTGTGGGCTCCAGGACCCTCCTCCGCAGGGTCCTGACGGCAAGGGAGGTGGGGAGTGACGGCCGAGGCCCTGCTGGCTGTCTGGTGGGATGTGGACGCCGTGCTCCCTCCGCTCCAGGGCACCGGCAGCCTCAGTGGCCGGGACACCCCAGTCCCCGCCGGGCTCTGTGCCCGCGGCCCCGCCTCTCAGCTCCGGAACCCCTTCCCAGGGCATCCTGGGAGCCTCGGAGGATCTGTGGAATGGGAGGGGGCGGCCTGCTGCCCTTTGAAGTCTCCGTGGTTTGGAGCAGGCTGTTATCTTGCCGAACAGCTCGTTCATCTACATGGACTTTATCTGAAAGCAGCCGGGGGGCTAAAAATAGAGGAATTTCGGTTGAGCAGGGATGCGTCCGACTCTCGGTTTCCCGGGCAACGCCTGGCTCTGGCCCGTGTCCATCTCTGCTGCAGCTGGGCAGGCGGGCAGGGGCACAGCTCCGGGTTCCTGCCCCACCCACCCTGGCCTGGGCCTGCAGGACGACCCTCTGCCCACCAGCAGTCTTCCCTGGCCTGGGCGGGTATGGGGCCACGATCCTGTACGTGGGGGAGGGCCGCTGTCCAGGTGCCCACGGGGGCTCTCCCTTCGGGCCTGGCCCTCTAGGGCTGTGTGACGCCAACACCCTGACCCCGCCGGAGGGCTGGCCCGTCTCGGTCAGCACAGGCCTCGGCGGGCCTGGTGGCTCTCCTTTGCCCAGGCAGGTGGTCCAGTGGCAGATGCCCTGTCTGGCGGGATGGGTACTGAAACTAGGAACGGTCAGCTCCCCAGGCTGAGCGGCATCAGAGGCTCTGGGGCCCGGACTCCGCCTCTCTGGTGACCCGTCCTTGGCTTTCACTCTTCTTCTCGTGTGGGACCAGGGACTCCTCGGGGCTGACACATTCCAGGAGAAGCAGCAAGTAGCCACGCCCAGTACAGCAGACCAGGCACCCGGCTGGGGGGACCGGTGGGGCGGGGCTTCCAGACATCAACGGATGCAGAGGTAGAGCTGGGGAAAGGACCCAGGGCCCCCCACCCCCACCCCCGCCTCCTTGCCCAGCTCTGGAACAGCTCTGGCCAAGGCAGCCTTCACTGACTGGCCCCCGCCGCTGGCAGGGGTCGTGGTGGCCCAGGGGCGCGTGAGCCGGCCCCCACCCAGCAGCCCTGGGAGCGCCCCGCTGCCCTGTCATCCAAATGCGCTCACCCCTCCTCAAGTCCCCGCCCTGGTCTGGTTCTGTCCCCTGTCCGACTGTCCTGGGCCTCTCTTACGGCTCTGCCCACTGTTCCTCCGGACAGGCCACCCCTTGAAACCTAAACCAGAGCCTGGCGTCCTCTGGGGGTGATGACGGGTAGGAGACAGGGTCCCCTGGAGCCATCTGGCAGCCGGTGGGGGTCTGAGAGCCAGGGCTCAGCCCTTGTCCAGCCAGGGTCGGTGTGGTGGGCTGAGGTGCGGCCCACGTTGGCCTTGGGGGTACAGAATTATGGGCCCACATTTCTTCAGATCTGAACAACAAAGGGAAGGGTTTTCTGGAGTCCCTGATCCCTGGGGGCAAGGTTGGGAGCAAGGCCCCTGGTGGCCTCCACCGTCAGGCTCTGCGCCCGGGACAGGGGCCGTTTCTGCGCAGCAAGGATTCCGGATGTTCCGCACACACTCAGGGAGATGGGCTCTGTGTCGCCTTTGTCCCCATCCTGCCTCCCAGGAGCTGGTTCCGCCCAAGAGGCACAGTCATGCCCCCAGGTCTCAAGGCAGGGAACAGGCCGTGCTCCACGCTGAATCTCTGCCCCGTGGACACGTGCTGGACCCGGGCAGAGGCTGCCGTGGGCCGGCGTCCAGCTCAGCCTGCCCAGCCCCGCCCCCGCTAGCCGATGCCCCCCTCGGGGACAGACCCTGGGAAAGGGCCCCGCCGGGCCCAGAGGGCACAGTGGCGTGTCCCAGGCCCCACGTTATCACCGCAGCCATCGGGACCATAAACAACCCCCCTCGCAATCCTGCTGACTGAGGGAAGTTGGGGGCAGGAAATCCAGCAGCCGTCCAGCCCTGGGAAGCCCAGCAGGCCTGCAGTGGTGGCAGTGCCAGCCGGCCCGCCAGCCCCAGCCGGAGCCCCGGACCTCCCCCAACCCCACCGGGCTGGCCTCAGGCCGGAAGGGAGCCTGGCCCCCAACTGCTTCCTCATCTCAGCTCAGGCCCTCCTCGGTGACGGCGGTCCTGGCCCGGCGGCTCACTCAGCCACAGGACGAGGGGCTTGGGGAGGAGGGGGAGGGGACTTCGGGGGGCACAGCGGCTGCCCCCATCCCCGTCTTGGGAGCAGGTCATTCTGAGGGTCAGTGGCCGGGTTGTCCACTTGCAGGGAGTCACCTGGGGTGGGGGAGGCCAGCTCAGCTTGTGCAGGGGGGCCTCTGTTTCCCGGCAAGGAGTCCCCTTCCCATGTCCAGTCCAGGGGCCACATGGGCTGGAGCGCCCCCCCCCCCCACTTCCTTCTCTCCGGGGTCCTGCAGCCTCGTGGCAGCTCGCACTCCTGCTCAGAGGCCCCCACCCGCCCTCAGGATGCCCCCTGGCCCTGGCCCGGGCTGGCTGTGCGGGCCTGCCTCGCTCCGGGGGCATGGGGAGCAGACACAGCATTCCCCCGCCACGGCCTGCCACCCACTGGCCCCCTTAGTTGTGCGAGGAGAGGGCTTGAACTGCTTTGTCACATTGCGTTCTCTACTCTGGCAAGGACTCGTTTGCCCAAATGAAGTCTCTTTTACCAGTGGGGAAACTGAGGCCCAGAGAGGTTGAGCGGTTGCCTAGTTAGCTGGTTAGGTAAAGAGCTGGTCCCAGCAGAAGCCACAGACAGAAGGGGAGGAGGTGGAGAGAGACAGAAGAAAGCAGGAGAGTATTGCCCAAACAGAAGGGGTCTGGTTGAGAAGAGGCCACGCAGGAGCACTGAAGGCCAAGGTGAGGGCAAGCAGCAAGGTCCACGGGCGGCAGCGGTCAGATTCCGACACGCCAGGCCCTGGGACGGGTCCTGAGAACGCGGCCCCCAGCGCCCCGGCCCCTCCCTGTCAGGGCTGCTCCGGGGCAGGGACCCTGCGGCTCTCTGGGGACCCGATGGAGAAGTCTGCTCCCACCTTCCTCCCCCAGCGTGTATTCTTAGCTCCGTCCCCAGGACCTGCTGCAGTGTTTACATTGAGCCCTGTTTATTTTGCAAGCTCAGCTCACGCTGCTTTTGCTGATATGAGGAACACAGTGGGCTGGGAGAATTTCTTTCTTCTCTGTTTTTGCCGGAAATGTTCATGGCTCAGAGCCGGACACAGGGAGTCCTGGGTTTCCAGGCCCCAGTTCAGAGACTGTGGGTGGGAAGGGCCCCCCCAACCCCCCGAACATTCCTTCCACCGCCCCCCGGCCTAGAACCCTGGCCAGGCACACCTTTCTGCCCGATAGGAATGCCCCCCAGGCCGGGCTCCCCAGCCCCTGTCCTGGACCAGGTAGGCCCCGGTCACCCAGGACCTGGCGTCTGCCCCAGACCCCCGTCCTCCCGCTCTGTCCCCCTCCCAGACTCCTCTGGCCACCAGGCCTAAAAGCAGGACCCCGAGTCCTAGTCATCCCAGCCACACCCCCTGCTCCTACCACCACCCCGAGAGCCCCTCAAAGCTGCTCACCCTTGCACACCAGCTGCACGTCGTCCCCGCTGAGTTCAGGCCTTTATCATCTTGGGCTTAGATTATTTTTCCAGACATCTATGTGGCCTCTGGCCTCTCCCCACCACACACCAGTCCTTCACGTTGTATAAGCTTCCTTAAACACTGCTGAAACCCTCCAGCTAATATTTTCCTCAGAGTTTTTCTGTCCACGTCTGTGGGTGAGATACGTACTTACACTGTCCTCGTTGGGTTATGGTATCCAATGTATGTGAGCCTCACAGAACGAGTCGAGACGTGTTCCCTCTTCTTCCATATTCTAGAATATTCGGTATAGGGTGAGGATTCTCTTCCCCTGAGTGTTTGGGGAAACTTGGAGGGGAAGCCACCTAGGCCTGGTGCGTTCTTTGTGGGCAGGTTTTTCATCGAGTCAATGACTCGGATGGTTATGGGACAGTTGGGGTTTTCTATCTCTTCTTGTGTCAGTTTTGATAAGTTGCATATTTTAAGAATTTGTACGTTCCCTCCTAGTTTTCACATTTATTGGCATTTATTATCATTTTAGCATCTGTACCATCAGTGGTTAGGCCCCTTTTTTATTGCCAATATTGTTTGTTTGCGCTTTCACTTTTTTCCATTGGTCAAGCCTGCCAGCTAGTTGATGATTTTATTCACGTTTTCAACAAACTTTTGACCTAGTCGATCCTCTCGTTTGTCGGTTTTGTTTTGTTTCTTTCACTCCTCTTTATTTTCTTCCTTCTATTTACTTGGGCTTAATGTGTTACTCTTTCTTTAACTTCTTAGGTTGGATAATTATGAATTCTAAAACTTTCTAGATTTCTAAGGTGTGCATTTAAGACTATCCTTTTATTTTTCTCTAAATACCACTCAAACTTCACCCCGCAGGTTTTGATATATAGCATTTAATTTTAATGTTCATTCACGCCAAGATTTTTCTAGTCTCCATTATGACCTCTTGTTTATCCCAGGAGCTATTTTGGAATAGGATTTTTGTCATTGTTATAATTGTTATTTCTCTGTTGTCAGAGAAAGTGATCTGTAGGGTATCAATCATTTTTTAAAAATAAATTTGTTTATTTATTTACTTTTGGCTGCATTGGGTCTTCGTTGCTGCGCGGGCTTTCTCTAGTTGCAGCGAGCGAGGGCTGCTCTTCGTTGCGGTGCAGGGGCTTCTCATTGCGGTGGCTCCTCTTGTTGCAGAGCACGGGCTGTAGGCACGCGGGCTTCAGTCGTTGTGGCACATGGGGTTCAGTAGTTGGGGCTCGCAGGCTCTAGAGCACAGGCTCAGTAGTTGTGGTGCACAGGTTTCGTTGCTCCGTGGCATGTGGGATCTTCCCAGACCAGGGTGGATTCTTAACCACTGTGCCACCAGGGAAGTCCTGTAGGGTATCAGTCTCTTGGAACATTTTGAAATATGTTTTACAGGTACAACACGTCATCAAGTTTTGTAAACGTACCTTCTGTGTTTGAATACCATGTGTATTCGGAAGTTGCCGGGTACAGTGTTATACTTGTGTTCATTAGAACGAGCTTGTTAATTGTTTTGTTGAGATCTATATCCTCACTGGAATGTTTTTATCTTACTTGATCTATCATTACTGAGAAATGTGTCGAAGTGCCAACAATTGTGGAGAATTTTTCTAGTTTTCAATTTTCGCTTAATGTATTTTTAGATCTTATGATCAGATACATATAATATCCAAATTTTTATATATTCACTGCTGGAGTCAATGTTTTCTAATTCCATAACACCCGCTGTCTCTCAAGTAATGTTCTTTTTTCCCTTAAAGTCTATTATCATTGTTAATACAAACCTAGTTTTGTTTGTAATCTTTTTTTTTAAGCTTTCTTTTGAGGTACAATTTACATGCCATAAAATTCACCCAATGTAAATGTAGGCAACACATTTTAGTAAATTTCTAGTTTGGTGTGCAGCCGTCAGCAAAGCTAAGTTTTAGAACATTTTTCAACACCCCCAAATTCCCTCAATTCCATTTGCAATCATTCCCAGCTCCCACCGCCAGCCACACTCAATCACTGACCGGCTTTCTGTCTCTGTAGCCTTAAATTTCTATAAGGCTAGAAATTCCCCTTTTCTGGATGCTTCATATAAATGGAATCAGACAACTTGTGGTGTTTTGTGTTTAGTTTTTCTCACACAATGTAACATTCTTGAGGGTCATCTGTGCTGCATCCTGTATTTCTTTTCTTTTTAACACTGAATAGTATTCTGTTGTATGGATCAACCACATTTTGTTTATCCATTTGCCAGTTGATAGACGTTTGGATTGTTTCCAGTTTGGGGCTATTATGGTCAATGCTGCTCTGAACTTTTATCTACAAGTCTGTGTATGGACATATGTTTTCATTTCTCTTGGTCAAGTTCCTAAGAGGGGAATTGATGGGTCATATGGTAAGTTTCTGTTTAACTTTCTAAAAAACTTCTAAACTGTTTTCCAAAGGGTGTGTACCATTTTGATTTCGCACCAGTAATGTACAAAGGTTCCACTCTCTCTATATCCTTGCAAATACATGGTATGGTTGGCCTTTTTTCTTTTCGCCATTCTAGTTGTGGGTTTGATTTGCATTTCCTTAATCACTAATGATGTTGAGCAACTTTTCATGTGCTTATTAGCCATTCATAGTCTTCTTTGGGGAAATGTTTATTCAACTCTCTTGCCTATTTTCTAATTAAGTAGTTCTGTTATTGAGTTGTAAGAGTTGTTTATATGTTCTGGATACAAGTCCTTTATCAGATATATGACTTGCAAGTATTTTCTCCCATTCTGCGGCTGTCTTTTCATGTTCTTAATCATGTCTTTTAAAACACAAAAGTTTTAAATTGTAAAAAAGTCCAACTTATCTTTTCTTGTATGACTCATGCGTTTGAGGTTACATCTAAGACCTGTTTGCCTAATCCAGGGACATAAACATTTTCTTCTATTTTTTTCTCATAGAAGTTTTTAGACTCAACTCTTACATTCAGGTCTATGATTTATTTTGAGTTAATTTTGGGGTGTAGTGTGAGGAAAAGTTTGGGTTTTTTTTTTTTTTTGGTTTGGTTTGGTTTTTGGCTTTTGTTCTTTTTGCTTATGGATATCCAATTGCCTCCGCACCATTTGTTGAAAACGTTACTTTTCCCCCATTGAATTTTCATGGCACCTTTGTCGAAAGTCAATTGAACATAAATATATGGGTTTATTTCTGGATTCTCAACTCTGTTCTATTGGTCTGTATCCCTATCCTTAAACCCACATTACACTTTCTTGATTACTGTAGCTTTGTAATAAGTTTTGAAGTCAGGTAGTGTAAGTCCTCCAATTTTCTTCTTTCTCAAATTCTTTGGCACATCCTAAGTGCTATGAATTTGTATATGAATTTTAGAATCAGCTTGCCAGCTTCTACCAAAAATAAAAGAGAAGAAGCCTGCTGGGATTTTGATAGAAACCTGCTGGGATTTTGATAGGGATTGTGTTGAATCTATAGATCCATTTGGGAGAACTTGACACCTTAACAATATTGAATCTTCTAATTCATGAACATGGTATATCCTTCTGTTTGTTTGATCTATTTTAATTTCTCCCTGTGATATTTTACAGCTTTCAGTGTACACATCTTACATATCCTTTGTTAACGTTCCCCCTAAATATTTTATTATTTTTGATGCTACTGTTAGTGAAACTGTTTTCTTAATTTCATTTTTGAATGGTTTGTTACTCGTATACAGAAATACAATTAAATTTTGATATTAAGCTTATAAACCGTGACTTCATTGCTATTAATTTTAGTAAATATTGTTGTTATTGATTCCTTAGGGACTTCTACATACAGGATCATGTCGTGTGTGACTAAAGACAGTTTTAGGTCTTCCTTCCAATCTGAATGCCTTTAATTTCTTTTTTTTTTTTTTGCCTAATTACACTGGCTTGACTGTCCAGTAAGATGTTGAGTGAAAGTGGCTAGAGAAGGTCTTACAGGGAAAAGTGTTCAGTCATCCACCATTAAATATGATGTAGATTTTCATTAGATGCTCTTTATCGGGTTGAGGATGTTTCCTTCTATCCCTGGTGTGTGTTCAGAGCTCTTATCGTGAAAGGATGTTAGGTTTTCTCAGTTACCCATTCTGCAGCTTTTGAGATGGTCGCATGCCTTTTAGCCCTTATTCTATTAATATGGTGTGATACATTAATTGATTTGAGGGTGTTAATCCAATCTTGTATTTCCCACTTGATCATGACATATGATCTCTTTTATCTGTGGTTGGATTTTGTTTGCTAAGATTTTGTTAGGAATGTTTGTATCTATATTCATAAAAGATATTGTTCTCTAGTTTTATTGTGACTTTTTTTTCCGATTTTGGTGTCAGGTTTTCTAATTCTTGTCTTTTTAATCCTGTATACACATTTTAGGTGCCTGTTGCAAACACTGTGTGGCTAGGTTTCTAAAAAAATCATTTAACACATTTATACTTAATGTAATTTCCAATATATTTTGATTGATTTTCTAGCAATGTATTTTGTCCCTTTCACCTGTACTAAATTTTTTAATGTTTACTTCGGCCCTCTTTCTTGCCTCTTGTTGGATTGATGATTATTTCTCATTCCATTTTTTTCTTCTACTAGTTTTGAAGTTATATGGCCATTCTTGTAGCGGTTAACCTAGGACATTGTAAATGGTTATGTAATAGAGCCCTGTGCTATATTTACCCACATCTGGAATAAAATAAGGACCTTAGGACATTTTAGTTTCAATCTCTCCTGCTGACTTATATGTATGTCTTGTTGTATACTTTAGTTCAAGCATGATTAGTAGTGTTTTATACAATCAATATGTGTTTAAACTTACCCACCTGTTTGCCTCTTTTGTCACTCATCATTTATTTTTCATCTCAGATCTTACACCTGGGGTCACTTTTTTCTGGCTGAAGTATTCATTAGAATTTCCTTCAGTGCAAATCAAAATCCCTCTGCTTTTATTTGTTTTTACTGTTGTTCTTAAAAAATATTTCCACTGGGTATAAAATTCTAGACCCTAGGTTACCAAAAAGATTTTCTGTTAACACATTGAACAGATTGTCCACCTGTACTTTGACTTCCATTGTTTCTATTGAGAACAAAGATGACAGTGAGTCATTGCTCTTTGGAAGGCAATGTATTTTTTTCTCTCTGGCTACTTTTTTTTTTTTTTTTTTTTTTTTTTTTTTTTTTTTTTTCAGTGTGCGGGCCTCTCACGTTGCGGAGCACAGGCTCCGGACGCGCAGGCTCAGCGGCCATGGCTCACAGGCCCAGCCGCTCCATGGCATGTGGGATCTTCCCGGACCGGGGCACGAACCTGTGTCCCCTAGCATCGCAGGCGGACTCTCAACCACTGTGCCACCGGGGAAGCCCTCTCTGGCTACTTTTAAGCTCTTTCCTTTGACTCTAGTGTTCTGCATTTTCACTATGTTGTGTTATTAGGCAGTTTCTTTTGTTCATTCTGCTTGGAATTCAGTGAGTTTCCTTAATCTGTGGTTGGTGTGTTGTGTCAGTTCTGGATTACACTCAGCCACTATCTCTTCATACTTTGCTTTAGTTCATTATCTCTTCTGTAACTTTCATTAGACATTTGGTAGACCATCTCAATCCCCTCTGTGTCTCTTAGTGCCTCTCTCTCTCTCTCCCTTTTAAAAAAATCACTTGTTTCTCTGTACTGGGTTCTGGATAATGTCTTCTGATCCATCTTCCAATTCACTAGTTATTTCTTCAACTGTTTCTAATCTGCTGTTAAACCTATCCAAAGAATTTTAAATTTCAATGATTATTTTCCTATTTATGGAAATTCTATTTGGTTTTTATGCATACTTGATAGATCATTTTGTAGTATCTTTCTTTTCACTTGAATATTCAAACTTTTAAAAAATTTCTTGAAATATATTGAATATGGCTATTTTATATTTAATTTCTGGTATCTAAAGTCTTTGTGAATCAGCTTCTCTGTTTTTGTTTTTTCTTCTGGCTTTCATTCATGGTGTTTTGTTCCCTTTGAGGATTTCCTTTTTTTAATCATGAGTTCCTATGTCTTAAAATGTATCTGTGGGGATTTTTGAGGTCTAATGTGAAGTTGAGGTTCTTGGGGTGGCGCGGGGGATCTACGTTCACCTCTTCCTTTGCTATGCACATGGGAGTACTACCAGCCTGGACTATAAATCCTGGGCTCAACGTCTTCAAGACCACCCGGGTGGTGGGCATTTGGGCTTCCAAGCTGAGCATGGACCAGCTTGTGGATGTGACTTCTCAGGGCAAATATTGTTCCACTCCTGTTAGCAGCAAGACAGTTTTCTATATGGTCGTTTCAGGGACGAGGTTATTTCTCATTGACCTTTACACTGAACATAGAGCCCTTTGAAGGTTCCAGCTTTACGTAGGGCTCCGCTGTGACACTTCCCACCTGGGGCAGGTCTGGGCTTGGATACCTAGCTATCCATCACCTGTGAGACTGTGAAAACCAAAGCTCAAGTGTGCTCAGTTCATCAAATGCCTCCAGGACACTTCTTACCTCTGTGGGCTCCACTTTCACTGTACATTCAGCCTCTGACCTCTCTTACTTCCTGGCTAGCTCGTCAAGGCCAATGAGTCTCATGGTCAGACAAGCTCTTGCTCACTTACAGGGGACAGAGTCAGGGTTTGGAAGGTGGGATTTTTCTGGGCAGCCTGGGTCTGATGGCTGCCGTCCCAACTCCCTGTACTGATTCCTGACCTTCCCATGTTCCATCTCCCCGTGAAACCGGGAGCTACTGGGCCGTAGTAACGTGTCTTGTTCGTGCTGGTCCCTGGGGATCTTAGTGATCAGTAGGTCTCACGCTGGGACTCCAGTGGGGACTAGGTGGGGCCACCAGCCCTTGGCAGGCTGGACTGAGAAGGATGCCAGCCGGTCTAGAGCTGGGAGCCTCTAGACCAGGGGCCAGCAAACTGGGGCCCACAGACCAAATCTGGCCCCTGACCTAAAGAATGTGTGACAGAGACTGTATGTGATTCCCTAATGCCTATGACATGTACTATCTGGCCACTTACAGGAAAGTGTGCAAAGCCCCAGTTCAGACCAATGTTGTCCTGTAGAAATATAATGGGAGATATAATTTTAAACTTTCTAATAGCCACGTCAGAAAAAATAAACAGCTTAAATTCACTGTAATATGTTTTATTTAACCCAACAGATGAAGATATTATCATTTCAATATGTAATCAATACAAAAGAACACTTAGGACGGTCCACATCCTGTCTTCAAACACCAGCGTGGGTTTTCGACTTAGAGCGCACCTCGCTTTGGATGCTCTCCTTTCATAAGAACTGCTTGGTCTGCATTTAGATATCACAAAATTTACAGTGGAAAAGGTGGGTTCTCATGCCTAAAGCATTCCGAGCAACCATAGCTAAAGTCTTCCGATAACTGATTTGGGGATCTGTATTTAAATTTAATTGCGAATTCGTTAAAATTAAATCAAATTCAGATCCAGTCCCTTGGTCTCACAAGCCACATTTCCAGTGCTTTTAGCCAAGCAGGTCTGGTGAACAGGCTGTTGAAGAGGCAGCTTCAGACTGTCACGTGCTTGTGGACGGAGGCGAGAGTGGTCCCCGGGCATCTGACCAGGCCAGGACCAGGGAGGTGCTGGGTGAACACCAAGAGGATAAGCAGATGCTGCGGGGCAGACGGGGGTGGGGGCGGGGCTGGGGCTGGGTGGGAGGGAGCATCTTCTAGCCCCAGCATCCCCTCGGGACTTCCTCGCACCCTCCTGGGTTCCCATTCCTCAGGCTCTTCCCTGAATTCCTCCCTCGAGCCCCTCTGGGTCCATGACCCACACCTCCCCAAGGGGCCTAAGGACCGTCCACCTGGGATTCTGGCTCTTATAACCACATCTGTCTCCCACCAGCCTTGGCTCCTGGGGGGCCGTCAGGAACGGCGTTCCCTGCGTGAGGCTCTGTTTCCAGGCTGCCCCGGACTCCGTGGCGCACCTCGTCACCAGCCGGGGCCTGTTGCGCTGGAAAGCGGGGCGGCCTCAGATGGGCACCGATGGCCCTGCTCCCCCCACACGCCATGCCCAGACCCCCGACTTTCCTCTGCCCACCCCCAACACGTCTCTCTTTGCTGGTGAGCTGCTCTTGAGTGGCACGGCCGTAAATAGGCGAAGGCGTGGGGCTCTGCCGGATCAAAGGGCCCCCTTCAGAAGCCGTCATTAGCTGCTATTCTGGGAACTGGTTATTTTAAGGTTAGTGTATTTTTTCTTTCCTGAGGAGCCGTCTTAGTGGATGGCAAGGTCCTGAGGTGCTGGCTCTTCAGTCAAACCACACAAGCCCTGTTTTGTCTAGGGTTTCAAAGATAAACCTATAATGAAAGCGTCAGTTGACACAGAGCACCACCATCCCCATTCCTGGGCAGAGGCGGGCGGGCCTGCCAGGGAGTCCCCGCGCCCCTCGAGCCACAGGGAGACTTGACGGGCCCCAGGGACGGGGCTGCCATGTTCCCGGAGGGAGCCCGAGGCCAGAGCCCCGCATTCTCACGGCCAGGGCAGCCCCCATAGGACTTGCCTAGAGCCTGGCTCGGGGGCCTTTTCAACAGTCGGCCCAGCTTTGGCCAAAAATCTGTGGGAAGACGCCCACCCCCACCAGTGGCCAGGGGAACGCGCCGTGACGCCACGGTTTAAGAAAATGATAATACCCAGCGCTGGCACCCAGGTGGGGAAACAGGCATTCTCACACGTTGCTGGTGGGGACGCAAATTACGGTAGTAACAGAGCTTCTGGGAAGGAATCTAGCAGCGTCTGTTAACATTCAAAATACATGTACCTTTTGATCTAACATCTCTGCTTCCAGGAAATGAAACCCCAGGGTCAGAGATCTGTGTATCAGGACGCTTGTCACGCTCTAATTTGTGACTGAGAGACATGGGGAGTCACTTGACTGCGGCGAGGGAAGAGCTGAGTAGAGGAGATGCCTCCCAGCTGTGGGCACCGCCCGGCCTGATGTCTGTCAGTGGCTCTGGAGCCACACCTTTGATGAGTCGCTAAGTCAGAAAGCTGAGATGCCGAGAACCGCTGGGGTTCTGTCCACCGCTGGGCAGTGGACAGTCCGCGTGCGGCTGTGAGATGCTCCGTCCTCGTTTGTCCGAGGTCAAGGTGCCCCTTGTAGCCAGTGTGCGTGTTCCGAGGTAGTTCAGGTAGAGATGTCGCGTCCCGTCCAGCTTCCTGCTCTGGCCTCAGTCCTCTGTCAGCTGGGGCTGCTCTCCCACCAGAATGACTAGCCCCCAAACTCGATATCCTGTGAGCCCTACACCCAAGGCCCCTCCCCAGGGCTCTGGGTTCACTCAGCACCCAAGCCTCCGTCACTGGCCGGCGCCTACTTCCCCACAGGCTCTCCCTGTGCCAAGATGGGGGCCGGGGTCCATCGGCTCCAGGCCCCTTCCAGGCCCGAGGACCAGCCCCAAGCTCTTAACTGCTCCATCCTGGAAGCGACACACACACCACTTCTGCTCCAACCCCACCCAGAGGAATGTGGGGAATGTGTTCCCGGCAGGACCCTCTCGAGTCGTCCGTCTGTGTGATGGGACGTCCGTCTGTCTACCCGTGTTCATCCAGAGGCGGCAGACACACCTGTGACTCGGGCCTGCCCACCTGCCCCTGCCCACACACTAGTCACCCCAACAGCCCGGCGGCGCCCGAGGGGCCCACCCGCGAGGCTTGGTTTTGTGGGCCAAGCCCCCGCCAGGGTTCAGGAGCACCCAGGGAGAGAGGCACGGGAGGCTAGCTCATGTCTGGCCCTCCGACCCGCCGCACAGATGGGCACCCGGCCGTCGGCAGTAGACGCGTCTGCACAAAAGGGATGAACGGGGCGATGGGAGGGAAGTGTGATCAGCTGCAGGGTCTGAGCCGGCATCCGATCGCCCCTCCCTCCACCGGGTCCCCAAGGTCCAGGTGACCGACCAGTCTGGAGCCTGACTCCCCCTCTGAGGAGCTCAGGAGCCCCTCACCGAGGTCAGAGGACTGGGCCGCCCACCACATCTGTGAGTCCGAGTTTCCGAAGGAGATGCTAAAGTCACACGCCTCCATTTCAGAGGCTCGGTTTCCCTGTCACCAAGGGAGGGCCTGGGTCGGGCAGGCTTTGAGGGACCTGCAGGCATCTCAGGCCTCTCCATCCCATGAAGGGTGAGACCCTCAGGCCCCTGTGGCGTCCAAGGGGTCTGTTGCCAAGAGGCCATGGTCATGGTGGGGAGGTCGGAGCTCAGACTGGCCTAGAGCTGAACCGGCAGCTGGCACCCGGGCTGATGCTCAGGGCAGTGTGCCCGGCCAGCCTGTGGTCCTGGACCTCTCCTGACGTAGAGGCAGGAAGGCTGGCCTCGTGGCTCACCTCCTCCTGGCTGGCAGGAGCCAATCCCCCCGTGGTCGTAGCCTCACCCATCGCTGGCCTCAGACACTTGGCCTCCCAGGAAGGAACGTCAGTGCTGGCTTCCTTAGTCTGCTCTGGCTCACAGACTAGGCGTGGGGCCTGGCACGGGGGACATTCAGCACAAAGAGTGATCGTGAAGACTGCACCCCACAAAGCAGTAGGTCCCCACCTCTGGGTGACTTGGGGGTCCATGGAGAGGCACCCAGTACCTCCCAGGGACGCCCTTGCCGGGGGGACAGGCACAGCTCACCAGCCTCTCTGAGCCTCAGTTTCCCGCTCCATCCAAGGCAGGGAGGAGAAAAGAGGGGAGGGTGTGTGTGCTCAGGGCCACCTGCCCGGGCCTGGTCTCCAATGGCCACTGCGCCCACACCCGACGCTTGAGGACCCAGAGCCCGCCTGACAGTTGCCCACAGCAAGGCCAGACAGGGGCCCCTGGGGCCGCTCTTCCCACCTCTTTCCAGGCCCCAGGATCCCACCCGTCCCTGCGGTCCTGACTCAGCGGGGCAGAGCTGGGACCAGGGCCGGGCAGCCTGGCTCCCACGCCTGTGTGTTCTCAGATTCACATGTCCTCCTCCGGCCGAGAGGACAAGGCCGCCTGCGTGCACGTGGGACCCTCCTCCCATTTCACACAGTGCAAAGCCCAGGCCTTCCCCGTGCACGTTTGCAGCCAGTGGCTGGGGTTCAAGCCCTGCCCCCTCGGCTCGCTGGCCATGGACCCGGGAAGTCATATTGGCTCTCGTGCCTCTGTCTTCTCACCAGTCAGCGGAGGGGATGAAATTGATGCTACTAAGGCAAGTGCTGTTGGGAGGATCCCTGAGTTGATCCATATCCAGGCAGAGGAACTTCATGTGCAAAGGCCCTGTGGCACGGGGAAATACAGCCAGTCCAGAGCTGCAAGACCCGGCGTCCGATTACAGAGCTCAGAGAGAGTGGGTGTGAGGGTGGGACAGCTATTGGTCAGGAAGGTGGTGGCGGGGGGGGGGGGGGTCAGGGGCCAGTCTGGGAGCCCAAGCTCTGCCCTGACCCGACTGTGTAGCACCCTGAGCCTAAGCCTCAGTTCCCCGAGCTGCACCGTGGCTTCCTGCTCCCCACATGCGTGGCAGCGCCCCCAGAACCTTTCTTTCCCTCCTCTTTCCTGGGTGTTTCTCTCCCAGTCTGGCCAGGGGACGAGAACCCCTCCCCACAACCAGGCCTTTCCTGAATGACTCTATTTATAGACCTCAAATATTGGCCAGAAAGGAAATTTACATTTTTTTACAATTTAGCTCCAGTCTGTGTCAGCTTCTGTGGGTTGACTGCTTCTGAGAGAGGCGGGGGGAAGGGTGCAGGCGGGCAGAGATGTGTGTATTGGGCCCACGGGCAGCGCACGGCGGCCGGGAGCCCTTCTCAAGCCTATTTGGTGATCTATAATCAAGGGCCTCGCTGGGGGCGTCGGGCTAGGCAGACCATCTGGGGGCGCCAAGGGGTGAGGGCGGCCCCGAGCCTTGTCTTTGTGGCGAACCCTGCCCCGCCGCCTTGGCCGACCTCAGAAAAACATGTATTTTGATCAAAATGGGCCCTTTTTAAAACTTGTCACCCTGTGGGTCAGGGCACAGCCTGCCCGCCCCCCCACCCAAGTCCTGCATATTAAGCAGTGGCTTGGTCACCACCAAAAATAGATGTCCCAGCCCAGAGGCAGGGCTGTCCCGCCTGCTCCGGGAGGGGACCGGCCCGGAAAGGGGCAGCCGGCCCAGGCCCCGGCCCTGCCGACTCTGGAGACTGCAGGCCTGCAGGCAGGCGGCAGGGAGCCGAGTGGCCTGGTTGGGGACCACGTCCGCCTGGGGTCCGCAGCGTCTCCAGGGGTGGGGTCGGGTGGCAGCCACGGTGGGCCCCGGGCCCGGCGAGGTCGGAGCGCGGCCCACGCCCACCCGGGGCCAGGTGGCAGGTGGATGCCAGCAGGTCCCCGGCCACAGGGCCACACCCGGCGCGTGGGCGGCCTCCTCCCCGCCCGGGGCCCGCGGGCCTGGGCTCTCACTCCACCTTGGCCATCAGGGATGCACAAAATGGCTGACGCGGCCGTTTCTAACTGGGATGCGCGCACATGGCAGCGGCCGTGCGGAGCTGTGTTTATTTTGCCGAGCGGACGGCCTTTCGTTGCCCGGGTTCCGAGCGCTCCAGAGGCAGATGGAAATTTTTGTGGATTAAACACCGGGGCTGAGGCGCGCTGGGCTGTTTGGGTTGGCAGCGCTCCCTCCCCATCTCGTTCCTCACCCGCGCTCCCGCCCTCCTCACCGGGGCATCCATTCATGCCTCCATCCTGGGCCCCCTCCTCCCCTCCCAGCTCGGGGGCCTCCCTCACTCCTGCTGGCCCAGAGCAGGGCAGCCTCGGCCCCCTCCCCGAGCCTGGAAGAGGCTGCAGGGTGACGGAGGGCTCACCGGGAAGGCCTGCTCCTCCAGGGCCCTTGTCAAGCTGGGGGCCCCCTCTGACCACCAGATCCTCATCTATGAGATGGGAGCTGGTGTGCAGACCAGGCAACCAGCATACGGGGCACGCTTATGGGTCCGGCACCCAGAAAATGCCCAGTACCCAGGCTCTGTCACGGGTCCTGCTCTCAGGAAGGCAAAAGCCACCAGGGAAGCATGAGGGGCAAGGCCTGATCCCTCGCTACCTCAGGAGAAGCTCTGCGTCCAGACAGGATCTGGACCTTTCTGAAAGGACTGGAGGGTATGCTGGTCTACAGAAAAGGTCTCTGGGGGACGAGGAGCAAAGCTCGTGGATACCTGGGGAACCAGGTCCCAAGCAGAGGGCACACCTCTGCCCACTGCAAATGCCCTGCGGTGCGACCGTGCCTGGCTTGTCTGAGCACCCAGGGTGGCCGTGGGTTAGGGAGGAGCCTGGAGATGGGAGCAGACAGGTAAAGGGGTGGGCAGACCTCCGGGCCCTGTGAGCCACTGGAAGGACTCGAGGCTTCACTTGGAGGGAGGGGGGCTTCGGGGCAGAGAGGGCCGCGATCCAGCGCGTGTTTTTAGCTACGCTGCCCTGGCACGTTGAGGGTAGACTGAAGAGGGGGGCAGGTGTGGCCGCAGGGAGAGCTGCGGGGCCGGCGCACACCGCTCCCGTCCCTCCCCCTGCCAGCCCCACCCTGGGAGGCAGGTTGGTCAGTGTGCCCAGCCCACTCTGTCCCCGCCGGCCGGGAGCCATAGGTCAGGTCTCACACATAAAGAGCCATCTGTGTGGGCAGCAAGGTGGCCAGCCCGCCTGCCACCCGCACGGGGACGCTCTTCCCAGCAGGCTCCGCCCACCCCCTCCCCGACGGGACCTGCGGACACCCTGTCAGACCGCTAGCACCCACCCCTGGGTGGGGGCTTCTCGGGGTGATGTGAAACCCTGGCCCGAGGTGCTGACACCACAGTGACCTGTGTCACCCGGCCAGGCTCAGAGCGGCACTGGAGATGGGGAATTCGGTGAGGCCCAGGCAGAGCATGTCTGGTGGGGGGGTAGGCGGCACAGCTGCAATGGGATCCAGTATCACAGGCCCCCGTGTGTGGCCCACCTGGGTGCACCCAGCAGCATGGGGTCTTGGTTTTAAGCCTTTACAATGTTACCTTCTGATAAGGGGCCACATCCGGTAACCAGGGTGGAAATTCGGAGCCCTGTACCTTCTCCAGAACCCACGGGTGTCCCCACACATGAGCCCTCTGGTCTGGACGGAGGGACCGGAAGTCCCGGCCACAGAGACTAAAGAAGCCAAGGAAGGGTCACCTATGTCCACTGGGCACCGGCAACATCAAGGGTTGCCACTGTGAATGGGACGGGCTGGTTCCTGACCCTTGGAGCACATGGTTTGGGGGGCAGAGGGGGGAATGCACGGAATGGCCCGTAAGTACCTACTGCCCGGCTGAAAGAGGGCTGGACCGGATAGGCAGGGCCACCTCCGGTCGGGGGTCAGGGGCCTGGAGACAGCCAGGGGTGAATGAGGTGGCGGGTGGTGTGGCTGGACGAGTTCCCAGCATGAGCAGCCGTGCAAAGGCCCTGGGGCCCAGGGTCATGGCTGTCTGAGGCTGTGAGAGCGGGCAAGGCAGAGCCTGGCCCTGTCAGCCGAACTGGGGACTTTAGCGCTCACCCTATGAGCCTGAGGGGCAGGGGATGATACTGGCTTCCCTGGGAGGGGGATTAGAGGCAGGCGAGGGTGGGAGCCCCAAGAGTAGTGAAGGGCCGCAGTGGGATTAGGACACACGTGTGTGCCTTGGACTAGGGTGGACACCTGTGGGGTAGTAGCCCACAGTCCACTGGACCCGTTGGTCAACAGGACGGGCAGATGGAGGGGACAGGGTATCAGGAAGGACCAGGTTTCTAAGGAAAGCACCTGGATATGGGGGTGCTTTGCTTGGAGGGACGCCAGGGTAGGGCAGGTCAGGGGCAACCTCGAATTCCATTCTGGATGTGCTCAGTGGGCGGGTGGACTCCAGTGCTTAGAGATCAGGTGGAAAAGAAGGAAGGAAGGAGATGGGGAGATGGAGAGGCAAGAGTGGGCCTCGCCAGAGCCAGGGAGGGGAGGATGTGGCCCTGGGCTTGGCCAGGGAGGGGGTGAGGTTTGCTCTGATGGGGCCAGGCTTCCCCAGTCCCAAGCTCGGCCAGGCCCTCGGAGGTTGGGCAGGCACGGGACCGTAAAGGCACAAGAGAGGAGCTGGTGTGTTTGGGATTAGAGGGGTCAGCACCGCACCACTGACGTCCGCGGACGGCTTCCTAGGTGAAGAGGCCTTGGACCGGCTGTTCCCAGGGACAGGTGCCGAAGGCAGGACACCCACTGTCCATGCTGGGGTCACCGCCCACAGTCCTGTACCTGTCCCTCCCGAGTCACGGAAGCCCACAGTACCTGCCCTTTGACAGCAAGAGAGCACCCGCGGGGCCGGATGTGCCGCAGAAGACCCGGGCTGGGCCTGGGCTGGTGCAGCTCACCAGGCTGCAGAGCTGCAGAGGGAGGGAGGGGGCGCAGGGGGGCACGGAGTCCAGACTAGGACGCTGCCTGTTTGATGACCCTCAGCACGGGGTTCACCTCCCGCTCCCACGTCTATGCAGCCCCATCTGTACCCGCTGAGGAAAGGCGCGCGTGTCACCTGACTGAGCTCCGCCTCCGCCTCCCTGTCTCTCCTCCCTGCACCCCGCCCCGCCCCCCCCCCCCCACCCCGGGAGCTTTATGGATTAAACATCAGCTCTTTGAAGAGGTGGGGACACTCGACGCCCTTCCCGGGGCCTCTCTCTGCCGAGGCCCAGAAAAGGAGTGGGATTCACAGAGTGGCCCCTGCCTCTCCTGGGCCTGCAGCTGGGGGGTCTGCACCGCCTTCTGGAGAAGCACCCAACCTGGCCTCAGAGGATCTGGTCAGCTAGCTTCTCTGTCCCGCTCGGTTTCCCTCTGCTCCTAAAATTGGAGCTCTGCTGAACAGCTCCACATCCTGCACCCGGGGACAGAGCAAGAGCTAAAGGAACAGTAACCCTTGGGCGCAGGTGGACACGAAGCCCGGCTCCCTCCCTGGCCCAACCCACCCACTCTACGACTGACTGGCCTATAGGGGGCTCCACCCAGAGTCCTCCAGGGTCTGAGTCCTGCCCCTGGTTCTGCTGGCTTCAGGCTTTCCGTTGTCATGGTGAACACCCAGCCCCTAGCCGCAGAGCCCGCCGAATCTTCCCTGCCCTTTTGTAAGGAAAACTAACTTATTTTTCAGCTCTGTAAACCTGGCAGGAGCCTGTCTCTTCCAGGCCAGTGGGGGACCTCCGTGGGCAGGTGCCTCCCGGTGGGGTCAGGTGTGGCCACCTGTACCTTACAGATGAGGAGGTGGGGGGTCCTCACAAGGTGAGGGGAGCGCTGCCTGCCTGCCCCTCCTGCCCCTGCCCCGGGAAACGCCCGCCGCTCCTCTCCTGGCCCCGCTGCACCTCCCACCTCCGGGCAGCCTCGCCCCCCAAGATGGGCCAGGCCTCCAACCGCAGGGGGCCCAGTGTGGGGCCTGAGACACACTGCTTGTGTCCGGCTTTCACACGGGTGTGTTCAGCATCACGACCCTCTCCCTTGTGAAGGAACCGACCCCTGAGGGGGCCAGTGTCCGGGTTGTGGGCCTCCCCAAGCCCCATGGGGCCACACGTCCCCCGGCCTCGGAACCAGGCCCCCAGATGAAGGGCCGGCTGGGGCCCAGGGCAGCGGGAAGGCCTCAGGGTTCCCAGGAGACAGAGACTGTGGGCCGCTCTTCCCTGCTGCGGCCGGTCCTTGTCTTCACACAAGCCCCATTGCTGCGCCGTCCCCGCCACGCCACCTGACAGATGGGACGGTGACAAGACGACCGGGCAGGGAGACGCTCGCCTTTCGGTGCCAACACAAGCGGCCTTTATCCTGGCCGTAAATGGTCTCTGTGTCGAGGGAGCCTGTACCCAGCCCGGGCCTGAGCCCCTGGCGGCCAGCGGGGCGAAACTGGGCCCGTGGGGACAGACTCTACAACGGACGGCTGGTGGCGTGTGGTGGCAAAGCAGCCCCACGGGGCCACAACGGGACGTTGCTCCGGCCTCACCTGGGCTGGTCTCTGCCCGCAGCCTCGTGGCCCCCGGGGGGAGGCCCTGGGAGGCCGAGACCGAGGCCGAAGCCGGCGCCGGAAGCCGGGCCTGGGGAGAGGCCGGGCAGCTGCTGGCCTCCACACACCCCCCGCCGAGTGCGGGCCACAACGTGCCTACTGGCCGTGGTGGCGGGTCACACCGTGAATGAGCCCTCTCTCCTGTGTCCCCCGCCAGGTGGGCAGGGGCAGCACCCCCTGGTCAGGGCTGTGCCCAGGAGGGCTGGCCCGCGGGAGGCTGAGCCAGCCCCAGGGACCATCTCCCCTTGGCTTTTAGTGATATGGTACCGGCGCCTGTACGATCCAGGCCCCCAGAGCCCGCCTAGAGCGCTCATGGCCATGCCAGCCCTGCGTTAGCTGCCCAAGGGCAAAGCCTCCGCCTTGGCTGCCTGCCCACCCTCAGCCCTCACTCTGGGGCCCGAGGGTCCTGCCCCCGTGCCCATTCGACGGCCCCCTTGTATGTCTCGAAGGCTCCTTGCCTTTGCTGCGAGATGGGGCACACGTGAGCTTGCCTCCGTGCATCCCCTGCTCCAGCCTCTTCCGGGCACAGCGCCTTTTCCCACCCCTGAGCCCTTGCCTGTGCAGAGCCCCTCCCCCAGGATGCCCTGTGAGTGTGGGAACGCCCGGGGACTGGGTCATCTGAGCCTGACCAGCCTCCATCTTCCCTCTTACTGTCAGAAGGGGTCCTAGAGAAGGTTCCACAGTCCTGCCTACCTGTAGGCCCAGCTCCCCGCCAACAACCTGGAGACAGTCCCGTCCCCAGAGCTCATCCGACCCCCATCTTCTGAGCCATTCCCACAAAAGCCTTCCCCGGGGTACTCGGTCACCCTGCAGGGCCTCCTCACCAGCCAAGGTCACCTTAAAAATAGCCGTGGAGGGGTTTGCGGCAGCAGCAGACCCTTCTAGACTAATTCATTGGTAATGGCAAAATGATGCTGAGTTCCCAAAAAAAAAAAAAAAAAAACCCACTCTATTTCCTCATTAACATAATTGCAAACAGAACAAATCTTTCTTGATTTCATGTAAACAACAGCTTGAAATAGTTTATAATCCTTGCAGGTATCAAATTAAGTTTTTACTTATGGTCTGGAAATTAATTACCCTTACAGCGAGACAAATGTGAAAACTGTGTATTTTTGACAAGAAAATTAAGCAGCTATTGGGGAAATGTAACTTAATCGTCGCGGAGAAAATTGTTTATAAATTGGTCGCGTTGTTTGAACTCTCGCCTCTTCGACCCGGGGCTGGGTTAGCTGGTATGTGTGTGTTTGCCTAATTTGGAGCATTACTGGGGTAGCAGCAGAGGAAGGGACCAGAGAGGCCGAGAACAGGGCAGGGAGGAGGAAAGAGAGAAGAAGGAATCCTTCCCCGGGAAGGAACTGATGGCAGAGGAGGGACATGGGACCAGGAGGCGTGGATCAGGGACAGCACCTCCTGGCAGATGAAACCTAAATGGAGCCCTGGACCCGGATGGGGAGGAAGCAGCTCTCTAGGTGACCAGGACGAGGGCTCCAGGCAGACGGAACCGCAAAAGCAGCAAAGGTCCCGGGGCAGGAATGAGCCTGGAGCAGAAAGGAGGCGAGCGGGTGCAGGAGAGGGACTCTCAGAGGCGGGCGGGGCCGCACCCTGAGGGAGGTGGTTCTTGGATGCTGGGTGGCAGTCACCCAGTCTTCAGGGCACTGAATTTGAGCCGTTTACAGTTTCTCATCCTTATCTATCCTGTTACTGCATCCCTCCTCCTACACGTTTTCCCCTCGTATATTGTGTTTTATTTTCTGGGAGTGAAATTTCTGGGTCGACATCACGAGCATTAACGAGAATTTCTCAGTAGTCGGAGTTGTACAGGGTGGGAGTGAGTTCCCCGTCACGGGGGTGGCCAAGCAGAGGCCGGCCGACCACTTGGCAGGCTGTGTGCAGGCTCCCGGGGGCTGCATGGAGGCATGTGGCCAGGGAAGGGTGTGTCTTCCATGCCTGCCCTTCAGAGCTCCAGGGTTCCAGGGTCCCGCCACACACACACACACCCCTGCAGCTCCTTTCCCCCTGCCCGCCTTGGTCTGAACCTGGGCAGCGCCAGCAGTGGCCTGTCTCCGCTTTGGCCTCTCTGATGTTAAGTACAGTCCGGGCACGTGGTAAGGAGCAGACAGAGTCGGGCATCTGTTGAGACAGAGCCCCCGGGACCCACAGCCAGAGTGGGCGTGCCCACTGGGCCCCGGCCTGTGGCGGAAGGCTGGCGGGACAGGCGGGGGCGGGGCAAGGGCTTAGCATCCTCATGACGACTTTGGGCACGTTACACGGCCTCTCTGTGCCTCAGTTTCCTCAGCCTGGAGACGGAGCGTCTGCAGGGAGGCTCAAGGGCTGGGGACCTCCACGCTGCACACCCAGAGCTGTCACATGGCATCTACCGGTGACGACTGGCCACCACGATTTTCCAAGGGATGGAATAACCCAGCCGAGGCGGGCAGCAGGGGACGGGGTGGAGCCAGAGTGGGAGGGGACAGTTTGGCTTAGCGGGCGCTCAGGAGGCTCAGACTGTGGGACTGGGCGTGGAGGGCAGGATCACAGAGCCCACCCGGGCTGCCCACTCTGCAGAAGGTTCTGGAAGGGACAGGGGAGGCAGGGGGTCAGTGAGGTTCCCAGGGTGGGCACAGGCAATGGGGAGGGCGGGTGGCACAGAGCTGGTGAGAGGTGGAAGCAACGGCATTTGGTGAAGGGCGGGGATGGGGCCGGGCCATGCCGACGGTCAAGATGGGGTGGAGTTTGTTGGAGTCTGGGGGCAGGTTGGAGATCATTAGGCCCTGGCCGCGTCCAGCACTCTGAAGCATGAGTTCCTCCACTCAACCAACTGCTCCCACAGTCTCAGGTGGCAAGCCTCAGGGGGCGTGCTCCCACGACCACCCCCACCCCCACACTGCTGTCTCTGCAGCTCCCCGTCTTGCTGGTGGCCGTTGTATTAGCACAGGCTGATTTAGCAGGACACCACAGACTGGCGGCCTAAATAGGACATTGATCTCTCATAGTTCTGGAGGCTGGAGGTCCGAGATCAAGGTGCCACCCATTCAGAGTCTGGAGAGGACTGGCTTCCTGGCTCACAGATGACCATCCTCTCACTTGTGTCCTCTCATGGCCTCTTCTCTGTGCACAGAGGAGAGACAGAAAGCTCATACGTATCTCTCCTTCTTCTAAGGACACTAATCCTATGGGATCAGGGCCTCACCCTTAGGACCTTTAGCCTTCATTACCTCCCTAAAAGCCCCATCTCCAGATACAGTCACACTGAGGTTAGGGCTTCAACAGATGAATTTGGGCAGTGGACAGTTCAGGCCATGACACCTGTCCACTGCCAGGGCACCCAAACGTGGAGCCCAGTGTCACCCCAAGCTGCTCCCTCGCCGTCACCCATGTGAGGCCTAGGGGTGAGAAGCAGGAGGTTAGGGAGTTGAGTGTCCTTTGCCCCTTAGGGCCACATCCACTGGCCAAGTCAGGGAAGCACAGCCCATCTACGTGGCGACGGGACCTGGGTCCAGGCGGCTCCTGGGCTCCATCACCTCCCTGGCAGCACACTGACCTCAGAGGGCCTGAGCCTCTGGCGGATGTGGGGATGGAGCCTGCAGCAGGGTCCGAGGCTTTGTTTTGCACCAGTGGTCAGGGAAGGGGGAGGGCCGAGGAGGTCTTTGTGTTCTCACAGCTGGAGGTGAACTTGTCAACTTGGCATGTACTTGTCATCTTGGCCCTATCTTCCCCTCCCCTGTAGCTGGCTGGGGACATTGAAGCCCCGGGCCCTCCCAGCCTGAGCCACACCTGTGTGGTCCTCACAGGAAATTCAGGGTGGTCTCCCACCTCGGCTGCTCTGAGGTGGACAGACAGGGCCTGAGCCCAACCTGGCACCTCGTAGGCACCCGGGAACAGGGCTCCTGACTCCGGGCAAGCAGACCCACGTGCCAGAGCCTGAAGGTCTGGGTACCGACCGTCCATTGGCCAGGATGTCCACTGGGAAAGTGCTGGACATGCAAAGCCTGACTCACAGCCCAGACATAGGGCCTGGTCTCTGGTTTACACCCAAGTGTGGTGTAAACTCTGAAGTGAAGGTGTGTGTGGCCCTGCCCGCCCCACTCCAGGCTCTCTGCTGGCTGGAGCCTCCCACCTGCCCGGAACCCTGGGGATTCTCTGCCGACCTCCCGCCCAGCTGCCCTCCTGCGCGCATACAGCCCTCCAGGGTCCTTCCTTTTGACGAGGAAGCTCAGGCTTTGCTGGCAGAGAGAGGATGCCAGGTGAGGCCTCCCTAGACGGCCGCACGTGCCCAGTATCCTACTTCCGACACGACATGGGCATGGCCTCTCCCCTCTCAGTGGGGGCCGCACCTCTGGGGAGCTGGGTCTGGTGGGGAGGCCCCTCCAGCACTGGGGACCTGGGGGTCAGGAGCTCTCAGCTCCTACTTCCTAAGGCTCCCAACCCCCCAGAGAGGTGCAGTTACCCCCCCAACTAACAAGCCTTGTGAGATGGGTAGCGCACATCTACCCTCCGAGCCTCCATTTTCCCCATCTATAAAATGGGATGATGAGAGGGTCCAGCTCAGAAGGAGCAGGGCGTTCAATGAGACGGTACACGTTTAGCTCACCCGGGGGAGGGGTTCTTGCCATTATTGCTACAAAGCGGGTTCAGCTGGAGCTGGGGGGGTGGCCCTGGGATCAGGGATCCAAGAGGTCAGCTGAACTGCTCTGTGGCCCTGGATAGGGAAGTGTGGAACGTTCTAGACTACCTAGTCTGCTGGGGACGAGGGCAACAGGACAGTGGACTTGGCCCCTGGCCCAGGCCCTGTCCCTCTCCCTGTTTCTGGTCGGCAGGGCTGGGGGCACCAGTGTAGCCTCCCAGGCTTGTCAACATTAACTGTCATCCCTGGTGCCAGCCTCAGTCACAGGTGGCCAGATACTGGCCACGCCATGGCGGGGCGTGTTTACCCCCAGCCGAGTCACCCCTCCGGGGCTCAGGGCCTTGTCTCGGCACTCTCTCACGATGGTCTGCCCTTTGGGGAGGGTGGCTTTGGCAGCAGCCACCCTGCCTCTCAAAGCCAGCCCAGCGCCCCCAGGGTCCCCGAGAAGTGGGGACAGACACTGAGGCACGAACGGTGACAGGCCCTCCAGAAGCTAATTTCCCTAGGCAACCCCCAGGGTGGCTCTCACCAGGGGACAGAGGGGTACCAGGTGCTTCTTCCATGGCCACGTCGGAGACCCCAGGTCCAGAAAGTAGAGGATCACAGAGGGAGGGGAGCCGGGGGAGGGTCGTCTACCCAGGACCATGGGCTGGGAGGGGTGAAGCCACTGCTGACTCCCCAGCCCCTTGCCCTGCAGGCCGGGGAGCCACTGTTCACCCCAAGCCACCTTGGCATGCCCCCAGCAGCAGGGCCCAGGGAGTCCATGGCCCTCCCAGTGGACCCTCAACATCGCCTGTGTCGGCCAGGCAGCCCATGCCCCTGGCTGGAAGGCAGGCTGGACGACACACTGGCTTGACTGTCCAGGGGCCACACCTAGGTCCCCACCTGGCCTCCTAGCATTTACCGAGCCCACCCAGACCATCCTGCCCTGGCCACTCCTTACAAGCAGGAGGCAGGTGGGCAGCGCAGGTCCCAGTGCGAGCTAGACGTCGGGGCGTCTGCCAGCGTGGCACCCGAGAGTCTAAAGACTGAGAAGGGACACAGCCAGCGGGGCCTTGAGCAGCTCTGGACCCCAGCCAGGGCCCCACGCCAGGCACACCAGGACCAACGCGGCCGTACAGGATTCTGGGGTTGTCCGAATGTGTTCCCGGGACTCACCCCGAGTCCAGGACAGAGGAATAAACAGTGTCCGCGAGTCCGCCAGGGCCTCCGAGGGGCCGCACTAGCCTGCACGGTGCTGGGGCTTGGCTAGGGAAGGATGCTCCTGGCCGCGTGTCAGCCCGAGCCCGGGCGGGGACGAGCAGGGATGGGGGCCTGGCCTGGAAGCCCTGAAGGCAGGGCCAGCGGAGGGGAGCCCACTGTGAGTTTGGGGGTCCGTCTGCAGAGGTTTCATGGTATATATGAAAGGGCATCCTCGAGCCAGATGGGGTTGTCATGTCTCCCGGACCCTGGAGAATCCCCCTTCATCCCCAGGAACTCTTGAGGTGCCTCTGTGCTCCGGCTGGGGGCTGGAGCTGGTGTGCCCCCTCCCACCCCTGCAGGCAGGGCTGATCCCAGGCAGGGCTGAGGAAGGGTGGGCGTGTTGGGGGAGGGTCTGTGCACTGGGGAGGGGGGTCCAGAGAGCCCGCAGGGGCTGGGGCATGCAAGCCTGGGCCTGCGCCTTCTGCAGCCCTGCCTCCTGCCCCGGCCTGCCTGCTGTGCGGCTCAGGGGCCGGTACCCTCCTGCAGCCTGCCCCCTGAATGCCCAGGGCTGTCGCCTGCCCAGACGTGCCCAGGGAGCTCCCGGGGCCCTTCTTTCTCCTGTCCTCTGGGCCATGGTCACCATCCCTCTCCCAGCTTCTCTCCTCCCCTCTCACCGCCCCCCGGTTTGGCCTCGCCAGCTCCCACCCTGCTGCCCCTACAGACTCATGTGCACAGGTGCTCAGGACGCCCCGTGCAGCCACTGGCTTTGGCCACCGATCCCACAGTCCCAAGGTCAGTGGAGTTTGGCCCAGCCTGGGGGTGCCCGGCCCCCAGGTTCACCTGCTCCAGCCACTTGGCAGGTCCCATTCACACCAAGCCCCGGCCCAGCACGTGGTGGTAGCCCCTAGTGCCAGGCAGGGCCAAGGGGGAGGGGGAAGGGAGCTGGTGTGAGGTCCACTGCGGACAGGTGTGTGCCCTGGGCTGTGGGCAGGGCCGGGAGCGGCTTTTGCATCTTAAATTTGGAGTTTACAGGGGTCTCTCAGTCCTCCACGGTGGCCAGCAGAAGATGCTGGGGGGAAGGGTATCCCGTTCCAGGGACCACAAAAACCCCAACTCGCAGGTGCTGAGCGCTGGATCGCTACCTGCCCTACAGGTGCTCAGCCCCTTGCGCCGGCCTCCCATGACGTCACTTCACAGGAGGGGCTGAGGCTCCAGCGTCCGGTCCCAGCACTCTTGGTGGCGGTGTGGAGCTGAGGTTTGAACCCAGGCCATCTGGTCAAACCCCTCTGTTTAGCGGGACACTGACGCCCAGAGCAGAAAGGACAGTTTGCTGGGTGGTGCTGGGCGAGGGGGAGGAAGCTGGTGGAGGGGGCACCTCTAACCCAAGGACTGGGCGTCGGAGAGGCGCACGCTCACCCCAGGGGCCTTCGTAGGTTTATCGCAACCCCTGACCCAAGCGTCCGGGCTATTTTTAACTTGACAAAATGGCTCCAGGTCTCAAACGGAAGAACAGAGGTGAGAATAGCTGTGATGTTTCTGGGAAAAAAGAACCGATGAATGGGTGGTCCTGCCTCATGCTGAGAAGCAGGCCACGACCTTTGATGGTTCACAGCCTTGGACCAGGGAAGACCAGCCTCGCAGGCCGAGGTCCCTGATGTTCACCTGTGCCAGGTGCGAGCGGCTGAGCTCACGGACTCGGCACCACTGCTCTGCCCATTCTACATTCGAGGAGACTGAGGCCCACGGCCATGCAGCTCCTAAGCGGCAGGAATGGCCTTGGTCCCCAGGCCACCTGGCTCCACCCGCAACATGGGATAATAGGGGAGAGGCGGCAGTGTCACAAACCAGATGGGACACTTAGGACACCGGCCATTTAGGGAAAAAAACTCAGGTAGTGTGTCACTGCCAGCAGACCGCAAAGCGCTATAGTGATAAGGTCATCGATGTGAAATTGAAACCATTTATAAAAAGCAATACTGAGCAGAGTGTGTGAGTAGCCAGCAATCCTTGGGCGATGAGTTCCTGCCCTTGGGCAGCAGGCGGAGGTGCCCCCTGGCCTCACTGGTTCAGGCTGAGAGCCAGAAGCGGGGAGCAAAGTCTGCAGCCCCCAGCCCGGGCCCTCCAGACAGCAGGCTGGGAGAAAACTGCAGCTAGCCGTGGAGAGCCACAGTTTTGGGTATTAAAGTCTCCCAAATCTATGAGAAAAGCACTCAGAGTAGGCCGAAAAAGAAAAAACTGGAAAGACAGTCCACAAAAGAAGGGCCTCAAAGACTGAAAATATTCCTCACTCCATCCATCCTCTAAGACAGGGCCCGTCTGATCCAGCCCTCGGCCTGTTTCTGTCAATAAAGTTTTATTAGAACACAGCCACGCCCACTGGTGTGTGCTCTGTCTCTGGCTGCTCTCATGCTGCCACGCAGAGTTGAGGAGTTGCGGCAGAGACCACGTGGTCCTGGACCTGAAATCCTTCCCACCTGGCCCTCCTTGGCGACGTTGACAGCCTCACTCTCAGAACGTAAATGGAGAGATGGAAGGTGAGCCAAAATGGATGTGAACATAGGACACTGGTGCTGGGGGAGTGGGGGTGGAAGGTCTGTTGACTGGCTGGCCCTTCCTCTTCCGGAAGGCGCTCTGCTGAGTCCCGTCAAGAGGGTTACAAGCTGTTCCTCTCCCGTGACCCTGGACTCCTCCTCCCAGGACCCCATCCCTCGAGAACAAATCAGTGTCTCCGCAGAGTCCTGCCCAAGCAAGTTAATCACAGCCTTCTTCATGGTGGTGAGAGATCGGAAACAGACCGCATAGCGGGCGTTCGCAGGATGCTTGGTTCTGATCATGTGCGTTAGGGACAGTAGGCAGCTTGCAGAGACCCCGGAAAATGTCCAGGGCACACAGTGACTCGGGGCCGGACAGGGCACGGCGTGATCCCAGCCTGGTTTGGGGCGATGTGTGTGCATAAAATACCGCCTCGTGGAAAACACACCAAAACGTTACCACCGTCGTCTCTGGAGGGTGGACTTCGAGATGAGTTTTTAAAGAGATTCTTCTCTATTTTCCAGAATTTTCTGTAACGAGCGGTTCTTGCTTTTGTGATTGGGAAGAGTGAACATTAACGTGAAGGGAGGGAGGGAGACTTGGGGGTCTCCCAGCAAAAGGCAGGGCTCTGACCCCTCTGGCCTCGCCTCCACGTGGGCTCAACTCTGCCCGTCCCACAATGTGGCCACGTCAGGTCACTGTGCACAGCAAAGCCTGGCTGCCCCGTCCAGGAAGGCCGAGTGACCCCGCGCTGGGTCTTGGGGACCCAGGACCCAGCCTCGCCCCAGCTGGGCTGAGCGGCCAAGCACCGGGTGACCCGTCTGTTCTGCCCACAGAGCAGTGTCGCCTTGCGCCGTCGGGGCCACCTGAGGCTCTCTCTGGGGGCTGCAGCCCGCACTGCCACCCCCGGCTGGGGTGGGATGGTGCCCCCAGGCTCACCCTGCCCTGACCTCTCCCCCTCCCCCTCCCCCCCACCCACCCCTCCCCAGCGCCCCGTCACTCCCTCCGTGGGCCTCCTCGGGGCCCTGCCCCAGTACATCCAGGCTCAGGGTCTGCCGGCGGGTAGGACCCACCTTCCTGCAAGGAGGCTGATGCCCTCCTAGAAGCAGGGCCCAAAGCCCCCTCCGAGGCCTCCTGCACCACCTGCCCCAGGAGATGGGCTGGAGGTGGTGGACGTGGCCACGGAGGCCGGGAGGGCGGGGAGAGTCTGGGCTCTCACGGAGGCGCCGGTTCCCTGTCACAGAATGAAGTAAATGGGACAATTAAGGGGGGCGGTTTCTAAATCGCCGCTTTAACCCATTTGGAAGCCTGCTAATTATTCTCTTGGGGAAAGAAATGCAGGTTCATTATTATAATGAGCTTTGGGCAACACATTTCATCGAGTCTGACAAGCTGCAGCGACTCCTCAGGAAAGTGCTTCGAGATCGCTCGAAGGGGCCTCCCCCCGCCCCCCAACTCCGAGCTCATTGCCCATCCGGTCCCTGTGCTGTGGGCGTGCTGTTTTAATTCGCTTATGAAAAGCCCGCTTTGATGTCCCGGACCAGATAAGGACCGCGGGCCGCAAGCTGACGGCCGAGCGGGTCTGCGGCCTCCGGGACCCCAGCCAAGGCGCTGCCATGAGGTAACTGCACAAACAGTCCTGCCTGAAAAAATATGCTTTTGTTTCACTAATAAATCTCTTCTTGGAACGCTCCCCGCCGGCTCTCGGCTGTCCTCGGCCGCGCTGCCTTGGGCCTTCCTGCTGGGCGCGGTGCGGCCACTCGGGACTGGACGGGGACGGAGACGGGCCGCGGCGTGGCGGGCACAGGGGCGCGGGGAGCTCCGGCCTCTCCCCGCCCCTCCCCCACCCCTCTTCCGCCTGCTCCCCTCCCCCAGCCCTCCCCCCTGCACTCCCCCTCCGGCTCCTCCCTCACTTCCGGGCGCTGGCCTCCAGACCTCTGTCTGCCCCTTTCCCTCCTAGTCCTTTGGGGGTACCCGGCCTGGGGTGGAGCAGAGCAGGATGGCAGCCACTCCGCCCCTCAGACGGGCCTGTCTGTGCCACCCCCTGCTGTCCTGAGGCCTGGGAGACAGGGGGTGGCCCTGCCCTCCGAGCCCGGAAGGCAGCTCAGCCTGGTCCGCCCAGGGCAACGGGGTCCCGCTTTGTGGAGAAGCGGCCAGCGCAGCTCCTGAGCCATCTCGGCCTTGGGGAGCCCGAGACAGGCCCCCTCCCCCACCCCAGGCGACCCCGGAGCCTGCAGCCAGGGGATGTGCAGGGCCCGGCGGGGTCCCTGCGCAGTGGCCGACAGCGGCTGTGGCACCTCTGGGCCCGGCTCCTCCCCCACCGTCTCGTCACCCCCTCTGGGCCCCGTCCCCAACCTCAGGGGCGTTCCTCAGCCCCGACTCTGCCTAGCCACCGCCCACTGCTCTCCTCCGCCCCAGGCCACGTGGCCCCTGGCACCTCACTCCCTTCACCTGTCCCACCAGCCCCCCCCCCGCCCCCCCCCCCCCCCCCGCGCCCGGCCAGCAGCCCCTGTGATCTCTCCTGGCAGTGGCATGAGCGGGGCTTAGAGCAGAGGTTAGAGCAGAGGAAGCCTCTGGACCCTTGCCCTCCGGGCTGCGAGGCCCCAGGCACCCCACGGGGCCCCTCTAAGCCCCGGATTCCACATGCGTAAGGAGGAGACAGGGACTCCAGCTCCGGGACCATGGCCAGGATTACCTGGAGCCCTGTCTGTTGAGCACCTGGCCTGCCGCCCGGCACGTGGCGAGGTGGAAGCTCTCGCTTCCCGCCCCCTCTTGTGGGCACCGCTGTGGGCACCGCTGTGGGTTTGTCTTCCCCGCCTGCTGCCAAGCGCCAGACCAAGATTTAACGCCATCTCCTCAGGGCATCAAAAGTCTGGTGGGTGCAGCTCAGAGTGAAGGCATCTGGGCTGACACGGCACCCACCCCCCACAGCACCCACCCGAGCCCCTACCGTGTCCCAGACGGCGGACGGGTGCCGGAGGTGCTGCAGGGACGAGACTGCACTCCTGGCATCGTGGAGCTGCCCCCGGTCAAAAATACACCACGTAATTACAGACCTGGATAATTACTGGGCAGGAACAGAGCAGGGCACTGTGACGGAGGGGAGCCAGGGTGGTCAGGGAAGACCTCCGTGGGAGGGGCATCTGAAAATAGCACTCGGGGTTGCTATTAATAGGCTTCAGCGTGGAGCCGTCCAGAGGAGAAAACAAAAAAAGGACCCTAGTGTCTCCATAGATGACTATCGTTCATGTTTTTTCAATGGAAGTGTTGAGATAGATTAATAGCTATTTTAGTTCTATTTGAATTTCCAGAAAATTCGAACAGTACAGAAAGGTTGGGAAAGTGAAAACCTCCAGGACCTCCTCCCTTCCTCCTAAGGGTATCCCTTGTTATCCCAGAAATACCCATCATTAGTGTGAGGGGAGCAGCATTCCAGACATTGCTCTGCACGGTGCGTCCGGAAAAGGATGAATGAATGAACAGATAGATGGATATGTGATTGTGGGATGAGGGAGGCAATGGATGGATGGGTGGATGGATGGATGGGTGGATGGATGGATGGGTGGATGGATGGATGGATGGATGGATGGGTGGATGGATGGATGGGTGGATGGGTGGATGGGTGGATGGATGGATGGGTGGATGGGTGGATGGATGGATGGGTGGATGGATGAGTGGATGGATGGATGGATGGATGGATGGGTGGATGGATGGATGGATGGATGAGTGGATGGATGGGTGGATGGATGGGTGGATGGATGAGTGGATGGATGGATGGATGGATGGGTGGATGGATGGATGAGTGGATGGATGGATGGATGGATGGATGGATGGGTGGATGGATGGATGGGTGGATGGATGGATGGATGGATGGATGGGTGGATGGATGGATGGATGGATGGATGGATGGGTGGATGGATGGATGGATGGATGGATGAGTGGATGGATGGATGGATGGATGGATGGGTGGATGGATAGACAGATGCATGGATGTGTGGTTGGGAAATGGATGGATGGATGGATGGGTGGGTAGGCGGATGGATGGAAAAATAGACACGCCATCAGAAACTCTTATGAATATGGTAATGCTGCTTTTGATTTATTCATTTTTCTCAACAAACAAAAGATAAAAAAACAAAGTGAAATAGAAAAATTGTTAAATTCAGATAAACATTTCTTCAGCAAAGGAGAAGTTCATTTCTAAATGTCACTTTCACGTCAAGGGAAAACATATTATACAGTGTGGGAAGTTGGAGTCGTTGTGGGGTTTTGTGGTCCTTTCAGCTTTGCGCGGTACTGACTGATGCTGCAATCCTGCCCACCGTCCTTCCTGCCTCCCAGTACGTGTTAGTCATATTGGTACCGTGGCGTTGGGCCGGGTCTCTAACATTTGTGTGCCGTTCGCTCTGTCAGGGTGTCTTGGTTCTATATTAAGGTGGGGCTGGGACTCACCATGATCTTTCCACCAAGTGCCCATTCCTCATTTCTTTATTTTGATTTTGATTAATCTCCCAATTGGTTGGATTTCTTCCTCAAGTAACTGATTTGAGAAGGTCCCACACTCCCTGCCTGCTTCACCGATGTCCTTCTTGTCTTGTATTGTCTACCTTCACTATCTCCTCCAAGTGGTGGCCCATCTCTCAATCCCCCTGTGTCCTGGTCACATTCCCCCTGGAACCTTCCCTCCCCCTGCTCCAACCTGGAATTTTTTTCCCCGAGGCCTCCTGCCTAGCTTCCTTCTGGAACTCACCTGTATGCCTATCCTAGGTTGGACTTACTGCTCCCCGGATCTCGTGTCTTCTTTGTTGTTTAGCTCCTCAGTTTCTTGGGAAAACCTCCAGTGCCTTCCTAACAAGAAGCGTGTGGAAGGGAAGCGTTACGAGTCCTCACGCATCTGAAAACGTCTTTTTTCAACCATTATGCCCTGCAGATAGTTTAACTGGGTATAGAATTTCCAGTTTTCCTTCAGAAAGCAATTTCCCTTCAGAATCTTGAAGACCTTGTCCTGTGATGTTCTAGCATCCAGACTTGCTCTTGAGAAGTCCACGCCTGCTTTATTCTCATGCCTTTGTAGGTGGTCTTTATTTATTTATTTATTTATTTCCTAGAAGTTTTCAGTCTCTATACTCTAGCCTCGGGGTCTGAGTTCCAGGCAAGTTTACTTTGTGGGTGACCTTGACCATTGATTGTGCTAGGCACACGCTGGGCCCTTTGGAGACTTGAGTCCTTGAACTCCAGAAAGTTCTCTTTATTATTTCCGATCATTTCCTTCACGCTATCATCTCTATTCTCTCTAGAATTCCTTTTAATCAGATCGAAGACGTTTTTGTTGTGACTGCAGGGTCTCTTAACTTTTCTGTCCTTCCTGTTTATAGGATTATGTCCTCGACTTTACCACTTCCAACTTCTAGGACATGTTATTAGTGACCCTAGTTTGAGCGTTCTCTGGCATTTTCTTGTTCTCTAACAGGTGTGGTGGCATCCTGCACTTCCTTGATGGGTATAAGAGTTCCTGGAATCTTTTTGGAGATTCCAGATACATCTTTATATCCTGAGATCTGCTTCGTTCCTTATCTGCAGAATGGCGGTAGGACGGTTCTGAGTCTCTGCCTGATGGTGGTTCTGAGAAATAAAAAGGTTGACTCGGGAAGGGCCTAGCAGGTGCGTGCACAGCCGTGGGGGCCCCTGATGCTGCGGGTTTGAACGGCCCCTCAAAGCCCTCAGGTGCTCAGCGCCCAGTAGTGGCTCAAACCTCACTCCCAGCAAACCAGCCCCAGGGCCTCTGCCCCAACACCACGTGTGCCCACCCCATGCTCCTTTCCGGCCCCCGCACTGCCTTCCCTGCCCCTCTAAGTCATTCCCTCCTCGGGAAGCCCTCTCGGGCAACCATGCCCCTGTACCGTCACCTTTGCCCAATAGGCAAAGGAACCCAGAAACGTCCTGGCACCAGCTTTCCATTTCAAGGAATAGAAACTCCCCTAAAACTTGCCTGCGCGAAGAAGGAAATGTGCTGACTCACTAAAAACAAGTCTAATGAAAGATCTAAGAGTAGCAGTTGCAGGTACGTCTAGATCCAGGGAAGGAAGCTACAGCAGGGGCGGCGGCAACCTGCTTCAGGTGCTCTCCACCACGTGGCAAGTGGCTCTCAATAGCCCCAGACTTACATCCCCAAAGGTCACAGCTTGGTGCTTCCCAACACTTGCAGCCAGAGTCCCATTGCCTGACTCTCACGGACCAGCGTGGGTTGCAGCCCTTTCCAAGTGGGCTGCTCTCTGACCTGGGTTGTGCGTGATTTCCAGGATTGGGGGTAGAAGGGAATGCCACCCCTAAGGTGCAGGGAGAATTCCCCCCTGAGACTCTCCTGCCCAAGGAGGAATAGCGTGCCCACCTCTGCCGGCCAACAATAGAGCTGAGGGGCTGAAATTTTCTGACTCAGTGAGCTCCGTGGGCAGAGGGAAGCCTGGTGGACGTGCAGAGAGTGTGGACTGGCCCCACCTGGAACAGCCTCCCCAGGACAGGCTGCAAACCAGGCACCCTGAGGGCTGCGTCGACAGGGAAGCCTGAAGGCCAGTCGGTTCCCACCAGCAGAGAGACAGGGCCTCATATCCCAGGGAGAGTTGGGGGATCACAAATCTGGAAGCCCGTCCCAAGCTGCAGGGTCTCTGGAAAGTGGCCAGAGTTTGCGAGTAAAAATGCAGGACGCCTGGGAATTCCCTGGCGGTCCAGTGGTTAGGACTCCGTGCTTTCACTCTGGTGGGCCCAGGTTCAGGCCCTGATCAGGGAACTAAGATCCCGCATGCCACTCAGCACAGCCAAATAAAAAAATGCAGGACACCTAAGATGAGTAATTTTTTTTAGTGTAGGTATATCCCAAATATTTATGCGCTATATTTAAACTACAAAAAAAGTCATTGTTTATGTGTAATTCAGATTTTCAGATTTGACTGGGCATCCTGTAGTCCATCTAGCACTCTTACTCTTGAAGGTCTCAAATCCCTCCGCGCCTTGGCCCCCAGCCTCTGGTGTAGGACCCCGCCTGTGGGACCAGAGCAGAGAGGAATGGACAAGAGCTGCCTGCCAAGGCCCAGCACATGCCTGAATGAACGCAAACCCCTCCCTCCCTCCTTTCCTTCCTTCTTCCTTCCTTCCCCCCTCCCTCTATTCTTCTCTCCTTCCCTCCCTCCCTCCCTCCTCCCTCCTCCCTCCTTCCCTCCCTCCCTCCTTCCTTCCTTCCCCCTCTCCTTCCCTCCCTCCTTCCCTCCTTCCCTCCCTCCCTCCTTCCCTCCCTCCCTCCTCCCTCCTCCTCCCTCCCTCCCTCCTTCCTTCCTTCCCCCTCTCCCTCTATTCTTCTCTCCTTCTCTCCCTCCCTCCCAGTGACCTGGGACCAGGAGGACAGCTCTGCTCCCAGCCACACCCTGGCAGCAGGACCAGGGCCCTGCTTCTTGCTGCCTGCCCAGCTGGGCATCACAGCAGCACACCCCCCGCTGCCCTGTCTGCAGGAACGTGGCCTGCTCACTCATGGGGTCTGACGCATCAGAGCTAAGACCCCACACACACTCAGAGGGGTCCTGAGCCCCTGACCACAGAAGCCAGGGCACTGGGGGACTGTGTCCCGGGCCACAGTGATGGACTCACCACTGTTTCCGGCACGGGCAGCTGCCCTCGGGCATCTGGCCCTCAGCTCGGCTTGGGGGCATGGCAAAGGCCAAGGCCCAGTCCCCCACGCGGGGGGCTTCTTGCTTGGTGGGCAAGCTGGCCACACAGGCGAGGGGCTGCAGGGTGCCCAGTGTCCCAGAAGGATCCAAAGGAGCAGAGAGTCCCAGGAGAGGGAAGCCACCTGAGCTGTGGGCACTCAGGGAGGGCTGCTGGAGGAGGTGGCCCTGAGGCCAGCCAGGGGCAGCAGGCCATGCGGGCGGTAGTTAGAGGTCATTTGCAGCTGAGGAAACTGAGGCCTGGAGGGAGGGAAGGAAGGCACCCAGGGGCACAGGTCATAGTGATGGGCGAGATGGTTTTGAATCCCAGACACCTTCCTCTGCAGCCTCTGCCCGGGGCGGAAGGGCATTTGCGGCAGACAGGAACAGCATGTCTGAGGGCAGCATTCCTTCCCAACGAAGAGGGCCCGCCCCATCGCAAGGGGCGCCCCGCTTTCACTGTCCCTGCACATTCCTGCCTCCACGCAGCGGCCAGAGGGACGCGTCAAACAAAAACCAGACCCACCAGCTCCTGCTCAAACTCCGGCCCCCCCTTCTCCCTGGGACGCCATCCAGGCACCCCCCACGGCCCACGCCTACCTCCCAGCCGACCTCACCTGCCTTCGCGGGTTCCCTCCTCCAGGCCCCTCGCCCGTGTGCACAGTGCCCTGGGTCCAGGCAGCCTGCTCACCAGCCCCGGGGACGTCACCTGCAGTTGCTCTTTCCTGCCCAACACGCCTTCCCCTCACTGCCTGCTGGGCTCGGCCCCCAGCACCCCGGTCCCTCATCACCACCTGACCCTAAAGCTGGGCTGGTTGTCACGGTCTGGCTCCACCGCGGGAAGGGAAGCTTCGCCGAGGCGGGGCTGGTCTAGCGCCATCCCCACAGCGGCCCTGGGCCCAGGACAGAGCCCAGCGCAGAGTAAGTGTCCAGCGAACTCTGTGTAGTGGCCTCGCTGCCCAAATGGTTTAGCCGTGAACACAGGCCAGGCCTAGCTGACCTCACTCTGTGTCACAGCAAGGGGGCAGGCAGGAGTCGGTGGGTATCTGTGCCTGGGACAGCTCGATGGGGTCTCTGATGGCCCCATCAACGCCCAGGGCCCATTTCAAGGCCGTGTGGTCCCAGGAACCTGACCCCCGCCCAGCCCGCAACCATGTGTCCCTGTGCATTGCACCTCGGGGAACCTGGACTCCCCACTCTTTCTGGGGCCGAGCCCAGGCCCAGGTGCTGCCTCTTCTTCCCCCGAACCTGCCTCCCTTGGGTGTTTGCTCTCTCCACCAATGGCCCCAGTCCGCAACGTCCGCCAAAACCCTCAGGGTCAAACAGACTCACCCCGTTTGTCAACCTTGTACCTCGTCACCCAGCCCTGACAGCACCCCCATGCCTGCCCCACAATCCCTTTTGATCTGGGACCTTTCAGCCGCATGGACTGTGTCCCCTGTTGAGAGAGGCAAAGACCCAAGAGATGAAAGAAGGGATGGAGAGCCAGCCGGCATCTTGATCCTGGGCTATTTTTAGCTGGTGGCAGGCTGTCACTCCAGAGGCCAGTGGCTGCGTCATAAATGCCTTTTGATCTTCTTGTTGTTGCCGTTGCCACAAGATACACAGGAGGCAGCTGCTAACTGCTTGTGGAGAGAATGAAGGCGGACACAGGGAATGGGGGCGGGGGGGTGGGAGTAAAAGTAGGTAGGCGGGGGATGGATGGAGGATGGAGGGATGGATGGATGGAGGGATGATGGATGGGGGGATGGATGGAGGGAGGGATGGATGGATGGAGGGATGGATGGATAGAGGGTAGGTAGATGGATGGGTGGGTGTTTGGATGCAGGGATGGATGGATAGAGGGATGATGGATGGAGGGATGGATGGATAGAGGGTGGGTAGATGGATGGGTGGGTGTTTGGATGCAGGGATGGATGGATGGAGGATGGGTAGATGGATGGGTGGGTGTTTGGATGCAGGGATGGATGGATGGAGGGTGGGTAGATGGATGGGTGGGTGTTTGGATGCAGGGATGGAGGGTGGGTAGATGGATGGGTGGGTGTTTGGATGCAGGGATGGATGGATGGAGGGTGGGTAGATGGATGGGTGGGTGTTTGGATGCAGGGATGGAGGGTGGGTAGATGGATGGGTGGGTGTTTGGATGCAGGGATGGATGGATGGAGGGTGGGTAGATGGATGGGTGGGTGTTTGGATGCAGGGATGGATGGATGGAGGGTGGGTGTTTGGATGCAGGGGTGGATGGATGGAGGGTGGGTAGATGGATGGGTGGGTGTTTGGATGCAGGGATGGATGGATAGAGGGTGGTTAGATGGATGGGTGGGTGTTTGGATGCAGGGATGGAGGGATGGAGGGTGGGTAGATGGATGGGTGGGTGTTTGGATGCAGGGATGGATGGATGGAGGGATGGAGGGATGATGGATGAGGGGATGGATGGATGGAGGGATGGATGAATAGAGGGTGGGTAGATGGATGGGTGGGTGTTTGGATGCAGGGATGGATGGATGGAGGGATGGATGGATGTAGGGATGATGGATGAGGGGATGGATGGATGGAGGGATGGATGGATAGAGGGTGGGTAGATGGATGCAGGGATGGATGGATGGAGGGTGGGTAGATGGATGGGTGGGTGTTTGGACGGATAGACAGATATTTGTAGGAAGGAAGTCTGGGTGGGTGGGTTTGTGGATGGATGGATGGATGGAAGGAAGGGATGGAGGAAACAAGCGAACTTGGATGAGTAGATAAAGCAAGGATTCGTCAGTTAGGAACACGTGGGCCCCAAGCCCTCAAAGCTGGTGGCCCTTCTTCCTGTGCCACCTGCCTCTGGCTGGACCCCTGAGCCATCCTGCGAAGGCCTAGGTCTCGAGCCATTTTCCTTTGGGACTCTCCCCTGCTCATGAGCAGGGGCTCCCTCTCTGCTTCCTGGCCCCACTGCTTCTGGGGCTGGCCCGGAGCTGGTGAGAACATGTGTACAGAGTGTCCATGCACACCCACATTCCTCCCTGGGGGCCCACATGGGCCTTGTGGACACCCACACAGGGACCCTCTGCACCCTGGGCTCGGGGATGGGGCTCTGTGGCCTCTCTGGGTTCCAGAGAGACACACTGGGGTCCCTCGGATGTTTCTGAGTCCGGCCTGTGGAGCCAGAGGAGGTCTGGGAGCCCTCCCCTCTCTGTGGATCCAAATACCTGGTACCAGGTCAGGATCCCCAGCCAGGGCCCTGCCAGAGCCTTTGGGAATGGGGGCTGGAACCCCAAGAAAGGGTCCTCAAGACCTGCTTGAAAGTAGAGTCACTGCCGCCGCACCCTCAGTCTCGAGGAGACCATCCTGGAGGGCCCCTGCCCCCATGCCAGCGGAGAGGGAGGTGGGACGTGCTGGAGCCCCTGCTCGGGCGAGGGTCGGGGAAGAGAGGGCCCCCAGAGGCACTGGGCTGAGCTGCCCCCGCTTCCTGCCAGACGCCCCCAAGCTCCTGGCTCTGAAGCCCCACCCTCAGCCTGGGGCGGGCTCAAGGGTCTCTGGGCTGTCACCGACAGCTGCCTGTGCTGAAAAATTAACCCCCGCTGAGTCACCACGCACCTGTCGGGGCGGGAGGGCGGGGGGCCGGGCCAGCTGGACACGCTCCCTGGCAGGCGGGCTCGGGCGCTGGGGGCCCAAGTGCGCACATGGCTCTGGGTGAGGGCCGCCTGCCTGAGATGAACGCAGACAGCTGGCAGCCTGGGCTCGGGAGGGCGACAGCCCCCGAGGAAGTGGACGGCGCCTGGGGGCGAAGGCCTTCAGCCAGTCCACTCTCAGCTTGTCCCCTTACTCCTCTCTGTGAGCGAGGCTGAAGGGCCCTATTCTGGGGAGAGCAGCCGTCCTATGTGTTGCTGTGGAAGGGTTAGCAGCCCCGTGTCCAGCGAGCTCCCCACAGGGCGCTGAAGTCCTACCACCGACGGCGGTGGTCAGGAGTCTGGGGATTCGGGTGGTGGGACGCAGGCTCTGGACAGCAGGCTGGCAAAGATGAAAAAGGAGAGTAACGCTCAGTGCTGGTGACGCCCCCTCCCCCGACTGCCCCGTCAGGGGACAGTTTCTACGGCCTTCGGTGAAGATGGTGGGCCATCAGCACGGAGATGGTGCGCTCCCTTCGGCCGCACTCGCCCCTTGGGGAATCTGTCCTCGAGCACTGGTGCCCCGGGGGGTTGGGCTGGGCCTCCGGGCGGTGCGCTGCAGTGGTCCTCTTAGCCGTGGAAAGCTGGGCCATCCCTGCTGGCGCAGAGGGGACGGGCTCCCTCCCACTGAGGTAGGAGGGACTCCCTGGCACATGCCACCCCGTGTACCGTGCACCCAGTACCTCCCAGTTTTACCTCTCGGCTATCACATCTCTCCCCCAACTCCAAGATACCAGCTGAGTGCTGACGGGGTCTGCTTGATGCACACCCCCAGCCTCGGACCACACCACCGCCCACTCAGGGTGCCTCGAATGAATGAACGCTTGTCTGTGAGCCTCAGCCCCATCGTTGGCAGCAGGCTGCCCTTTGACCTCTGGAGGCCCCCCCCAAACCTGGATGTCCCCAGCCCATGAGGATGTCCAGGCCCTAGGCTGCCGGAGCCCAGCAGCACCCCTGATGGCCCCGCACCTGTCCCCAGAGACTGTGCCCTGGGCTGTGTCCCTGCTGGTGGCCGAGGCCGTGGCTCCTGGCCAAGCCGGCCCTGCTCACACTTCCTTCCAAGGGTTAACGCACAAGCTCTTCACCGAGCCAGCGCGTTTGCATTTCACATGAAAATGTTTTCGCAGCAGGCCCGAGGCCAGCATTTTTGTGGTCACAGTCAGATGTTTTTAACTACATTGGACAGAACCCACGACGGCTCTTTCCGAGGCTTCAGCCAGTTTCTGAGCGCTACCTTGAACCCCTGTCGTACTGGGATGAGGGCCGTGTTGGTGCCCTCAGCTCCCCAGCTTTGCGCACACGGCGATGACCCCGCAGAGGCAGCCGACCCGGCAGGTGGGGCCCCTTTTCCAGGAGGCACAGAGGCAGTTCAGACCCTGAGCTGAGCCCGGGGCCGCCCTGCGCTCCAGCCGCCTGCCCCGTGGAAGGACAGGTCCCCAGTTTCAGTTCCTGCTGCCTTCAGAGGGCTCGGCCGGGGGGTCCGTGGCTAGGAGGGCTCAGAGGATGGGTGCGGGTCACAGCCTGGGGCGTTAAGTCCGGGCTGTCCCAGCTCTGCAGAGCCTGGGTAGGAGGCAGGTGGCACAGACGCGATCAGGCCGCCCTTCTCACGCGGGGCACCCGGCCTCTCGGCATGGCAGACGTGGAACACCGAACTTAAGGAAACCTCGAATCTTTAGAATTCTGCTCAGAATTCCAGCCGTGGATCCTGGATCCAGGGCCAGAGGAGTTTCAGAAAGCTCCCACAGAACCCCTCCCTTCCCACTCCGCACCCCTCCCCCCCCCCCGCCCCCGCCCCAGGGCTTTTGTGCAGACGATGCTCATTTGCATTTTAAAGGCCCTGAGAAGGCCTCCAGTCAAAGAACCTAATTTTGTTTAACCCAGCAGTTCCCAAACTACTGTCTACAAAACCGTTTTTCTTTTCTTCTGGCAGAATATGTATTAACATCTAAACCCACTATCTTGGCAGGGAAGCTGCGGGACCGTCCAAAGAAACAGTCACCCCCCTCCACGCTGTGGGAACCCAGCCTCTCGCGGGGGAGGGGGGGTGACCCAGGCAGGAAAAGCTTGTCCTCAACCCTTTTTTCCACCCAACATCCACACTCTGTGCACCCCCTCAGTGTGCACATCCCAGGGCCTCCAGAGTTCTCAGAAAAGCAAAAAGAGGCCTTTCTCAGGCAGAAAAGCCTGTGGCACATCGGAGCCAAACGCTGGGGGCCGTCACAGGACATTGCCGCTCTGGGCGAGGGGCCCAGAAAATGCCCCCATTGTCCCCTGTCCCACACCAGACCCCCTGTGCCCACCCCCCGCACACACATGCACACACAGCTCCGGGGCCGGATCTACCCCCCGGGATGCGCCTACCCTGCCTCCAGTCTTTGCCAGCCCAGCTGCTGAGCCCCCCGGCCCACCTGTCGGGCCCACAGGTCCCGGCACCAGCTGCCCAGAGCCCCCAGCCCCAGTCTGCTGACCCAGGCCCTCCCCTGGCCCGGGCCAGGCTCAGCTCTCAGCTGCCGGCGTGGCCCCCTCCACACCCTTCCCGACAGGTGTTCCCACAACTGCTGGGGAGACAGCCTGGCCTTGCTGCTTCTCCACCGCCCCGGCAGAACTGCGGGGCGGGGCGGGGGGGGGGGGGGGGCGGGACGGGGGGTGCAAAACACTTGCCCCGCGGGAAGGCAGGTGGCCTGAGAGGTCTGGCCCAGTGTCCAGCACAGTCGCCAGCCCCTGCCCCAGCCCCGCAGGACTCACACGTCCTTAAGTCCCCAGTTCCAGCCTGGACGGGGCCAGGCCACTCCCACCCCTTTGAAAAGTACAACCAGAATTACTCCCCCAGGGAGAATTCCCCCAGGGGTGTCCCCGCCTGGCCCTCACTCACTCATCCATTCATTCAACAAACGTTCACTGCACACTCCCGTGCCCCAGGGGTCAGTGGTGGCCTAGATCGCAGAGGTCCCGGCTCCCAAGGGACTGTCTTCTGTTGGGGAGGACAGACAGTAATCAAGGAAACGAGCAAACAGACAGAAACAAGATAAGTTCGCAGTGATAAGTTCCACGAAAGAAAGAACTTGGGGGCCGTGATGAGGACCCTTAAAGGGGCCGGGATGGCATCCCTGAGGGGCTGAGACCCAGTGGCGAGAAGGAGCCAGCCTTGCAAAGACCAGGCAGAGGGAACGGCAGGTACAAAGCCACGGGTAGGAATGAGGCTTCCCCAGAGAGGCCCCAGACCCTGTCCTCCAGGCTCCTTTTAGAATGGACTTCTCTCCAGCCTAACTCTGCCCATCTCACCTGAGAGCCAGCCAGGTGGCCCGCACAGGGCTGCTGCTCTGGAGTATGGGGTGCACAGCCCAGAGGTGCTCAGGGTATGAGTCATGTGGGACCCACAGAGGCTCAGGACACAGTACTCGGTGAAGGCACTTGGCAGGGCTCCCAGTGAAGCATCCCAGTCTTCTCCTGCCTGAACCCTGGTGCTCTGTCCCCTGAAAGGCCCAAGAGCTCATTTGAATGCCAATCTATATCCATGGTTTGGTTCAACCCGGGAACACCTGAGCCCATGTACCTCCTGATCCTGGGATCCCTGGCTCCCATCAACCTTAGCTCTTTGGCTGCCTCTTGTCCCTCTGCCCACGCTCTGTGCACCTGTCTGTCCATCCCTTCCAACTCTTCCATCCCGAGGTCACCTCCCATTGGTGCAGGAAACATGGCTGAGTCAGGAAGGATCTGCCTGAGTGTGCTGAGTCACAGTAAAAACCAGATCCGTTCCACAGGGATCCTCTGGGTGCCTACTGTGTGACTGGCCGTGAGTTGGGGGGTGGTGGGAGCGGGGGGGAGGCAGTGAAAGGATGGAGACAAAACATAGCAAACCAGAGTACAAGTGAGGCCAGGCAAAGTTGGCATGAGCCCGACCCAACCCTGCCCCTGGGCAGGCTGGGAACTTGGGAATGGGAGACACACACCCGAACCCATCAGCCCGCAAATGAGAGTATAAATCCAGTTGAAAAACACACCAAGGGACTTCCCTGGTGGTCTAGTGGTTAAGACTCTGTGCTTCCACTACAGGAGCACGGGTTCAATCCCTGGTCAGGGAACTAAGATCCCGCAAGCCATGAAGTGTGGCCAAAAAAAAAAGAAAGAAAGAAAAGAAAACACACAAAAAACAGGGGCCAGATACCAGATCATGTGAGCTAGAGCATTGCTTGACTTCCTAAGGTCGAACTGTCCTTGAATTCCTGGTATGTACATGATCTTGACTCTCCTAGGCTGCTGAATTCCGTGTGCTACTTTACAGTTTAGGATTTGGGCATCTGTGTTTATAACTAGCTTTGATCTAGAATTTTCTTATATTTCCTTACCCAGTTTTGGTGCCTGGTTTTATCTAATAAGATAAGGTGGTCAATGTCCCATCTTTGCCTATAACTGGAACACTTTGTGTGGGATTGATGTTACTTGCTTCTTGAAAATATTGTAGAAATAGCTCAAAAAACTTAGAACCTTCAGGAGGAGGGTAAGTGACTATTATTTCAATTTCCCCAATGGGTTTTTGTTTATTAGGATTTTCTATTTCATAAGCTACTTTGGACAATTTTTCCTTGAAAATTATTTATCATGTTGAATTTTTAGTTTTATGGACATAGAATAATGTATCATAATAACATAATTATTCAATTCACTCTGCATGTGTAGTTATTACTCCCTTTTCATTCCTAATTCTTTGTTACTTTACTTGTTTAACGTTAATCTATTTTCTTGACTCTTCAAAAAAACAGTAGTTGGTTTTGTCGATCAATTCTATTTTCAAAAAATTTTTCTTTGTTTCGTTAATGTCCTCCTTTATCCTTTCTTATTCTTTCCTTGTATTTATTTTGGTGTTCTTTTTCTAGCCTCTTGAATCAAAAGCTTAGCCCATTTGTTTTCAAACTTCCTGATTTTTAAAAACTGCTATAAATATTCCTCTGAATACCTTTTTGGCAGCATCCCACAGATTTTGATATGTCATACTTTCATTGTGAATCTGTTTTAAATAAATTTAATTTCCATTTTATTTTCTCTTTAACCAAAGAATTATTCAGAAATATATATTTTTTAACTTCCAGGTGTATCGGTTTTGTTGCTCTCTCTTTGTTACTAGTTTCCAATTTTATTTTAAGGTATAGACTTTTTCAGATTTATTGACTTTTCTTTTAGGGCCTAATAAGGTCATTTTTGTGAACTTTCTGTGTACATGTGGAGGCAGCAGAGCCTTTTCTGTTAGTTGAGTCATTCACTTCCTCTACATCCTTATTTTGTTTGTTCATTTTTCCCACTGTGACATGTCAGCTTCTGAGGGATAGGTGCATAATTGCCAATGATATTGTGAATTTCTTGGTTTCTTGGTTTAGTTTGATTTTTTTTCTGTTCTGCACTCTGGGCCCTTAAAGTCCGGGCACACGTGTGTCCTTCCCTCAGGTGTGTGCAGTGGTGTCTGCTCCCCTCCCTCCCTCTGCTTCTTCTCTCCTTTTGGAACGCCTCTCCATCGGTTCTGGAGCCTCCAGCCTCCACATTCCCCTGCCTTTCTTTCGTCCCTTACTTTTCTCTTTCTGCCTGTACTATGTCATGAGTGATCCCACTGGCTTGGCCTCCACTCACTACTCCCCCACGTGCTGGCCTGTCCTGCTCATCGGCCAGTCTCTGGAGGCTTCTCTGGCCATCACAGCAATCAGGTCTTTGATCTCCACTCCTTTTGCTGGCACCCCTCTGTATCTCTCTAAGGATGTTGGATCTAATCTAAAGCCCCCTGAAGCTCCCTCTTCAGGCGTGAGTTCACCCCGTGGTGAGGCTGCTGTCCCACGGGGGTGGGATCAGCCTCCTCAAGTGCTTGGTGACGCCTCATCTCGGGAGTGAGACCCTGTAGTTCAGGGAGTGGTTACTAGGTGAGCATTGGAGCCCGGCGCTTCCTCCACCTCCCAGCTGTATGATACTAGGTGCAGAGGACATGGCTCGTGCAGGGCAGGAGTGTGGCAAATGAGGACGGAAAGGGGGCCGAGGGCCTGGCGGGGCGAGGCAGGGGGAGCGTGGCGAGAACCCTGCACCTTGGGTTTTCACGCCAGCCCAGGGGAAGCTCTGGCCAGCTTTCAGGTGGTGGTGGGGGTGGCGGTCGCTGTGTGATCTGAATTGTTGCTCTGGCTACAGGGGGCAGGGAGCCTGGGGGCTGGCCAGGTGGGCTCAGATGGGATGGGAGGTCATCGGGCCTGAGCCGGAGCAAAGGAGAGCAGGTGGAGAGCCCAGGGGACGCCGAGGAGGAGTGGCCTGTGGAAGAGCCCCTCGAGGGCAGAATCACACAGACTCCCCACCACCACCCCGGTCACCAACAGTGTCCTCTGCCCTGACTATAGTTCTAGGCCATTCATGGTGGCTCCCGGAACTTTGAGGTAGGCCCTGGTGTTGTCCCGCTGGAAGTCCTCATGGCTGCTCAGAGGCACTGCCCTCTTTCCCCCCTTACTCTCTTCCCCTTTACCTGCCTGGTCCTTGAGGTGTCCCCTTAAAGGGCACTTCCCCCAGGAGACCCCAATTATCCTGCACTGGAACCGTGTCCCTGCTCTACAAGCACGTATGAGCACGGTGCCCACGTGACAGCCCCAAAGATGTCCCTGTCCTAGTCCCCGGCACCTGTGAACATGTGACCTCCCATTGCAAAGGGGACCTTGCAGATGCAATTAAGTGAAGGCTCTTGAGGTGGGGGAACCACCCTGGATGATCCAGGTGGGCCCAATGTCATGGCAGGGGTCCTGATAAGAGGGAGACTGGAGGTTCAGAGTCAGAGGAGGGGCTGGGATGACAGAAGCAGAGGTCAGAGAGGAGAAAAGATGCTACATGCTGCTTTGAAAGTAGGATGCAGTAACCTCTAGAAGCTGCAAAGGGCCAGGAAACAGATTCTCTCCTGGAGCCTCTACAAGGAATGCAGGCCTCGTGACACCTTGATTTTTGCCCAGTAAGGCTCCTGACCTCCAGAGCTGTAAGAGAATAAATGTGTGTACCGCTAGGTTAGTGGTAACTTGTTACAGTAGCAGTGAGACACTGATACAAGCCCCAGCCCCGTGCTGGGCCCTGGGGTACAGCGGCGGACAAGATGGAGCAGACCCCGCCCTCATGGGGGTTACCCTCTAGGAGGAAGGGGCGGGGACTTATACAGTACTGTACGTCAATTATATCTCAACAAAACTGGGAAAAGAAAAAAAAAGGAAAAAACTCATGCCGAGTGCTATAAATAGAGCTGAAGGGACACAGAACAGGGGTTGTGACCCCACCTAGGAAGTTAGCAAAGGCATCCGAGGAAGCGCCCTGTGACCTGCCCGCAAAGCATGAGTGGAAATTAGCTCGTCTAAGCAGAGAGATGGAGAGAGCCTTCCAGACAGGGGGCTGCGCGCGCAAAGGCCCCGAGGCAGGAAGGAAGAGGCCCGCTTTGTGTATCTGAGAGGACGTAGAGGGCTGAGCACAGGCCAAGGGAGTGAGTGGGGTGAGGGAGGGTGAAGAGCTGGACAGGGCTAGATCAAGGAAGGGGCACTCGGGGTGAGGACAGTGGGGCACCCCAAAGGGCATTAGGCAGCGGAACCATATGAAAAATGTTGCATTTGTAAGATCACTCTGAAATTCAAGAGGATAATGTAATCATTAAGCCAGAACAGGACGCTATGAAAAAGAAACAGAGAACCAGAAAGAGCTCTTGGAAATGTAAAATATGCCTACTGAATTAAAAACAAACAAAAAAAAAAAACAAAGAAAAACAGTAAAAGATTGAAGTCAGTCTCCCAGAAAGTAGAAGAGAGACAGAGAGATGGAAAATAGGAGAGAACAGCCAAGAAGCGTGGAGACTTGGTCCAAGGAGACTCAACATCCAACTACTGGACATTCCAGGAAGGGAGATGAGAGACAGCTGGGGAGAGGAAACATCAACGGGAGGGAGAGCCCACCGAGAACCTGGACTAAAAGGGCAGCCACCGTGTCCTCGTGTCCTTCCGGAACCTTCCCAAAAACCTAACAGGTGACCTACCAAACCTCAGGCCTCAGAACAGGTTGGTTTTCAGTAGAGAAGACTTACAAAGACGCCTTCAAAATTCCAAAGGAAAGTACAATTCTATACCCAGCCAAGGTATCTATCAAGGGCGAGGATACCATAAAGGCATGTCTGAAAACACGTGAGAGTTTGTGAAATTTACTCTCCACACCTTTTCTTAGAAAGTTATGGAGAAGGTGCTCCAGCAAAACGTGGGAGCAGGTGAGGACAGAGGAAGGCATTTCCGGAAGGCAGGCAGCAGTGGGGCCTGTGCAGGGGGATATGCCGGGGACGTCCCAGCCCAGGCACAGGCAGAGGCCAGGCTGCTCCGGGGAGGCCTCCCAGGAAAATGAACAGGGTGGACTCAGAGGCAAACCTGATACAAAGGGGCTTCTGAAACAGCAGAGGATTGCCCCAAGGTAGGCAGTGCTAGAAAACAGGGTGGAGAACCACAGAGCCCGTGGCTCTAAAGGAATAAATGCTGGGCGTAGATCTCACTGTAGACTGAATGACAATAATGGTGAAGTGATCCTGGGAAATGAGAGAGAGGGGATGCATAAGATGGTGTGAGAGAGCTCAATCCTCACCCTCCATGGAAGGAATTATATAAAAGATTCTGACGTTGATAAATCAAGAAATAATATGGGAAGCATGTTCCTTAAGGCTGATAAGAGAATTGCCAAAGGGAAGCCTTAAAAGCAGCTACCCCATGAATGGGACAGAGGTGTGAACTGAGGTCCAAATGGTTCTTTTTCATTATAAGCTAAACAGTGAATGCATCCTCTCGGTTACACTCACATACACCCACCCACCCACACTCTCTCTTACAGACACACACACACACACACACACACACACACACACACGTAATGAACTCTTCCCACAAGAGCTGCTCTCTGGCTGGAATGTGAGACGATCACGGGGGGACCAGAGGAGATGGCGAGACAGGTGAGGGGCCATGGCCAAAGTCCTGGGAGAAAGGGGGAGGAGAGGACCACAGGGTGGAAAGAAAGGCGATGCAGGAGATGTTCAGGGGGTGAAATCCTCAGACTTGGGGGTGGGTTGGATATGGGGGTGGGGGTGGGACATCATCAGGAAAGGAACCCCCCCCCCCGCCCTGGCTCTGTCTTGGCCACTCAGTGGGGGAGGGAAGGCCAAAGTGATTCCCAGGAGGGAACACGGTGTAGGAGGAGGTGACATGTCTCCGAGACGTCTGCGTGGGAGTGTCCACCTGCAGTTGGGGTGTGTGAGGCTCGGGGGGGGGGGGGGGGGGTTGGCGAGGTTGAGAGAGGGCGGTGTGGAGCTGGCACCGAAAGAAGGGGCGTGTGAGTGAGGTCATCCAGCAAGAGATCCCGGGGGAGGAATCTCGGGCGTCCCATCATCCCAGGGGAGGTGACTTCAGGAAGGGGTGTACTGTGGCATCGGGAGGCCCGGAAACAAGGTCTGTGATATCCCATTGGGTGTGGCCACCCAGGGCCACGGAGTTCCTTACTTGGTCTGACTTTGTGCTACTGCCGTGTCCACTCTGACCACAGTAGACGCTGTGCTGACCTGATCGGGGACGTGGATCCCACCGCGTGGGTCACCAGGACCCCCATGCCAGTGCATAGTAGGTGCCTCATAAATCCTGGTGGCCTGAGTGACGGAACGAGGAGGTGGGCATTTGGGGTGGGGAGCCTGGGTGTTTGTCGGTGGATAGAAGCTGCTCTGCCCAGCGAAGGGCCCGGCTGGGCAGCTGCGGGCCTGCTGCTCCAGCCACGCTGTGCCCGCACGTGGAGACAGTGCAGGGGCAGTGGCATGTTTGACCTCAGACTGGGGCGGGAGACCAAGGTCGGATGGACCTGGAGAGGGATAGCCTTGGGCAAGGGCCCAGAAAGAGTGGGAGGTGCCGATTCCCCGAGCTGTGGCAGAGGCCAGGCCTGAGCTGGACCCTCCCTCCTGCTGCCGCCCCAGACATCGGGCTCCCCGGGCGTGGATGGGCTGCCGGGCTGCCGGGTGCAGAGCGAGACTGATGGGGAGGCCAGGGGAGGGCCCTCCCAACCCACACGTTCCGAGTCCTCCACCCGCCCCGGCTCAGCATCCTTCCAGGGAAATGGGCGTTTCCTGCGGGAGGTTCCAGGGGCCCAGGGTTTCAGGGCGCGGGCACGGGGAGGGGAGCGGAACTGTCCACAGCCGTCCTCTTGCCAGCATCCCTTTGGCACTGGCTGCCGGGAGCCCCGCCCTGCGTGCCCAGAGTTACACTATTGACGCTTCCTTCTTTGGGTTAGATGTCGTCTTCAACAAATATTTTCTGAATGTCTGCTATGTACTAGGCGCTGGGAACACGGGGGAAAGTATGTGGACCTGCCCTTGAGGGAGTCGTGTTCAATGGGGCCACGGACAGTAAACAGACAATTAATTATCTTCCACAGAGAAGGAGGAAGTGCTCCCAGCATGGTTAGTCATTCACACTTCAGTATGAATGAGTGTCTCCCATGCCTTGCTCAGTAACAGACTGGACCAGAGTGGCCTCACCCTCCAGGGACTAGGGCAAGGGTAGGAGTCAGAGCAGAGAGGGGGCAGGGAACTACTTCCCACAAACGCTTCCCCGGCTCCCAAGTTCCCAGGCTGCATCCCTGGGGCCCCCGGGAGGCCCTCCCTCGGACCCACCCCCACCCGGCCTGGTCTCAGCTCCCCCAGCCGCCGCCCCCCCGCCGTACCCCCTCCCCGTACCCCCTCCTCGAGGCCTCGCCCTCCCCGCCATCCTGGAAACGATTTTGTTGTCTGCAGGGATCATGTGTAGCTGCCTGTGAGTTATAAGTCTCCGGAGCGAGCAGCCTGTTACCTAACCAGGCCCGGCTCATGCCAATGTCTTGAGTAATTATTGGGGGGCGGGGGGCCGTCCAGCCTGCAGCAGAACCTCTCCGAGGGAGTGCTATTGTTTTTCATGTCAGCTGCATTTTAAGGCTACATTTCACGTCAGCTGTGACTTGGAAGGAAAGAGGGCCCAGCCTTTGAGAAATGAGACGGGGTGGTAGAGGGCAGCTTAACCCTTTGCACCCCCCATGCGCCCCAGCTTCCCAGGGTTGCCTGACAGAGAGCAGGCTTGTCGGGGATCAGAACCCAAGGCCAGGCCCAGCAGCCGCCACTTGGCAGTGCTGATGGAAACCGCGGTGCGGTTACGCACAGACAGTCACGGAAACTCGGAGGACGGCGGCGTTGGAGGGCGAGCGCCAGGCCCGGCTCCGAGCCCTTCCCCCACCCCTGCTGCCGCCCTCCTGCAGGTCTCCCCCTATCTGGCAGATCTGCAGCTGGCAGGCAAAGGGCTCTGGGGCATGTTGGGGGGACGGCGCGGGGGGGGCCAACCAGCCCACCGCACCAGCCACCGCCACCGGTGGGCCTGGGGGAGAACAGAGAGGGACGCAAGGAAAGTGGGGCTCTCCAGGCATCCCTCTTCTCTGGCCCCAGACCTGCCTCCACCCCAGATCTGTTGACTCAGTGACTCAAGCACCGACCAGAGGCCAGGAGTGGCCCCAAGTGCTGGGGAGGCCACACAGACCCCTTCCTCAGGAAACTCGGTCCAGGGAGAGATGGACAAGAAACCCGCAAGCCGAGGGGTGGGGCGTGGAGTTCCGGAGCAGCAGGGCCAGGCAGAAGAAAGCAGACGGCGGCGAGTGAGCTGTGTGGGAGGCGGGCAGGGGCTCTCCCAGGAGGTGGCATCAAAGCAGAAACCAGGGGCTTCCCTGGTGGCGCAGTGGTTGAGAGTCCGCCTGCCGATGCAGGGGACGCGGGTTCGTGCCCCGGTCCGGGAAGATCCCACGTGCCGCGGAGCGGCTGGGCCCGTGAGCCATGGCCGCTGAGCCTGCGCCTCCGGAGCCTGTGCTCCGCAACGGGAGAGGCCACGACAGTGAGAGGCCCGCGTACCGCAAAAAAAAAAAAAAAAAGCAGAAACCAAACAAGGGAGGGTCGTGAGCTGGACAGACGTCCAGGAGCAGAGGAAGGGCTGCCCCAGCCACCTCGGCCCCTCCTGACACCTTGTATTGCTGACAGCCAGGCTCTGAAGCCCACCCCAGCCCACCCCAGGCCTTAGATGGTTCCCAAGCTTCTGGTTAAGGCAGAGGTGGATTCCCTCACTCACCTGTTCACTAAGCCATTCAACAAACCTTTACTAAGTGCAGCTGTGGTCTGGGAGCATCAGACCTGAGGTCCTGGGGTGAAATAGCCTGGAATATTGGGGAACAGCAGCTCCCGGGCAAGTGGGACTTGGGCAAGTGGTATGAGATGATGGGGGGGGGGGCGGTGGCCGGTAGGGGCCAGATCGGGGCCTGGCAGCCCCCATAAGGAGTTTGGATTTGTTTTCGCTTGATCAGAAGCTGTAGGTGGGTTTTCAGCTCTAAGCCCAGAGGTGATTTACATGTTTCTGAGCTATGTGTAGAGTGGGGCGGGGGGGGGAGGCAAAGAGAGCAGCTAGCAAGGAGATGATGGACTAGATTCAGGGCAAGGGGCTTAGTTCCAGCTGTTGCTGAGACAATGGAAGTGGTGGTAGTCTAATCAAGGGAGAATTTAGCCACCCATAGGGTCCCAGCTGAGCTGGATCACCCAGAGCCTGAATGTGTACAGCACTACAACAGAACCAAGGGGCCTTCTCTCTGTTTACCTCACTGTCTGAAAAGCAAAAAAAAAAAGGTTATTTTCAATCTGGGGTTCTATACCCAGTCAAACTCTCAGGTCTGAGAGTAAATTAAAGACATTTTCAGACACACACGGTCAGAAGTTTTACCTACCACATACCTTTTCTCAGAAAGTTATTTGAGGATATGCTCCAGCAAAAGGAGGGGGAAACCAGAAGGGAGAAGCACAGCATCCAAGAACCAGGGGAAGCCAACACATTCCCCCCCCACCAAAGAAAGAGGCCAAGGACATTCCTAACATGATGGGGGGAAGAAAGTCTAGCATTACAACTATTCAGCAGGCCTAGAGAGTAACTAATCCTTCTAGGGCCCTAGGAAGAAACTTCCAGAAGAAAAAAGGATAAGGCTGATAGATTGCTGGTGTTCTCAGCAGGATGGATAGAAGCTTTACAATTCTGGCAGAGAGTTCAAGAACAAACTAGTGACAGATGCACTGAAAACTAAGCAAAACATAAAGGCAATTTTAACCCCAGGGAAAACAAAAAGCTATAATCATAGAAGAGCACATGACTTGGCTGAAAATAGCATTTACATAGTGATGCTGTTACATAACCTTTACGTAAAATGCAAACAGTAAATGTTTATTTAGCCTAGAATTGCAATGTAACTATATTGGCAGGATAAGGGAGTGTCAGGGGGCAAGAGACGTGAAAATGAAATCTTGATCTCTCGTCTTCCCTGTTAGGCAGTCACTAGATAACGTCTAGAACTTCAAAAGCAAGGGGTAGACATATAAGCGTGTGGTTTAGAAATACCAAGGTACGGCGCGGTGGTTGAGAGTCTGCCTGCCGATGCAGGGGACACGGGTTCGTGCCCCGGTCTGGGAAGATCCCACATGCTGCGGAGGGGCTGGGCCCGTGAGCCATGGCCGCTGAGCCTGTGCATCCGGAGCCTGTGGTCCGCAATGGGAGAGGCCACAGCAGTGAGAGGCCCGCATACTGCAAAAAAAAAAAAAAAAAAAAAAAAAAAAAAAAAAGAAATACCAAGGTAAAGGCAAGAGGCAGCAGGGAGGGTTGAGGGGTTGCCTCTGGGTCAGGAATTGAGGATAAAAGATATCCACCCATGGGAGCTCTTCAGGTGGGTTTGCTGCTTGCTGATGGTGAGAAAACTCCAGAATGGAGGAAGAAAATGGGGCGGTCTGACGGTGCCCTGGGGAGGAGGAGGTGGAGACGTGCCACTGGGTTTGGGAAGAGCAGGACAGCGGGTGCAGAGGCAGGCCAGGTGTGTCCTCATGTCACGTGTGCAGACTTGGGGCTGGCTGGTCCCCCGACAGGAGCCTTCTGGGTAGCCAGGGGGCTGGGGCTGTATGGGATGGGGCAGCGGTGAGAGAGGAGGGCTCACTGGTGGGCACCCCCTTCCCACCTTTAACTCAGGTTGACAGAGGGCCCTGGCCTCCTGCCTGGGTGGGCCTCCCAGAGCTGTGACCCAAGTGGTACCAAGGATGGTCTCCAAAGCCCCCAGATCCAGGCACTAATGGGGAACCTGCAGGCTGTGACAGAGGGTGAGCCAGGTCCTCCCAGAAGCCTGCAGACCATACCCGGTCTGGTCAGCCTGGGTGCCCCCCACCCGGGCCCAGTGTCCCAAGGAGCTCTTCCTCTCGGCCCCAGGAGAAGGAAGTGTGGGCGGGGAGCCGCAGGAAGGCCTGAATGTCTCGCCTTCAGGTCAGCCCAGGCCAGGTGGGCCGCGGGCCAGCCCGGGGCCTCCTTCCGGGGTGGAGGCCTCCCCACACTTTCACTCACCTTCCGAACATTGTGGGCCGTCCTGGGGGCCCCCACTGCTCAGTTGCTCCCAGATCTCTGACGCACCCTCAAGGTCACCCCACCCCATCCCCTCCAGCGCCCCGGCCACTTGGCCACACACCTCGGGATCAGGGCTGGGGACCCCCAAGGTCACCTGCCTCAGCGTGGCAGCTGGAATGAGGCGGGCACAAGGGTGCAGACGTGGGGAGAGTGAGGGGCAGCCCTGTCACCTGCTCAGGAGCCGCAGGTAGCCTGGCCTGGGGGCCAGGGGTTTGGAGATGGAATGGGGGTAGGAGGCAGATACCCTGCTGGGGAGGCACGTTTGACCCTCCACCGCCTCGTGGCGCATCCCTTCGCATCCCTGTCTCACAGACGCAGAGACAAAGGCTCAGGGGGTGACTCCAGGAGCGCCGGGTCCCATGTTTACATGCGGCTGCGCCCAGGCTGGAGACCGGGCAGGATGGGGGCCTGTGAACCACACGGGCAAAGGCCCAGGGCGGGGCCACCGGCAACAGTAGGGAAGCGAAGCCCGGGACCTGGGGGGTTGCTGGCAGCAGAGAGGAGTGGGACCCCCAAGTGTGTCCAGAGGGGGCTGGGGCGCTCGGGCCCGGCCTGGAGCCCCAGCGGCTTCCTGGGTCTTCCTGGGGGGGTGCTGCTCCCCCACCTCTTCCTCACCCGCCTCCCGGACACTGGGTCTCAGGCTGGGGCGGAGGTGCGGCAGCGCCCCCTCAGCCACAAGGTCCCCCCACACACCGGGCATCTGCGTGGCCAGGTGAGAGAGCAGGCCCCCTGGGGCCACGTGCCCACATAGATGAGTCATGACCCAGGGATGCGGCGGCTCGGCAGGGGAGGTGAGCAGACAAGGCGAGGGCGGGAGCGGCTGCCGGCGCCCCGACTGCCGAGAAGCAAAGCGCCAAGGAGGGGCCGGGGGGCAAACAGGGTGCGGGGCCCCGGGCCCCGTCTTCTGGGGCTGCTGGCGCTGCCCCTCCACCGAGAGCGTGTGGGACTGAGCTCCCCGTCTCAAAGAGTGTGCAGACAGAGGTGGGGAGGGAGCCCGGTGTTGGGCGGAGGAAGAATGCAGCCGAGGGGCTTCCGGCTCAGGCTGTGGGTCTCACAGGCCGGGAGAGAACAGGCCTGGAAGGGTGTTGTCACGTGCCCAAGGTGGCGAAGGCCCACCCAAGCCCCCAGCTGGTCCTCCAGCGCCAGGCAGGGTGCAGGGCTTGGTCCTGGACAGGCAGAAATCCCTGCGGCTTCCCCAGGAAGGCAGGTTCCAGGAAGGGCGCTCCAGCCCGTTCCACGTCTCCTTCCCCACAAGCCTCTTCCAGGTGCCAGGAAAGGGGCTCGAGTCCAGGTCCCCGGGTCTGGGACCCCAGCCCAGAGCCCCCCGGCCCAGCCTCCAACCCGGGTCCAGCCTCAGGGGGCCTAGTTCAGGGAATCCTGTCCTAGGGGCAGGAGCCAGGAGTGGGGGTGGGGCCGGGGGTGGCCCTGACCTGGGTGTGGGCCTGGGGGGCCCGGGGCGCCAGGGGCTGCCTGCCCGTCTGGGTCAGCTGCAGCTGCAGCCCGGCCCTGGGCGGCTGAGTCATGGGGCCGCTGTTTCCAGGCCAGGACCGAGGCAGGAAAGGCAGGGAGACTGGACACGCCGGCACCTGGGCTGGGGGTGGTCAGCCTGTACCCCAGCTCTTCCAGGCCCCCAGCCCTTGACACCGCCCCTGGATTCTGCTCCATGTGCCAGTTCCCAGGTTTCCCCCACTCCCCAGTGTAGGGCCCAGCACAGCCCTGGTGGAACTCTGCCCGTGTACACACACACACACACACACACACACACACACAGGCACACACGTGCCAGGACACACACACGGAGGCCAAGCCCCTCAGCCCCTCTGCTGGTTGCCCTACCTGGGGCTGACCTGGGCAGTCTGGCCCCTGGTGGCGGTGATCCACTCATCCCGCAGGTCTTTACTGAGCACCTATCGTGTGCCAGACGCTGGGCGGGCAGCTGCGAGGCAACAAAGCAGAAGCCCTGCCTTCAAGGAGTCGTGCCGGGAGGGGTGTCTTTGCAGAAAGAGAACCTGGGCAGCCCTGAGACAGGGCATTTAAGGGAATACTCAGAGGTGGGCAGAGGCAGCTTGAAGCTCCTGGGGGAAGAGCCCGCCCCACAGAGGCAGCAGGTGCAAAGAGCCCGCGGTGCTTCTGGGCCTGCACAGAAGGCCCACGGGGCTGGGGCAGCGGGGAGGACCCGGCCAGATCGTGATGGCCTCGGGGCCACTGCAGTGTCCCTGGCCTTGACTCTGAGGGCATGGGGAGCCCCCGGTTTAACGTCCCCCTCCTGGGGCCTAAGAGTGGCCGTGGGAGAGCAGGTGGGGGGCCGCTGGCAGGATCTGGGGGACGCTGGTGACCGGGCCCAGGGTGGCAGCTGCCGGGGTGGGGGGAGCCTCAGACTCTGGATGGATTTGCTGGGCCCTGAAAGTCTCCAACCTTGACCCTGTTGGGTGCCTCTGTGGCTGGTGACTTGGGGAGAGGGGGAAAGGCTGAGCCGCCTGGGTGCACTGGGAGGACAGGAGGACAGGGCGGGTGGGTGCTCCTCTCCCCCAGATCAGGGAGGAGCGGAGGAGGGGCGGGGGGCTGGGGCGGGGGAGCCTGTCTGGGAGCGTGTGGAAGGGCCCCCGCAGGGCCAGCCTCGCGGCCGACACCGACGCCAAGAAGACCGTTCCTGGAGAGCCGTGCCCTCCCCTGGGTGTGGCCCGGGGCGCACTCAGCCTCCCCGTCCACAGACGGACACTGACGACGTGGCGTCTCCAGAGCCCCGTGGAAAGGCCCGCCGCACCGCCGCCCCGGGGAGCGGGCTCTGTGGGCATGTTTCAACACGGGCGGCCTCCAAACCCGTGTTGAGTGAAAGGCAGCGAGCAGAGAGCCTAGCATCTCATGTTACCGTTCATGCTAAGCCTGCCACAGATGGATACTGTATCGCATGCGCGCGAGCTCGTGTTTTGAAATGGCTGGAAGGATAAACACCAGATCGCTAAGACGGTTACCTGGGACGGGGCGGGGGGTGGGGTGGGGGGGAAACAAAGCCAGACGGGCCAGGTCAAAGGGGATGTTTCTTTGAAATGTTTTTACTTCTCAGAGAAAATGTTTTTGAAGAGTACTTATATCATGCAAACCCTTTGTAAAGAGGTTCATTGAACAGCAAGAAGTCCAGCTGGGCAGAGCGTGTTGCCAGGGCGGGGGCGCACGGGCGCTGTCCTGGAGGCCGGCCGGCGTGGGGTCAGCAGGCCTCCAACTGTCCGGGGAAGAGGCTCTGGGGGCCTGTGCCGTCAGGGACCAGCCGGGAAGCTGTGCAGGTGTCCGGAGAAAGGACATAGTCCAGGGCTGAGAGGGAACAGAACAGCCAAGGGTGGCCAGAGAGAGGCACGGAGAGAAGCTACACCAAGCTGTGCGTGCGGGGGAAGCGGTCAGAGGCAACTGGGAGGTGCTGGGAGCCTGGGGGGCACGCTGGGGTCTGTCCAGAGGAGCTAGACCCTGCCCCCAGGACACTCCAGCCACGTACGCATCAATCTCCATTCTGAGCTGTGGCACAGACTCTCTGTCCCCTCCCTGCTAGGGGGCTGACGGAGGCCCAGAGTCCCCCAGGTGGTCAGGGGTCATGGACTGCCTGGCAGTATCCCCGCTTTCAGGGAGGTGGACATTTAGGAAGCAAACGATGCAAGCGGTACCTGGGCAGACCAGAGTGGCTGGAAGGGGCAGAGCAGGGAGGTGATGGCAGGCAAACTGGGGTGGGGGGTGGCGGTGTTTCTAAGGAGGAGACCCTCGCCTCGGGGCCTGAAGAATGAGACCGTCTGCTGGTCAGGAGACGGGTGGAACGTTCTAGAAAGCGGGCCGGCAGGTGCAAATGTCCTGAGGCAGAGAGGGGGTACAGCACATCCAAGGAAATGATAGAAGCCAGTGCAGGGCAGGAAGGGGCAGTGGCCGAGGCGGGACACAAGGCCCAGACCGTGAGGGACCCTCTGGCCGAGGCAGGGCTGTGTCTTTGGCGGCTTGCAGGGGTCTCACCAGGGCAAGGACGAGGTGCGAGGGGTGGAGGGAGGCCTGCTGGCTGTGGAACTCGTGGAGGGTGAACCCACCTCGAGAGGCACTGCGGGCCCAGGGGTCCTGAACTGCCCACACCCTGGCCGATGGCCCCGAGATGGCGGTGGGCGGGGGGGGGGGGGGGGGGGGGGGGGGGGGGGGGGGGGGGAAGGGGGGCTGGGGGCAGCCAGGCCAGGGTAGCAGCAGACAGAGGCAGATGGGACTCTAATGACGGAGCTGCTGGGCGGCCCCTGCCCACCTGCCCGCCGTCACTGGGCTGCGTGTCACCCGCCTGCCCGCCCGCCGGGGCTGGGGGTTTGGCTGGGGTGGCCGGGTGCTCGCTGGCTCCCAGTACAAAGTGTTCTGCCCGGCGTCCCCCTGGCTTCCAGGACTTCGAGGCTCGTCAGAGGGGCGGCGGGGGAGAATCAAATGCAGGTGGGGCCTCCGCCCTGCCGCCAACACAAACACGGCCTCTCGGCTTCCAGCGCCTTTTTCCAGCCTGCCCTACATTCCCGCTCGCCCGGCCCCGAGGAGGGTGACTGAGTCGGCCAGCCTGGGGCTGCCCGATGTGGGCAGGGCAGGCAGCCCCCGCTTGGCCTCTGCTGGCGGGACCCCCCTGAGGCCCCAGCTAGGGGGCCGGCCAGCCCGTTGGGAGGCCCAAGCCCCGCCCATCCCGAGCCAGGCTCTCCCCCTCCACCAGCCCACCCACCAGGTGACCGTGGGCAGCTTCCTGGCCTCTGTGTATCCTGGGCCCCACTGCCCAGGCCCCCTCCAAGCAAAGAGGCTTCCGTGCAGCCCAGGAAGCTGTGTGCTGCCTGGGGCCCCCTGACTCTGCCACTGCCCCCTCCGTAAGCTGTCCCATGAGCCTTCCTCCCCGAAGTCCAGGCAGGGCGGCCTCAGTGGGCACAGTCAGGCGGTGGTTGTGAACGACTCTGGGCACAAACGTGGCCCCCACAGAGATGCGGCTGGAGGGAGGAGGTGGCTCAGCGCGCAGGGGTGTCGACTGAGCACATGGGTAACACGGCACACGCAGAGCCCCCGTGGGGCTTTCGTCCTTGGGGGTGGGGGGGCGGGCAGCTAGAGACGGAAAATATAATAAATAAGCCAGTGACGTCGGTGTGAGTCCTGGAGGAAAAGACAGCAGATGGAGGATGGGGGCAGGTCGCCGCGTTTAGCTCAGGGCCCAAGGAGGTCTCGTGGGGAAGTGAGCCTTGAGCAGAAACGTGGGCGAGGTGATGGTGTGAGCCACGCGAGAATCCAGGAAGACTTCCTGGCAGCGGTGGCAGAGAGAAGAGGCGGGAGCAGGGCAGAGAGGAGGCCTCATTGCTGGAGCTGCCTGGGGGAGGGGTGACAGCTTGGAGCCTCGGCCCAGACTTTCTTTTTATGTTCAGAGCTCAGAGTGGGGTTTCTCAGAGTTCTGAGCAGAGAAGCAAAATCTCTCAGACTGTGGGGCTGAGGACAGAGGTCACGGAGGTTGTCCGGGTGAGAGCTGGTCCATGCTCCCCTGGCCACCTCCCTTGCTGGACCCCCGGATGGAGCCAGCAATGTCTTTCACCTCAAGAAAGAACAGCCCTGCCACCCACTAGCAACACATGTCGTTAAGACCACCCTGAGTAGGACGGTTCACTGTAGACTGCAAAGCATGTACAAAAAGAATGTTCCAGCTCCATGGGGAAAAGACAGATCCTTCGGTGAAGTGTGATGTATCGACAGGCTGATCGCTGAAAGCAGGCCTGCAGCTCAAAATCAGTCCCACGCCGTTCAATGATTGAAGGGTAAAATACAAATCTAAAAAGTCCTAGAAAAAAAATGTTTCAGGGTCGGAATTGGGAAAGCTACTCCAAGCACGCACAAAATCTAGAAGCCGCGATGGAAAAGGCAAACAACTCTGACTACATTAAAAAAGTGAAAAAGTAAATAAAACTTCTGTATGACGCGACCAAAAATAATAATCATAATTGCCATGGACCAATTCGCATGACCAATGGCACACTGGGAACAAACATTTGTGACGTCCGTGCCAGAGGACAAACTTTCTCAATATACAAAGAGCCCTTACAAGTCAATGACAAGGAAAAGGCCTGGCCAGCGGCACCCTGGGGAGGGAAGGAGCAATGGGCTTAGAGGACATCTGCCCCCCACCCCACTACTGGGGCCCTGGGAGATGGCAGAGACCTCATTTTCTCATCCAGCAAATATCTGTGGAGCACCAGCTCTATTCATCCCAAGTGTATTTAGTGAGCACCTACCATGTGCCAGGCTCCGGGAGACCCTCTGGGGACGTGAACGTGACAGCATGGTCAAAGGCCTGGCCGCGGTAGGGAAGCCCACCCTCAACATTTGAGCTCAGGTTATATGTTGTGGTGGAGGACAGTTTTCCAGGCAGAGGGAGTGGCAAGTGCAAAGGCCCTGAGGCAGGATCGAGAGGACTGTGCCCAGGATCTGAGAGAAGGGTGTCAGGGAGGACGGTGAGGGGGCTGCGCGGAGCTCAGGGGCTGTGGGTGGAGGTGAGATTTCATTCTGGGTGCACCGGTAATTCTGCGGAGGGAGACAACTCAGCCTGGCTGCCGCTGGAGTGAATGGGAGGGGGACGGACCAGTCCAACAGCACAGGCCAGGGATGCCACTGGCCTGGGCGGGGGGCGTGGAGGGGGGCGGTGCTGGATTCAGAGCGTGTGCTCTCGAGAGCGGGTGGGACGTGGGTGAGCGCCAGGGGAATCCAGTGCTTTGCCCTGTGGGTGTCAGCACCACTTTCTGAGATGGGAGGATGGGATTGCGGGCAGGGCAAGTCTGAGTTCCCTTTGGGCCCTGCTGCACCAAGATGCTGTTAGACCTGCTTGCCAGTGGAGACGGGGTTCTGGGGCCCCCGGGAGAGTGCAGAGCTGGGGCGGAGCGTCGAGGGTGTCTGTGTAGAGATGGTGCCGGCAGACGGGGGTCCTTGGGCTGTGGGGTAGAGGGCCTGCGAGATTGTCCCGGCTGCGGCGGATGACCACTGGAGAGGTGGCTCTGGTTTATGGTAATGATCCTGAGACCCGCCCCCCTCAGCAGTCAGCCTGGACGGAAGCAACGCTGAGGGTGCCTGGCGGAGCCCAGGCATCTGTGGGGCTGCCCGGGGGGGAGCGTGTATCTGTGAGGCAGGTAGAAGGTTCGTCGCTCCACCGTGACACTCTCTCAGAGGGGAGCAACCTGCACTCCTAAGGGGTGGTCAGCAAGGGTCAGCCAGGAACTGGCAGGCCCCCAGAAGGGTCTGGGGTGACCAGGACCTTGACCATGCTGTGCCGAGGACCCAGCTGAGGCATGGCTGACTCTGGTGACGGCTCAGATCACCTGCCACCCAGTAGCCAGACAGTGAGAGGTTTGTGACAGAGGCCTTGGTCTACAGCCTCTGAAACGCCCACCCTGGCTGATTCACGATGCTAAACCAATGCACCAGTCCCAGGGGCCAGGGCACAAGTGGCTGCCACGTCGCCCACCTCTTCTGGCCAAGGTTCACCCCCTGCCTGGACTCCGCCTGCGCAGAGGACCCTGGGAAACAGGCAGAACGGCTGGTGTGTCGGTGACCAGGGGTTCCAGAGATGGTGGCGTCTATCTCCCAGTCAGGAGAGTGCGCTTGGCACCCGACAGCCCCCATGCTGAGTGGGGCTCCCACTGCTCGTCCGCTGAGCTGCCCCATCCCAGCAGCATCACCGCCTGGTGGAAGGGTGCTCACCTCTGTGGCACGTGCAAAGGCCCAGGGGCCCAGAGGTCCGGGCAGATACGCTTGCACCCTTCGGCAGCTCAGGGAATGATTTGGTGGACGGTACAGGGAATTGTTGAAAACCACACCCGGGGCGGCGCACGCATTCTCGCACATGCAGTCTCCCTGCCCTTGTAAAGCCCGAGTACTCGTGTGCACACACGTCTTCACGTGTACATGCCAACTGGCCCTCAGGCCACGCTGGACGCAGGCAAACCACTAACAGTAATCACAGTAATGGTCAACAGGAGACTTAATCAGAATTTGCCAGCTGCCAAGCACTCTTTCCAGTGGTTTCCTGCATTAATTCATTCAATCCTTACAGCACCCTACTGAGGGAGATTCTACCAGCATCCCCATTTTACAGATGGGGAAACTGAGGTTCAGAGAGGCCAAGTGATTCACCCAAGGTCACCCAACCAGGAAGCGGCAGAGGCAGGACATGAGGCCAGGCAGCCTGTCTGTGTGCCCAGGCCCTCCCCGCAGGCTCTGACCCGCTGCCCTCCGGCCCGCACACCCAAGACGCGTCCTTCCCCAGGGCCCCCCGCAGACCGGCGTGCACACATCCCGCCCCGGCCCACATGCCCAGCGCATGCCCAGCCCACCAGGCTGTGGGCCAGGCTCCGAGGCTGTGTCCTCACCGGGCTGGGTGCACCATGCACCGCAGGACAGAGAGCTCGGCAGGCCGGCCGCCCTGGGGACTGGCAGTAAAACCTCGGCAGCTAGGAAACGGGCTGATTTTTCTCCAAGAGCTAAAGCACTAAAACAAAGTCATAAACACAATTACACCGTCTCCTGCCATAAATTACAATGTTATGAAGCGCTGTGATCTATTTCCACTCATACCCAGCTCTGTGAGACCGGCCAGCCCCACGGGCTCTAACGAAAGGATGATTTATGGGTGCTATTCCCGCATTCTCGCCGTGGGGGAGGGACGTTCCCAAACTCCCAGCGCCAGGGGCAGGGCCCGGGAGCGGGGGGCCAGGATGCCCGCCGGGCAGGGACCTCCCCCCAGGACAGCTGGCCCTAGGCAGGCAGGTACCCCGCACCACCTCCCCCTTGCCCCTTGGCAGAAAGTTTCCCCGGGGGCTCTGGCGTGGAGGCTCTGGGCTGTGTAGCGCCCACCATATTCATTCCACAAATGTGAACAGGGCCCTCTATGTGCCACCAAGGACAGGCAGAGGAGTGGGGCTCCTGGAGCCTAATTCCAGTGGGAGAACCAGCTAAGGAGTGAGCAGATACAACCGCAGGCTAGGGGCCTTGGAGAAAATAAGAACCAGCGTGGGGACGGTGGGGGGCCGTGGCAGAAGGAGGGACATGGCCGCGATCAGTGCTTTTGGTGAGGTCCGAGGGTGGAGGGTGGCTGATGTGGGCAGGGGAGCAGCTGGGGAAAAGGGCCTGAGGCAGGCACGTGCTGCCATGTTCGAGGGCCAGCAGAGCGGCCTGGAGTAAATGCAGAGGGAAGAAGGTGGGGGAGGCCGTAGAGCAAAGGGGGACAGGTCTAGGGCCACAAGTGGGACTCAGGCTTCTCCTGGGAGTGAGGGGGGAGCTCAGGAGGCTGTGAGTAGGGCAGGGGTGTGACCTGGTTTGTGTCTTGAAAGGACCACATTGTGGGGGAAGGCTACCTGGCAGGCTACTGCAGTAGTCCTAGCATAAAAAATTGGCGGTCTGGCCTGGGCTGGGAGCAGGGGTGGGCAGGGGGTTCCCAAGTTCTGCTGACAGTCAGAATGTGGAGCAGGATGCGAGATTTTGGAGTGCTTTTCTGGGATGGGGAAAATGTGCGCGGAACAGGGTGGGTGCCGAGAGAGAGGAGAGAGAGAGAGAGAGAGAGAGAGAGAGAGAGAGAGAGAGAGAGAGAGAGAGAGAGAGAGAGAGAGAGAGAGAGCTCAACAGAGGTGCAGGAAAACCATGGTCTTATGGTCTGAGTTCAGGCCTGAGGTCCCCAGGGATCGAGCGTGCGGGTCTGGGGTGTGTCCCTAGCCTGAGCCTGGGTGCTTAGGGTCAGAGGACAGCAGAACACAGCTGTCACATCAGGGCGGCCCTCCTCCTGCCATGGTCTACCAGACACCGGGACGCAGCCAGTGTCCCCTCCCCCTCGGTGCTTTCTCTCAGTGACATCCAGCGCCCTAGACGTGGGTGTTCAGCATCACCTGCACGTGCTGGAGGGCACAGGGGGCAAAGGTCACAGGTCACCGTGACCCCCTCCCTCACCAAGCAGCAGCTTGCGGAGGGAGGGCCAGGGCCAGGGGTAGGGCAAGAAATGGCATTCTATGGAGATGGAGAACCCAGAGTCCCGGGGGCTGGGGTCGGGGGGTGGCCCAGGACCACCACCTGAATCCCACTGAGCAGCCACGAGGCCCAGGGGGCACAGTGTCACCTCTCAGCCTGAGTCCTTCCTGGGTCCAGCAGGCCCGTCGTCCAAGGCTGTGGCCGGGCTCTAATGGGGGTGGGAGCGGGCACTCCTTCCACCGGTCAGAATTCACTCACCATACCCTGTGTCCTGCCCCGTGCTGGGGGCTCCTCACAGACTGTATGTTTGGGAGGGGCCGGGGTGGACTGCCCACCCAGGGCACTGTGAGGTGTGGCTGGGGCCCTGCACAGGGAAGGCGGGTTTCTGCCCCGAGCTGTCCAGCGCGGGGCTCCCTCTCTGGGCGGCCAGGATAGGGACGGGGGTGGAGGTGTGGCAGGCCCAGCACCCCTGCCATGGGCCACTGGACCTGCCCCGGCTATGAGCAGGCCCCACCTGGTCCCTCCAAGCTGCGTCCGGGGACTCAAGGCCCGCTGTGTCCCCGGGCCTCAGCTGTGTCACCTGTCTAATGGGCTCAGGAGCAGCGGGGAGCAGGGGCTGTGACCTGGGCAGTGCTGGGCCTTGCAGGTGCCGCAGACCTGTGGCCAGGGCAGAAGGGGGAGATAGGCCAGCAGCAGCCCCTCTGCAACCCCTGCTCCCTGGCTGCTTCGCTCCCGTGCTCCCTGCTGTGTGTGAAGGGGCGTGAAGGGGGCAGAGCCGTGTCGCAGGGCGTCAGGAGGACTGAGCGGGCCTGTGCACAGACACACTGAGCAGTCATGGCCATGTCCCTGCGCCTGTCGCCGGCGTGTGGGCTTGGGCAGGGCTCCCCGGAGCTTCAGGCCCCCGCGCACCCCATGACATACCTGGAACCCCCAACTCCCTGCAGGCCAGCTTGGCCCCAGGGCTGGCATCCAGCTCAGTGCCTGGTGTTTAAGTATTTTGAGCATTGCTCCCGAGAGTGGCTCAGTGACTCTTGGTCCGGCACAGTCTGCAAACAAGAGGAGAGCCCAGAGGTCTTTTGCCCTGTGACCCTGCAGAGGGCCCTGGGCTGTCCCAAGAGGAGCCCTGCCTCCCCCTTTAGATGTTGACCCACGGGGACCCTGGGGCACCACGAGCTGCCCCCCAGGGCAGGGGACTCCCTCCCCGCGAGCCCCAGGCCTCGGTGTCCCCCACCCCTGCCCGTCTTTGGCCAGTGTGGCCGAGACAGCCCAGGGCTTGCACGTGGCCAGGGCCATCGGCGGGTCCAGAGCTGGGATCAAGGCCGAGCAGGTTCTGCAAAAATTTCCCTTGAAAGACTCTTTTTCAAGATTTTCTTTTGAAAACAAATTCATAAGCACATCAAACAGGAATCCCGTCGCCCTGGGTTTGATCACCACCGCCCGGGGCTCTCTAACTGGCTGTTATTCTAATTGCTTTTTTTCTCTTCGGAGGGCCGGGAGTCCTCTTATGGTTATTAATTTGGTGAATGGAGGCAGGGAACAAGGGAGCTTTTGTTGGCCTTGCCCTTTGGTCACTATCAAATTGCAAATAATGACGAGATCCAAGATCCCCAAAACTGATGTGCCCCAGCGGCTCCCGGGGAACGCCGTCCCGGTCCCCGAGCGGGCACTGCCTTCCTCTGCGGGTGACAGCGCCTCACCTGGGCACCTGCCCGGAGGCACGCACTTCTCTGCGGCTGGGGGTTGGCTCAGGCCGCTCCCTCCGGCCGAATGAAGTGCTCACTGGGTGTCACCATGGAACGTGAAGCAAGATAAAGGCGCTCTCCTTGGGAGGAGGAGAACCCAGGGCGGGGGAACCCAGGGGCCATCTCTCTGGGACGTGCTCAGCCCTGGAGAAGCGTGGCAGGTGTGAGTCACACTCACAGAGCCCGCAGGCACGGGCTCTATGAGTCACACTCACAGAGCCCGCGGGCACGGGCTCCTACAAGACTGTCCTGCTCCATCCTCAAGAACGCCCCCCACAGGAGGAGCAGAATGCCCCCACTTCCCAGCTGAGAAACTGAGGCCCAGGGAGGACAGCACGGCGGCCAGGTCTCAGCGTGGGATCTGACTTGGCCTCCCGGACCAGCCTGACCAGGCTCGCCCCACACTGTGGGGACAGGCGATCAGCCGCTGAGAAGGACGGAAGCCCACCCGGGCAGAGGCCATCACCGGGCCCTAGGGGCCGGGCAGTGCAGGGCAAGCTCAGGCAGCCCAGAGCCAGCGACGAGCAGCAGACAGCCCCGGGTGGTGTGTGTGGCACCAAGGTCAGCCACCAAGGTCGGGGGGGGGGGGGCCGGGGTGGGGGAGAGACATGGCTCCACAGGGCTTGGCCCACCCAGTGATCACCACGCCCTGAAGCTGAACCGGGCGGGCGGGCGGGTGATGCCAAGGATCCCCGCCCATCAGGCGTGGGGCTGGGCAGGCGGAAGGACCCTGCAGGGGGCCAGGAAGACCCAGGGGGACCCTGAGGGTGGCCAGAGGACCAGAAGGACTCAGGAGGTGGCCGGGGGGCCTTGGCAGGAGTCTGGTTTGGCCTGCGGGCTGCCCCACTTGCTCTCTCTCCCGTCCCATCAGTGGCGGCATGTTAACCTCCTCCCCAGACCCACTCCTCTCCTGTGCGAGAAGGAGGGGGAGGCGTGAGGCCCAGGCTTTGGGCCGGCTCTGGGATTCTGGCCCAGATCTGAGCTCGCCCCCGGCGCCCCTGCCACCTCCAGCAGTCTGGCTAATGGGAGCATGTCCCCCGGGACCAGGGAGCCCGGTGAGCCCCCGCAAAGCCCCATCTCCCATGAGCAGCAGCCCAGGTGGCCCCCTGAGGGCGAGCTCAGCCTGGGGCCAGCCTCCCGCCTGCTCCCAGTGGGGGCTGTGCTATCAGCCCCCTGGGATGCGCCCCCTCTCCAGCCGTGCCCGGCAGCCCCACCCCTTCCTGAATCCCAGCCATTCTTCCATTTCCTTTTTTCCCAAGAACACCCTATAAAGGCTTCCATACCCACTTGCCCTGCTGGGGGCTTCAACAGATGTTCAAGTGCCATAAAGTGAAAATTTATGAAACCACAAATTTTCTTCTGTAATGTATTTGGTGCTCTAATTGGTGCCAAACCAATCAATACCCAAGCCGGGGCCTGCACAGCGGGGCAACGTGAAGCTTGCCCGCACCAGCCCTGTGCAAGGCTCGTTCCAGGCTACCAGGCGCGCAGGGTCCTCCACGGGTCTCCCAGGGCATAGGCAGGCAGTGGGACTGGGGGCCCGGCGGTCTTGGGCCGAGGAGAGGGTCCTCCCCAGCCCCCCTCGGCTGGGCTGCAAGGGTCCCAGCCAGAGACCCCAAACGAGACTCTTCTCCTGGGGCCTCGGGGCCTGCGTCTGTGGGTGGCCTCAGCATATGGTGGGACTAGGGTGTCAGGGAGGCACCCGGGGGAATGCAGGGGTGGGGAGAGCTGAGTGAGGGCCCCAGGCTCTAGCCCAGCTGAATCAGAGAAGCTCTGCACCCCTTCCCTTTATAGCCTGGGCTCCGGTATCAGATGTGTCTGAGAAAATAGGTTAGGCCCCCCTGGCCTGGCTGAGGGGGCCCCAGACATGCAGCTGTCCCTGTCCCCAGGCCCAGGGGCAGGGGAGGAGGTCTCAGTCCCCCCGCACAGTCCGAGGAGGCAGAGGCGGGCAGGGGAGCCCAGGAGGTCCCAGGAGACAGCGCTGCAGCCGCCACCGTGCGAAGCTGGGGACGTGGGTCACAGGCCCCACCTCACAGGCAGCCGTCCTGATAGGGGGCTGTTGCTCCACGATCCAGCCCCCATCCTGCCCTACCTGCTGCTGGGTCTCGAGAGAGCCCCGTGGCCCCAACTCAGGAGAGAACCCTCCCCTTCTCCCCCTCTGCCAGCCCTGCCCTCCCCCTGACTCAGCGTCCACCGTCCACCGTGGGAGGGAGGCTGTGGACTGCCCCACCCACCTCTGAAGCCCGACCCGGGCCAACCCGGGGACCCAGCTACACGGCATTTGTGGCCTCTTCAACCCACAGCATCTTCCCCGGGGCCGACCCGCTTGGCCAGCACCCGGCCCCGTCCGGTCCTGGGGTGGGGATATTGCCGCCAGCAGTGGGGCCCAGATGGGTCCTGGGGCAGTCTGGCCCAGGGCGGCTCAGAGCACATACATCATGGACCATGTGTGTGTCCAGGTGGATGGCCGGCCCCAGCCAGCTCGGCCTGCCGCCGTCCGCAGCCCTGGCGTTGACCCTTGGCGGAGCCATCCCCGGGCTTTTACCCCCAGCCACACTCTCCCCTGAAGCAGCTCTGTGTTCTCGCAGCTCCGCCCTTATCGGTGACCATCTGGCCACCTCCGCTCCCTCCCCCATCATTTCTAGTCTTTCCAGTGTTCCAGGTACCCAAGGCGGGTATTATTTTCTGACGGAGACCCTGGGGGGACCACCCCCAAGGGCACTGCAGGCCCCAGGGTGAGCCACGCCTCCTGCCGGCTCATGCCAGGACGTCTGCTTCACGCCTGCCCCTGCTCTGAGGGCCCTGGGGTCCTCTTCCCACCCCCGGGGCTCACTCCAGCCCCACCCCATCTTGGCCATCCAGCAGCCCCTGCTGCAGCCCCAGGTCCATCCTCCACCCACCTCCCCTCTAGCTTGGTGGGGCGACCCCACCTCGTGGGGTGGGCAACCCCAGTGCTCAGCGTGGGAAAGGGCTTTGGGAAAAGCATGGTGGGCGTGTGGCCCTGGCTGACACCTGGGGATTGGTACAGGTTTGGGGGCTCAGCTGGGAAGACGGCGGTGCCCCTGCTGAGTTGGGGACTGTGCCCGGCCTGACAAGGGCACCCTGAGGCACAAGCCCCGTTGGTGGGCATGGGGGTGGGGGAGATGGCAGGGGAGGGGCCCCGCCCTGCTACCTGCTCAGCCACTGGGTCTCAGGTGAGGGCTGCAGAGCGGGGCTCCCTCCACGCACGTGTGTGCACACGTGCAGACTTGTGCAGGGGCCACGGACACGCACACGGCCGTGACCAAGGCCGGGCCCCGTCCCTCCCCTGGCCCTCAAGGAACCCGGGCCTTGAGGCCACCTGCACACTGCCCGGCTCACCTCTGCTCCTGTCCCCGCAGGTGACGCAGCTGGACCAGAGGCTGGCGCTCATCACAGACATGCTGCACCAGCTGCTCGCCCTGCACCACGGAGGCTCCCCCGGCAGCCGGCCTTCCAGCGGGGGCGGGGCCCAGGTGGTCCAGCCCCACAGCGGTGGCTCCATCAACCCCGAGCTCTTCCTGCCCAGCAACGCGCTGCCCACCTACGAACAGCTGACCGTGCCCCGCGGGGGTCCCGACAAGGGCTCCTGATGGGGGCTCGGGGCCCAGGCCTGAGAGGGGAGGCCCGGAGGAGCCCTGCCCGGCCCACCCCACCTCCCACTCAGCACAGGCACCACTAGGCCTCAGCCACCTCTCGAAGGCCCGAGAGAGCAGTCCCGCTCTCCAAGGCCCCAGACACCCAGTGGACTACAGGGCCCTGTGGCCTGGGCTGGGGGGCTCGCCAAGACCGCCTCTTCCCAGCCAGCGGGTACTAGAATTTGGCTGGGTGTTGGGAGGAGGGGCCTCTCAGCTCTGAGACCGGGGTCCCCCCATCGCTTGCCTGATACTCGGGACAAAGCGGCAGGGGGTCAGGCCGGGCATCCCAGGCACTCGGTCTGTCCCATGTATGGCCAGGGAGCCGTACAGCTGTGTGCAGGCCCCGGGGCATTCCTGAGGGGAGACAGAGGGACGGCCTGGACAGGGTCTGTGAGGACCCCACCCCCAGCCTAAAATCCAGGCCCAGGGGGACCCAGGGGGAAGGCAGGCCAGGCAGGGCAGGGCAGGCCCAGCCCATGCTGAGCAAAGGATATGCCCACGGGCAAGGCCCAATCAAGGCCCCCCCCCCCCCCCCCCCCCCCCCGGGCCTGGGCCTGACTCCCTCAAGCTCCAGAGATGCTGACTCAGGCCAGGAGCTGGTGGGGAGCTGCTCCTGAGGCCACAGCTTCCAACGGGAGGGACGTGTCCACCGCTGTGGCCAGAGCTCTTCACTGGGGTTGGACCGCCCACCAGTGGAACGGGGGTGCTCAGGTCCCCCACTTTGGACTGGCAGCTTCTCCTACCCATTCCGGAGAAAAGAGGAGGGTCCCCAAACCCCGCTCTGCGTGTGGGCCTCGCCTCCAGCTCCCTGCCTGGTCTAAGCAGCTGGACGGACACACAGACGGTGGCCTCCCCGACCCGCTGCTGAGCCGCAGGGGAGCAGACGGGCGCCGCCATCTCTGGCGAGACCCACCTCCTCTGGCCTGCTCCGCCTCGCCGACATCAGAATAATCTGTGGTGATTTGGAATCTGCGCTTTGATGAATTTCACGGTGTGATTTTGATTCTTAACCGTTCAGGTTTTTCCTAATAAATGTGGGATCACAAAATTGATCTTGCCCTGCTCTCGCCTCCTTTCCTGGGGGAGCAAGCGTCCCATCTTTGGGACAACCTGTCTTCCCGTGGAGCTGCTGCCCACCCCTCAACACCCCAGCACCCCTCACCCCGTCTGTGCCCACCCCGGTGAGGGGGCCGAGAAGCCTCAACCCCCTGGCCTGGGGTTCCTGGGAATGGGGTGGCGCCAGTGACCCAGGAGCACCTGGAGGCCGGGCTGTTCCTGTCCCCCACCCCCGACCCAAGGTCGGGCTCCAGCCCACCCGCTAAGCCTTTGCTCTTGCTGGTGCCTTTGCCGGGAGGTTCTCCTGTCCCCTCTCCATCTGTTGAAACCACTCCCTTGGTCTCCAGCCAGGCGCAAAGCCCCCTCCTACAGGAAGCTCTCCCTGATAGCCCTTTACGAGACCGGCCCCACCCCCAGGTCTTGGGACCCTTCAAGGGGGGAGGGGTGAACAGGTGAGGGTCATCGCCCCCAGACAAGCAGCTCGGGGACCCTGTCCTCAGGATTCACATCCCACACGCACTTCTCAGGTCTCGGGCTTAATTCTTAACTCCAGGACAGCACCTGCCCCCACTCCCACTGCCAGCCTCCCACTGCTGCCCACGGGCATCTGGGCCCCTGCCTCCTCCAGGCCCAGCTCCGTTCCCCCCAGGTCCTGCCTGGAGCCCTCCCCAAACCTCCCTCTTGGACGGGACCCCTGCAGTCTCCTTGGAGGCAGGTGCCCAGGTGGCCGCAAAGCAGGAACTCCTGGTCCGTGTGGAATGTCAGCTTGGGCCCCTGTGGGAGGGGAGGGGCCTGGGTCCCCCTTTGCAGAGCCCCAGGGGCTCCCCGGAGCCCAGCCCTGGCTCCCACCCGAGGGGACGTCTGGCCCTCGGGCACTGGCCGGTGTGGGGGAGGGGAGGAGGGCCAGCGAGGGCCCGGGGCCTCCCCAGCCCAAACCCCCGGGGGGGAGGGGCGAGAGCAACAATTACTGGAAAGGCAAAAGCTGTTGTTTCCTTGTTGAGTAAATATTTGTGGAAACCCCAGGAGGCGGCTGGCTGGAGAGCGGGGCCCTCCACGGTGCCCCCGCCCCGCCCGCTGCCGGGCACGGCCCCCAGCCCTCGGGGCACTCGCTCGGGCCGCCCATCTGGGCCGGGCGCGGCCCCTGCACCCAGCCCGGCTTTGTTTTGCGTATTATCGACTGCGCACGAAGTGCCCGAGTGCTTCACTCCCGGACGGGCCATTGCGGCCCTCTCGGGTGTGAAATGCAATTTACCTGAAATAAAGCCCAATTATGGAATTAGCTAATTAAAGCCGCAGTGGAGGCTGGGCCGGCCGGCCGGGAGCTCAATGCCCGCCGGTGCCCGCGGTCTGAGGGAACAGATGGCGCCCCAGCCCGCCGCGCGGCCGCATTCCTTCACTCTGCCCCCGATAACTGACTTACACAGCACACGGCCATCTGGTGTATGACACGTCCTGTGTGCCCCGGACAATGGCCCAGCAGACCTCTCCGGGAGAGGGCCGTCGCCCGGGCAACGGCGGCATGTGCAGCTCAGGCCCATTCCCGGCCCCGCCCCCGGCCCCTTTGTGGGCCTCGCCTGGCTGCCTGGCCGCTCCCGCCGACAACGTCCGTGAGCGTTTGTCCCCGGCGTCCGGCCTTTGTCTCCCAATTGGGCTTCCTTGTTGGGGTCCTCAATGTCCAGTGGGTGCCGAGAGCATCTGCTGGCGGGAGAGGGTGGGGCTGGGGGGGCTGCCCTGCCCACCTCCTGGGGCACCCACCTCCTCTGCCCGTGCCCCCTCCCCCATCGGCGCCCTCTGGAGCCGGGCAGGAGGACGGCATCTGGAGGGCTCGGGGCTCGGCCGCGGGCGCCAGTCTCTGAGGCCGGTGTCCGCGCAACCTGAGGTCCTCCCAACCTTGGGCCAGGGGCCGACCTGCACCTCCTGCCCCCTCCCCTGTCCGTGCAACGGGAACAGAGCACCTCTTGAAGGCGTGTGGGGGAGGAGCTGATGACCATAGGGCCGGGCCAGCACACAGTAGGTGCTTCATAAAGGCAACCAGACAAAATGTCCAGGAGGTGCCCGGCTCTGGGGTCCATCGCCTCATCACACTCCCACTGCCTGGCCCCAGTGCCCCCTCAGAGCAACTCCCTGGCCCCTGTTGCGTCCAGCCTCACCCCCCAGTGCCCCCTCGGAGCCAAGGCAAGGTGCCCACAGCCTGCTGTCCTGCACCCTAAGCAGCTCTGGGCCCTGCTGCCCAGGCCCTGCCCACTCACCCGTGACGCCGGGCATCTATCTCCAGCCAGGCCGACACGCCCCACCCCCACCCCCCCGCCACCACACACACACACACACACAGCTCCTCCCTGCACCCTAGTGGGCCCCAAGCTGCCAGCAGCCACAGCCCCCTCCCTGCTCAGGACCCTTTTGGCAGGCACCGCCGACCCCCGCCCTGGGCAGGGGTCAGGAGCCAGGCCCTCCAGCCTGCCACTGGAGAAGGGGCTGTGCTAGGACTCTGAGGACCCGAGGGGAGCCACAGCCCAGGAGTGCCTGGCACAGGGCCTGGCCCCACTAGGTACTCACCGCCAGGCGGTGCCCTGTGATGGATGCTCAGGGGAGGAGGGCTGGGCACCCTGGGCCCTGGAAGAGGGGGTCAGGTGTGTGTCCCGACTGGGGTGGTCAGACAGCTGGGCTAGGTAGGGGTGGAGTGGCAAAAGGCAGCCGTGGGCTGGGTTCCTGGGACGGGCCCACACGCAGACCTGCGTGAGCGTGCATCCGGTGGGGACCTGCTGGGTCACCCTCAGGGACAGACGCCCCCTTCCTAACGTGCGGCCAGTGCCTGGTATGGGAGGCCCTTCCTCGCTCCCCGGAAACCTGCCTTCCTCGGCTTCATCCTAGGACCGCCCTCACGGTCCTGGGCCCCATTGGCTCACTGGGGGTCTGAAAGGGCGTCTGCCTCACCATTCTCAGCCCGCAGCGGCACCCCTTCCTGGCTCTGGCCCTATCGTTGTGGCCCCGGGGGGCTGGGGAGCTGGGGAGACCGGGCCCGGCACGGGTCAGACAGGCAGCGAGGCCTAGCGCGTGCTCAGAGCAGCCAGAGCTTCCATTGCCCTCGAGTGCGGGGGGCCAGGGGCCAGGCCCTAAGGAAGCTGACCGTCCCCACCTACGCCCCTTCCACTGAGCAGCAGAACCTCGGCAGGCGGGCAGAGGGCCTCACGGCCGGGCGGCACCCGAGCCCAGGAGCAGGCGACCTCTGACCCCGCTGGCCAGCTGCTGTGTTTTCACCTGCTCAAGGGGGGAGTTGCCTCCAGCCCCAACAGATCAGGCCTGGGCTGGGAGCGGGGGCAGGTAGAGGCTCTCGACACTGGCCAGAGACACTGGTCTGAGGAAGGGTCTTCTCTAAAGATGGGGGTCCTGGCCAACTGTGCCCCATCCCAAGGCCTCTGCACCGGCGCCTCTCTGCCCAGGCCTCAGGTGCTAGCTGTGTGGCAGGAGGTAGGGGTTCCACTCTGATTCCCAGATCCTTTTCTCTCAGCAGGTCCCTCTGTGACCTGCTGGGCCTAACTCTGTCATTTGGCCCTTCCCTCAGCACCCCTCAGCACCCCGTGAGGCACCAGGATGCCAGGGGGAGGCCTGGGGATCCCTGCATCCCCACGCCTCCGCCTCCCCAGCCCCCAGCCCCCAGGCCCCTTAGCGAGGCGGAAGGTGGAGGAGGGGGAAAGCTCGGCTCAGGGCAGACCTACTGGACACCAGAGAATGCCCAGACCCCTCCCCCTGCTCTTGTCGTCAGACCTCCCCCCCCACCTCAAGCCTTCATCCCCGCGCCCACCTCTGTGGCACCCAGAGGGAGCAGGCCTGCCCTTGATTCCCAGAGCCACACCTCTCCCACCCCCTCACCTGATCCCAGGCTTAGGTCTCACCCACATCTGGGCAGTGACCCCTCAGCCCGAGTAGGCCCAGAGCCAGCCCAGGACGGGTGCCCATCGTGGGCCTGGCACACCAAGTTCCTCCTGCCTCCTGCATGTGGACCCAGGTTGCACAGATGGGGAGTGTGGAGACTGAGTTGAAAACGTGTCACTTGGACGCTGCAGGGACTCCCACCTGCCCACGACTCTGGAAGCCCCAGCGGTCCCCCAGCCCCGCTCCACACCCTGCTTGGCAAAACTCTCTCCGAGTTTCCAGCCTGTCGGAAGCGTGTGATCTTTCTGAGTGACATCAAAGTGGGAGGCGCGGGCTGCCTGGATCAATCACGCCGGCAGCCTCGTCTTCCTGCCTGGCCTGCGGCCCCAGGAAGCTGGTAGTGGCGGCAGAACACACGGTGACGGGCTGACGGGGTGCTCGTGGGGTACACAGATTGTGCTGGGGGAGGGAGCTGCTTCGAGCAGAGAGGCCTCAGGGGACATGGGCCCTCCCCCCTGGTGCAGATGGGGAAACCAAGGCCCAGGGCAGGACTGGCCCAACGCAGCACCTGCTTGTGTGAATTTGCATCAGAAAAAAAGCCTCAGAGAAGAACCAGGACTTCCAGTGGCAGAGAAGTCGGTGGCTGGGCCAGGAAGCCAGGAGGCAGAGGGGAATGGACTGGTTAAAACAAAGAGCTGGCCTTCTCGGACTAGATCGTGGGGCCGGAAAGGCCAGATCTGAGAAAAAGACGCAGAAAATTCCCAGGTGGTATGAACATAGCTCCTTTGCTGGCCCACGTGGGCCAAAGAGCCAAGAAGCACTATGCCTGTCCGATGCAGCGAAATGCAAGGGCTCCATCAGGACGTGCCGACTGGCTCCAATATGGCTGCCATTGCACCTGCCACGCAGGAAAATACCAAACTCCCTGTTGGATCTTCAAGAAACTCTGTTACAAGCCTAACTACTGATTGAATCTACCAAACCCCACTGAATTTCTGTTGGTGGCTTCTTAGCTTTATTCCTCCCCACTGCCCACTCCCTATACACACACACACACACACACACACACACACACACACACACACACACACACACACGGTGCAAGAATGTTCCCATTCTGACTCAGCCACTCTCTAGCTGTGCATCTTTGGGCAGGGCCCCTAACCTCTCTGAGCCTCGTATGGTCTTTGCAGCCCCAGCTTCACAGAGCTGCCAGCAGGGTGCTAAGCCTGAGAAGACAGGACAAAAGCCACAGCAGCCTCACAACCAGGCACCAACGACAGAGCTCCTGAGGTCAGGGAGGGACGTGCATATGAACTGCTCTCTTTGGCCCGGCAACACGTCTTTATGTACAACTGCAACACACAACTGTCCCTGACGTAGACGTCTCCATAGCAAATCCGCATTGAGTGGGACCCTGCTGGGCCTTCCACTTGACTGGCCAGCTCAGGTCACTCGATGGGGTAAGGGCCTCATTATCCCCATCCAGTTCTCCCGGAACGACTGAGGGAGGCCAACGGTGACCCAGGATCCATGGGGACAGGCAGCCCCTGCTGCAGAGCCAAGAGGCCCTTGTGTCAGAAGCCTCTCGCAGCTTCTGACACCCTCTGAGCGGCCTCAGCCCCATCCCAGCGCGCCCCTGAGGGCCAGAGAATCTGCCGGAGGGGTCTGGGGGCAGGCACGCAGGGAGCGCTCACCCCCAGCCGTGCCCTCAGCCCACTCCCCAGAAAGCCAGGTCTGCAGCCCCTCTGGCCGAGGACAATGGAAGTGACAGGTCAGAGATGGATCAGCCGGGCTCAGGGAGAGGAGGCTCGTGCTGGGAGAGGCCCAGGCGCTCAGGGGTGGAGGTGTGGAGGCCCTGACCTGATGGGCTGGGGCCTGGGTGGGGCCATAGCATCACCCGGGAGAAGGGCCCATCCGGCAGGGACGCTTTCAAAAGAGACGGCTATCAGACGGTGGGTAATGTCACTGAGTAATTTCAAAGTGTCTTAATCAAATCCCCGCTCCCATCCACAAGGCCGCGTCAAAAGGCCTTTGGAGAGGAGAGGCCGGCGGCAGACAATCAGTGGGCCTTCCACTCGGCTGGCCGGCCCTGCGGCACAAGGCCTGTGGGGCTCCTGCCCCGCCTGTGACTCCATTTTGACCCTGAGCCCTCCGGTCTCCTCCCCAGGAGGCCTGGGTGATCCCGCGCTGCCCCGTTCAGGGACTGGTCAGCAGAGGGGAAAGGCCCCTCCCCGCCACTCCAGGGGAGGCCTCCTAGACATCCCCTCCGAAGCCTCAGCCATGCAGCCTCCGAGAACCACCGCTTACACGAGGGGAAACTGAGGCACAGCAGGGGATGCGATGGGGGGACCTGTAAATACGGGCCACGTATCCAACTCCCTGCACCTGAACACCACCCCCACGCATCAGACTCACCTTGAGCGAGGCGATGAGGTGCGTGCGGTAGACGCCTGCTGAAGGCCCCACCCCGGCGCCTCAGGCCCACTGTCCCCAGAGGCCCCCCTCTGCACCCCACTCTCTTCCTCCTTTGACTTTTTCCCAAGGTATAGACATGAAAACGTCCTCATTATGTGTTTTCAAACACCTCACATCCTAGACCAGAAAAGGGCAGCCGCCTCCGGGGAGGTGGATGCTCAGGTGCTCACCCTTCCAGCCGGTGCAGCAGCCTGACCCCCAGCCCAGGTTCAAATCCACGTGTGCGAGTGCCACGGGCTCCGCGGGCACGTTGGCTGCGGCCAGCCATCCGAGCTGCTCATCTGGACCTTCCCTCCTACCGTCCGTAGGGGCCTTTCCGTTCTCCTGAGCTTCTGCACAGAGTTTCTCTGTCCATTTGCTGTAACCACACTCAGCGTGCCCCTACGCATGGACATTCACTTGTTTCTAGGTGTGACCACTGAGGGCCGAACTGGGGACACCCGGACCCACAGGCCCCACGAGCCGAAATCGCTGTCCCAGAGCTGTGCCCTGTGCCCAGCCGCCCTGATTCTGCTTGCCAGCCCGTGGAGCAGAGCAGCCCGGATACTCCAGAAAGACCCTTCAGGCTCGCAGGGAGAGGCTGCAGCTCGAAGGAGGACGCCTCCTCTCGGGGCACCGAGTCCTGGCCACCCGCCTCTGACTCAGTGTCTGGCCCCAGGCGGCCAGGCAGGCACACGCAGGAGGGCAGCTGTGGGCGGAACAAACGCACACGTGAATGCATGATTCAGCTGGAGACATTCCCCAAGCTATGCCCTGTGTCAGGGATGGAAACGAGGCGCCTGGGGGTTGGGCTCATGGTGAGCTGGCACCCCCGACTCCAAACTCCCTGCTCTTAACCACCAGGAAGCCCTCAAGCCCCCTTGCCACCCAGAGCATCTCTGTCCCCGCAAAGGGAGCGGGGAGGGCCGGCCCCTGCACTCACCTCCCGCAGGACCCAAGCTGCGTGGGGAGACAAGAGGCCAACGGGTGGTCTGTCCCAGCCCCCTGGCCCCCACCGGCACGTTCATCTCCTCCCTCCCTGCCCGTCTCCATCCTGCCACCAGCCCCAAGGTGAGGCAGGCAGGCAGAGCCGTGCCCTGAAAATGCTCCACGAAACCCCGCGTGTGTCCAGGCGGCTTCGGTTACCAGGCACCCGGCTGGCCCAGCCTCCCTCGAGCCCTGCCAAGGCCTGGCACCGATGCCCCCGGCAGCCCCTCTCCCTGCCAGCAAGCCCACGAGGCCCGAGGGCGCGGGCAGATTGCTTTACCGCTGCCGGCTCGGCCCAGCTCCCCCGGGAGAAGGCCCCATTGTTCCCCGCCCCCGTGGCCCCCGCCTGGCTCGGAGACACCCGGGCTCCGGGCGGCAAGGTCACCGGGCCGCGCAGAATCCACCTGCAGCCGCACCAGCTTCCAGGAAACCAAATCCCAGCGGCAGATGACAGCCGCAGGCGGCAGGACAGAGCCCCCATTCAGCCTCTGCTGGACGGCGTGGCCCGACCTGGCGGCCGCCTACCCAACCTGGGCCCTCCCACGCCTGGGCACCGGGTTCCCAGAGCCAGCACTGCCCAGACCGCCCGCCCGCCCGCCCACCCGGGGCCACGGCCGGGTACAGAGGGCTGCGATGCACCCTACCCTGGGTGCCCGGGACAGGTGACAGGGTGGATAGGGAAGGGAGCAGAGACCCTGCCCCACCTCCAGAGCCTCACGGACAGCAGGCAGCCTGCGCGGGCACAGGGAACCCTCCAAGCCAAGCGTTAAGGCAGGCAGTCCCCCCCACAGGGCCCTACATGGGTCAGGCGAGTCTTACTGCACCCATTTTATGGATGAGGCCCTCAAGGCTGCAGGGCCTGCCTCGACTGCCGCGTTTCCGTACTGTAGAGGAGCAGAGCTGGGTGGAGCCGGCAAATGGGGCGCCCCTGGCCTGCCCTTGCCCACCCAGGGGTCCCCTCGGAGCGAGCAGAAGGAGAGCTGGTTCGAGCAGCAGCCTTTGGGAGGGCGAGGCAGGTGGAGGAAACAGCCAAGGGGGCCAAGATCTTCGAGGTCAGCAGGGCCAGCCCCAGCCCACCCCATCCACCCACCCCCACCCGCACCAGGATGTTTTCTTGGACCCATTTCACAGATGGGCCAGCTGCGGGGCAGTCTAGGAAGCAAGTGGATTCATGGGTTGCATTGAGGACAAAAGGCCCCCCACACCCTCCCACCTTAACACCCTGCAGAGGAGACCCAGAATGACTTGGGGTCCTGTAGACCACCAGCCTCAGATGGTCTCGCTGTCCCGCTGCCGCTACCTACCCTCAGGCCTGCAGGCTGCAGCCTCACGGACCTCATGGAGGCCGTGGGAGACAGGGCCCAGCCCCCCACACAGAAGGAGACTATTTCTCTTCCAACAGGGTCTCCTGCAGCCAAGTCTCCTGCCAGGTTGGCCATTTGTGGACCAGACAGGAAGAGAGGGATGGAGCAAGGAGGGAAGTGGAGGTGGACTCAGCCATGGGGCATCAGTGCCGTCCTGTCCCACCCTGGCAGCCAGGCCTGAAGCCGTGCAGGTCACGCCCAGGTTCCACAGCCAGGACCCAGGTTCAAGGGCTCTTCCTAGGCTGCCCCATGCTCCTTCTTGAGCATCAAGCCCCAGCCGGGACTCGGGGCTCAGAGGCCTCAGGGCTCAGAGGCAGTCCTGCTTCTCCAAAGGCTGGGCCACGAGTTGCCTGTCACTCAGCTCTTCTGCCCGGCTGGTCACACTGAAAAGAGCGTCCTGTAGCCGGGAGGCATGAATATAGGCTCGGACCCAGCTCGAGAAGCACGGGCCTGGAAACCCAAAGGAGGAAGCCCTGGTCTCCAGACCCAGCCGCCCAGCCACCACCCTCCCCTCCAACCAGCAGCAGCTACCCCAGCTCCCCCCAGTCACCACCCCTGGCGGGGCTGCCACCACCACCGTCACCCATCACACTGGCCCTTCCTCCCCATCTCCATTTAGCAAACTCCTACTCACTCGCCAAAGCCCAGGCCAAGGGGTCCTTCCTCCCTGAACACTTCCTGAAGGGCCAGCCAAACGTGGCTCAGGCTCGCCCCTCACAGCAATTGGGACCCACGGCAGACCCTGACTGTGTCCTCTGCAGCTGTCTCCCCTGCAGGCATGGCACGGAGAAGCCTTGGGCATTTGTCTAGGAAATGCCGACCTGCAGGAAGCCAGCTCGGGCTGGACCTGTGAACTCCTGGGGACGGGAGCAGGGAGCTGCGGTCGTTCACGACACTGGGTGCTGGGCTCCACTGTTTGCTGAAGGCGTGGACCTGACCCTGGAGAATGGGAGATGCCCACCAAGAACCACTTAGGAGAGAAGGGGGCACCCCCTCTACCCGCTCTCCGGCTGTACCTGCCTCCAGCGCCCCGTCCCCACGGACAGCCGCAGGCTGCAGGACAGAGCGCCTGTACTGCAGCTGTACTGCAGTCCCTCGGGAGCCCCCTGGGGTTCCACCCCAGCCCACCCCCCACTCCGAGTACTACTCTGTCCCAGTCACGCAGCAAAAACGCAAGGCCCAGGTGGAGAACCAACACCACAGCTCCCAGGCCGGAAACCTTTGCCCCACCTCACAGGCAGGACCCACACATGAGGCTGAGGGTCACTCAGCTACATCACAGCCCCTGCCCCTCCGGGTGGCCGATAGTCAAAGCTCCCACACCTGCCGTCCAACACCAGACACCCTCCCAGTCTGAGCACACCTGCCCAAGAGACTCGGTGTTAAACACTGGTCCCTGGACCCCCAATTTCCAAGAAAATTAGCTGGGAGACCAATTGTCACTAGAGTGTTATTGACCACTCAAATTGCAGCTTCTCTCTCTGATAACGTTAGGCCCCCAGAAGGAGCAGCTAAAGACCTCACCTGAGCCCCGAGGTACATATTTCTGGGAAGATTTTAGAATTCTGGCTCTTGCTAAGGGGAAGTATTTGAAGACTCCCACAAATCATGACTCAGTCTAGCATTCACGGCCTCAGAACCCAGCACTTACCTGCATCTCCAGCATCCCCCCCGTACACCCTGTACAGAATCCCAGACCTCAGCCCCAGCCAGCTGATGCAAGGATGGGCAATGGTCCCTCTCCCTTCCCTCTACGTCCCTCCTCCGGGAAGCTTCATCGCCCTCACCCCACAACCCCTTCAGATACGCTGGGAGCTGGTGCCGAAGGGAAAGGAGATCCAGTGACCACAGGCGGGCGCCACCCTGAACGGGATCAACAAGACACCCACTGGTGCACCTGGGGAAACTAAGGCCCAGAGACAGCCACACACTGTCCTTTGGGGGTGTCCAGAGTCTGAGCAATGCTGTTGCCAGTGACCAGGGACTCTATCTCCAGGGTTCCCCGTCCTGCCTCTTGCGTCCAGGGCCCCGGGCCCTCCCTGTGGCCCCAGCTGTACCGGCCGAGAAGTCATGCAGTTCCTCTGATGGCACCCCCTCCCACGCTTCGGATTCTCTGATGGCTTGGTCCTGACCAAGGAAGGGGACAATGCTTGTCATCGAGACCGGGTCACCAAGCTGGAAAGCTATGTGCCCATTGCCAAGACTTCCTGACTTCTGAAGCCCTAAGTGAAAACACTTCGAAGTCACCGTTTTCAAAGACTTAGGGCATTGAACACCACTGGGGTAGGGGGTGGGGCGTTGTCCAGGTGATCAGCTGGTCAGTTTTTAGTAGCTCCCCGAGGTAATATTTCCCCCACCCGGCCCCCACCCATCCACGCGCTCTCCACCCACCACTTGGGATTCTAGGCAGGACACCCACATCTCCAGAAAGCCCTGCCCACAAGGTAGGCAGGGCAATCAAGGGCCCAGAGGCGCCACCACGGGGGCAGGGGCTGGGGGCCCAGGCCCAGGGGCTCTGCTGGACACTGCAGCCACAGAACCAGGCCTGCGCAGGGGGCTCAGCAGCTCCCCGGCCTGCCTCCTGCACACGCCCTGCGAGAGCCAGGCCGGCCCCAGGCCTCCGAGTGCCAGGCCCGGGCCTGGGCCGCGAGGGGCCGCGGGCCGGGCAGGCGGGGGCGGGGGTCCGGGGTCGGGGGTCCGGCCAGCTTTAATGCGCTGACAAAGCCTCATTTGCAGGTCAATGCCGCGGCACACTCGCCTCTCCCCTCGCCCGGCGCCCTTTGTCCGGCCGCGCCCGCTCCTCGCGCCAGATGGCCGCGGAAATGCTAATTTCGGGCGCCCCCGCCCCCCGCGTTTAATTGCGCCTCTGCAGATGGGCCGCGAGTGTGCGCTTCATGCCCAAGAGCGTGGCCTGGCCGCTGCCCGGCCTGCGGGCCGCCGCCCTCGGACCCGGAGCCGGCAGGGTCGGAGGAGGGGCCGGCGGGGAGGGGGCGAGGAGGGAAGGGGTAGGGGGCCGTCCCCCCAGCAGCGCGCCGCCGGGCACGAGCGGGCACCCAGCGGGCCGGGCGCGGGAAGCGCGCTTTTCTCTTTTCATTTCTCCAAAATGGGATCTTAAGTGACTCTGAATGAAAACAAATTGGCCCGCTTTCTTCTCCAAACAGACGCGCGGCGTGGGGGCGGGGAAGGGGCGGCCGGGCTGGAAGCGGGGGGTGGCCAGGGGACCCCTGCCCAGGCCGGGCCCTCGCACCCCGACGCCAGGGCCCCGCCCCAGGACGGCACTCGGGGCGGCCGGGTAAGTCCTGGCAGAAGTGGGGCCTCCTTTAACTGGAGCCACGGCTCCTGGGACTCAAGCAACCGGAATGCGGACAGACGCCCCTCCCCCTTCCCGTTTCCCTCCAGAAACAGATGCCCAGGCCGGGCTGGACCGAGAAATGGGGCAGGCCACGGGGGGCACAACCTCTGGGGGCCAGCCAGCTTCCTGGGCGCTCTATCTCCAGCCCCAGCAGGAGCCGAGCTGCCCTCACAGGCCTCCGCCCCCATGAGGGGAGGAAGGTCCCTCAGGTCCCCGGCTCCCTACACCCACAGCTCTGCGCAGAGGGGGCTCAGACCGGACGGCACAGCGGTGCAGGGGTAGGCAGGGGGTGCAGCCGGCCTGGAGCTGGGGGAGCTTGGGAGAATGGATAGGAGGCGTGAATGAGCGAGAAAATGTTGGGGAAGGTCCTTTGTGACCCTGTAGTATTTTTTTTAATTGGAGTATAATTGCTTTGCCATGCTGTGTTAGTTTCTGCTGTACAGTGAAGTGAATCAGCTATATGTATACATGTATCCCCTCCCTCTTGGGCCTCCCTCCCACCCCCCTCCCATCTCGCCCATCTAGGTCGTCACAGAGCACACAGCTGAGCTCCCTGTGCTATATCACTGGTTCCCACTAGCTATCTATTTTATACTTGGTAGTGTATATATGTCAAACCCAATCTCCCAATTCATCCCACCCTCCCCTTCCCCACCCCCCGCCCCCAGCCCCGTGTCCTTGTAGTATTTTAACCATGAACTTACAAACACTATGCTCTGCTGGGTGATGGACTTTCTCCATCACCAGCTATGAAACAGGGAGAGGGCCATTTTATGGGCCAGCAAATACTCCTGACATGTAACTCAGGCCACAGCGACCATTAGAAAGGAAAGGGACCTGTGCGTTCCTCAGACTTTCTGTTGTATTTTTGTGGTCTGCCCGGGCAAAGGGGCTGACGTGCCACAATATCGGATAATCCATCAGCCAGGTCCAAAGTCAGCCGGCAGGGTGAACTGGTCCAGCGGCCACCAGCCCAGTGACGGCTCCTGGTCGCTGATCCCTCTGCCTGGAGTGCCCTCCCTGCCGGCCACCCTCACCTTCACCTGCTCCCAGATCCCTCCGGGCTTCCAGGACAGTCCCCAGGCACGCCCTCGGCCACCTTCACCTGGGAGTACCCAGCACCCGGCACAGAACCTGGCTCAGTGGACTCAGTGGGGGACATCACGGGGGCTCCAGCTGACAGTCAGGCCTGGGCCAGAGGGCTCAGCCGACCCCTGATGCCCGACCTGCCAGCCCAGGATCTGTGCCAACACAGTGACAGGCTGTGGGCAGGGGGTGGCTCGTGAGAAATGCCCAACCAGGATGCACCATGGAAGTTTCCATGGTCACGGGATGGAAACCATTTCCTATCAATGTGGAAATAACAGGTGCCCCCCTCAGGCCTCCCCTTTCATTTCTTTCCAGGAAACAGTTCAAACGAGATTTGTACACCCATCTGAGACAAACAAGCCTTGGTCCCGACCCCCTGCAATCACTTCGTTAACCTAAGGCTTCCATCTTCCCCCTGGGGATGGTGCTGGAGGCTTGTCAGTGGAGCGCACTCCTCCACCCCTGCAAGGTGTCCTGGGATGGCAGCCTTGCCCGGGCCTCGCCGGCCGCCCTGGACCTCAGGTCCGGTGGCCGCGTCCGCACTGGTGAGCGGTCTCTTTAGAGCGTCTGTGCCTTCCTCCTGTTTGTGTTGCCACTTTTCAGTAATGGCGTCCCCCCAAACCTGTAACCTGGGAGAGTCTGGCCTTTTGCTACCACATTTACTCAGACGCAAGCCCTCTTCCCGTTTTGCTACAGCCCCCAGCGGCTGCTTGTACTGAAACCTTTCTTCCAAACCGTGTGTCTGTGATTTTGTTTACCACACCCCTATTACGGGTCTTAAACCTCTCATCATGGTTAAATATTTTGAAATTAAGACAATATATGTGTATACATGTGTGTATATGTATTTAATGCTTTAAAATATGTACCAAAATATGGCACTTTGAACCTAAAAAGTAATGTGGGTCCCGAAATTGCATAGAACCCCAAGCTACCATCTCTGGTGTTCTTTGGGTAGGAGAATGTCTCTCGGGGAATTTTACTTTCTTTTTGATACACTTCTGTATTGTTTGCATTTTTTTTTTTTTACCGTGAGTGTGTAACACTTCTACAATTGAGGGAAATATAAGGCTATTTTCATTTTGAGAATTAAAAAAAAAAAAAGCACCATTGGTTTGCCAACCATGTGACCTAAACCTTGTGGCAGCAAATCCACGAGCTGGCCCTGGGCCGGTGGGGGAGCAGGGGTCCATGGCAGGACCTCCTTACAAGAAGGGCCGCCTCAGAATGGATTCCTGGGGACGCCTCAGTAACTAAACCCCCTTGGACAGAGGCCAGGGCAGGCCCCCTCCGTGCCAAATTCCACTTGGGCCCGCTCTCAGTTCCAGAAAATTCCAAAGTATACTGTTGTTATCATTATTATTTTGCAATTACGTGACATTTTTTAAATGCCTGGAGTGTTTTTCTACCATTTTCATTAGCTCCTTCTCACTCTGTCCACGAGACAGGTCAGCATTTTGCTTGCCATGAAACAGGCCTGCCAAAGCTCAGAGAGGTCAAAAAACCTGCACGGGTCACACAGCAACAGGGCAGAACGGATTGGGGGTGGGGGTGGGAGCGAGAATGGATGTCGGGATCCGGCCCCAGGTCATCCTGCAGAAGGTGGAGTGTATCTCACATTTCAGCCCCTACTGGGCTTTTATTTGGATTTAGGAATCGGGGGGAGGGGGGACATTGGGAAAGAAGAAAAAGCAGCAGTGTGATAGGAGAAAATAGGAAAAGGAAAACCAGAGTCAGGTACAAGAGACAGAAACAAGAAGCACTGATTCCACGGGGCAAGGGGCCTGGCAGAGTGGCCACCCAGAGGCCCAGGCAGGGGACTCAGGCCCTTGAGGTGGCCCTGCTGGCCCATTCTCCCTGCACCTCTGGACCAGGGCCGGGTTCTAAAGGAGCTGGGCATGAGATGGCCTCCCTTTCTGGACTCTGAATATTCCGTCCAGAAGGGAGGGGGGTTGGGCCTGGAAGGATGGGGGTCTCCAGATGCCCCCTCGAGACTTCTCTGAAAGGTGTGTGAGGCCCTAGAGCCTGCATTAGTCATGAACCTCAGTCACCAAGCCCATCCCCCAGCCTCAGGAGCAGGCGCCACAGCCCAGCGCCCACCCTCACAATGACCCAGCCTGCTGGAGGCCTGAACAGGGCAGCTCACCTTTGGTCATCTCAGACCCCAGGGCAAGAGGCCCAAACTGGAAGCTCAGAATTATGGGCTGAGTTGTGCTGTGTCGAATCCTAACCCCTAGTATCTCAGGATGCAACCTTATTTGGAGAGGGGGCTTTGAAAGAGGTGATTAAGTTCAAATGAGGTCACTAGGGTGGGGCCCTAATCCCGTATGACTGGTGTCCTTATAAGAAGAGGAGATCAGGACACAGACACACACAGAGGGACGGCCATGTGAGGACACAGGGGGAAGATGGCCGTCTACACACCAAGGAGAGAGGCCTCAGAGAAACCAACCCTACCAACACCTTGATCTTGGACTTCCAGCCTCCACGACTGGAGACAATGAATGTCTGTGGGACTTTGTTACAGAAGGCCCTAGGAGACTAATACCCCCAGCATCCGCCCCTCCAAAACTCGACAGAGGGGAAGACACCTGTCCAGACCCATGCAGCCAGGGTGGGCAGAGATGCCATGGCCCAGACCTCCAGACCAACAGAAACCCCCACCCATGCCAGGCTTTGAGACCTTTTCTAATTCAGCGCATCAAGCTCCCTACAGCCGGCTTCCTTTAGAAGCAGCGTCCTGACACCCAGGGACTCATTGTGAAAGTGGGGAGTCCCCCAGAATGCCATTTTCCAAGGCCAAGATTAAAAAGCCACGCGCAAAGCCCACAGCTGTGGGCCCCTAACGCTAACTGGGGAGAGTGCGCGCTTGGATCCGGCTGACTTGGGTGGCTGGGGAGGTTTGGTGCCCTGGAGAATCGGGGCCTGCCTGGAGGGCCAAGCCCAGGCCGGGGGCTGCGGGCGCTGCTGGGCCTCCCTCCTGCCCACCGGGCCTTCATTAACAGCCTCATCCAGTCCAGCTGGAGTCAGCTGATTAGCTCATTCTGGTGGCATTGGGAGTCCCCAATATCTATTTTTCCACCCGCACATGTTCAATTAAATTTTGCTTTTGTGCCAGAGAGGCCTCCGATGTGAGCATTTCTTGGGAGTTTTTCCACGTTTCTTTATGTCCTTGAAACCAAAGTCAGTCACCAGGTTTCAGAAAACACCCTCCTGGATGGAGCGGGTAAGAGGAAAGAAAAACACAACACAAAACAAAAGCAGAAGAAACAAAAGAGAAAGCACTGACTGCCTTTATACAGAATCCTCCTCCGAGGAGACAATTCATCCCGATTGAAACGTTTCCCTTGTACAGTGTTCACGGAACGCGCTTGTCCCATTGGGCAGAATGCAAATCCTCCTTTTTCCTTTGATTCAAATATTTAAATTTTCAAATATATATGCTGTGACAATCGAATGGCAGCTGACCTCATAGAAGATGCGGAAGCCACGAGCAGCAGTTAATCTAGCCAGCAGAGGCGCCCACAGCCCTGGGGGGGAGCGGGGGAATAATCCTTTTATTCAGACATTTGGCTTAAAAGAATAACAAGGAGAAAAAGCTGGAACGTAATTACATTGCATGGAAAACAGAAAGATTTTTTCTCTCTGTCTAACGAGCTTTCTCTTTTTCCTTCCTCAAAGAATGGGGCGCATGGCCAGAGGCTATTTTCTTGGTTAAGAGATCAGGAGTGTTTTCCTTCCTTATTGTCCCCTACTCTCACCCACCCCACAAGGGATTTTCTTAGTTGGGTTGGCTGCCACTGGCTCATTCGTTCATTCACTCATTCACTATAAATTCCAGTGGAAGACCTACCGTGTGCACAGCCCCCCCGGGCTCTGGCTGGGCCAGTGGAATCAGACACCCCCTCCCCCAACCCTACCTTCCTTCCCGCTCCTTCCCTGGGGGCAGTCCGGGGACTCGGTGCCCCAGCAGAGCCATCCCCTGGGCCATCAGGGTCCACGGGGTTCCCTCCGCACCTTCCCCGGGGTCGGGGGTGGGCGCCCAGAGCACCTAAGAGGAAGGCGTCTGAGCACCGCGGGGAGGGGGAGGAGAGGGCACCCCTCCCTTGGACAGCAGGGCCGGCGTCTGCCACAGTCTCTGTTGCTAAGTCCTGCTCCCGGCCCGGGTCTCCCAGAGGACCCCAGCCCAGCCCATCAGCAGGGCTGGGTCTTTAATATTTAAAGAGCTCTCCCGGACATTTCAAGAACTCCCCGACACGATTTTCTGTGATGCGTGTGCTGTCGGGACATCTGTCTTCTATACCTAATAAAGTCGCCCCGATTCAGAATGAACTCCTCGGCATCGCTTTGAATCCGGGCTCACATATGGTTGGTAATTAGCTGGCTATCTCTTGGAGTTAAATGATTTTTTTCTCGCCCGTTCGCATCCATAATAGACGCGAACAGAGTTCTGATTGTTCCCCGTTGCGGGACATTCTGCGCCTGAATGAGCGGGGGCTGCTGTGTCGACGCGGATTTGCCATATGGTTGCGCGGAGCCGGGAAGAATGGGCCCCTGTGTGTGCGCCCGGGACGCGGCGGCGCGGGCCGTGCCAGCCGGGCGGAGCCGGGTGCCCGACGGCGCGTGAGGAGCGGGCGCCACGGCCGCGGGCGCACGTCAGGGCGCGGGGTGCCCTCGGGCCGGGCGCGCGGGTCAGGCGCCGGGACAGACGCCGGGAGCGCCGGGCCGGCTCCCCGCCGCCTGGAGCGCGGAGGACGCGCGGACGGACGCACTGACGACCAAAGCACGACGGACTGACGGCCCGCGCCGCCCCGGGGCCCTCGCGCCCGTGCAGGCCGCGGGCCGCGGCGGGGGCCGGCACTGCGGCTGCAGCAGCCCCATTGTGAGGCCGGCGAGACAATGGGCGGCCCGAAGAGGCACCTGCTCGCCTGAAAGGCCCATAAATCGCCGCCGCGTCCAGCTGCCTTCCCGCCCCTCCCCGCGGACCGGCGAGCCCAGCGCGGCCGCGGCCCCGAGAGGGAGCCTCCCGCCCGCCAACGCCGCACACGCGGCCGCGGGGCACCGCCGCGGGCTCCCTCCGGCCTCGCGCAGCTCCCGCGGGGACCCACCGCGGCCTCCCCTCTGGAGAGGCCTGTGCCCAGGGCCGCTGTCCCCTCGGGTAGCCAGTACGGTCCCTCCTGCCGGGTGCCCACGCACCCACGCACCCGCCCGGGCTTAGGGTGCTCGCTCGATCTGCCTTTGAACCAAATTCTTGAACTTTTGAACCCCAGTTGTTACTGTTGCTGCTGCTTATGGTGTTGGGAGCCCGGGAAAGCTCCCTAACACCGGAGGACCAGGCTCCCCACCGCTCCCGCCCCCCCTCCCCTCCGCTCCCCTCCCCTCCCCCGGGGCCTGGGATAAACAACCCCGCCCCTGACCTCCAGGCATGCCAGGCTCCATCCCATCTCGCTAAACTAAGGCCTAGCCCAGTTAGGGACCTGCCAGCCCCTAAAAGAGGGGGCCAGTAGTACCCTGTCTGTCCCAGGCACACTCAGCCCTCCGGGTGTTTTGGGAGCCTTCCCCTTTCAGAGACTGGACTGAGTCCTCCAGCTGGAAGGGCCACGCTCTCAGGAGGGCACAGCTTTCAGCTCCTGGACACTTATGTGTGTCTGGCATCAACTCCCCCATAACCTTATAATAAAGAAAATCAGCCCGCAGCCATGGTCACCTCCGTGGTCACCCCAGGGGCACAGGGGGTGGGGGGAGATGGGACAGGTGTTTTCCAGTGCCCACACTGATCAGACCTGCGGGCTAGGGTTGGGGGTTGACCACTAATTCCTCCATGTATTTGATGCAGCTGTGTATTTCCCCAGATTTTTAAACATTTTAAAATCTCCCTCCTTGGAGGGTGGAAGTGATGGCCAGGTTGGGCCATCTTGACCACCAGGAAGTGGTGCTGCTACAGGAGCTATAATGCCTCCTTGGGTGCCCCCAGATGCAGCAGGGCGGGCTCATCTTGGGGCACAGCCTACAGAGTCAGGGAACAGGGCCCTGCTCCAAACAGCCAGCCTCAGGTGGGCACTGGAGGTGGGCACTGGAGAGGGGCCTTGACCTGAGTCGAGGGAGGCTGTGGCCCCTGGCTGCGGGCAGGGTGTGAGGCCTGCCCTCCCCTCTATGGCAGCAGCTCCTCGGTTGGATGGACACCCTGCCTCTCTCTCCATGGAGGGGGCTGGACTTGGGCTCCGCAATGGTCTAGGCATTCAAGTGTTGGCACACAGGTTCAGCTGGGGTTTTCTTCCAGGAAAAGGAGTGCATTCAGCAGCCAGGTCTTTGGCAATGCCAGCCCTGTGCTGGTGGCCTGCCGTGTGCACCCCGAAGGACGCGGCACCCCAGGCCTGCAGGAGCCAGCTGAGATGGCCAGGCCTCTAAACACTGGTCTGGGGGTGCCGGGCAGAGGGGTGCGTCAGCAGGGCCCGGAGCCTGCTCCTTGGGTCTCCTGGTTGCAGGAAGATGCTCACCCCCACTCCCACTTCTCCAGTTCTTTTGATTTTCATTATCTTGATTTTAATTATCTAGCTCCATCTCGTCTCCCCCCCACTCCCCTAATAAAGGGCCAGCATTTTCCCCGCTCCCTCTCTTCTCCCTGACATATTAGAAGAATGTTCTTCCACTTCCTTTGATGTCCTTTACAAGCTGCATCTCATTTCCTGCTGGGGCATTTCTGACCTCGAGTGACTTCTACCAGCCAGGCTGCGTGGCTGTGTCTCCCCCTTGGTGCCCCGCCCAGATGCCACTCTTCGTTCCACCTTCCCCACCTCCTTCCCCCAGCCTCCAAGGGGGCAGCCCCGTCCAGCCTCAGCTGAGTTTCCGAGGAAGGCTCCTCCTTTCCAAGTCTCCCCGTGGAAACCCAGCGATCTGCTTCCCTGGGGCCTGTGCTCTGCATTCTCTGGGCAGGCTGGTTTTTCATTCTCCGCCTTGATGGCGTGAGCTGGGTAGGGGGTGTGAGGGGCACAGGGGGCTGGGGGCCTCCAGCACCCAGGGCAGAAGGATTCTGTGTCCTCCGGACGGAGGCCGTGGGAGGTGCAGGAGCCCATCAGAGCAGAGGGGCTGGTCCGCTCCCTAAGCCTGGCTCTGTGTACCCCCAAAGCGGCACAAGTGAAACGGAAAGCTGAAAACCGAAGCCCCTGAAATGAGCCACCAAAAAGAAAAACAAAACTAGAATCAACAAAGGGGAGTCGTTTGACAGGATTCGAACAGTTTGTCTTTCTTCCCTCCCTCCCCTCCCTCCCTTCCTCCCTCCCTCCCTTCCTCCCTCCCTTCCTTCCTCCCTCCCTCCCCTCCCTCCCTCCCTCCCTTCCTCCCTCCCTTCCTCCCTCCCTCCCTCCCCTCCCTTCCTCCCTCCCTTCCTCCCTCCCTCCCTCCCCTCCCTTCCTCCCTCCCTTCCTCCCTTCCTTCCTCCCTCCCTTCCTCCCTCCCTCCCTCCCTCCCTCCCTCCCTTCCCCCCTCCCTCCCTCCCTTCCTCCCTCCCTTCCTCCCTCCCTCCCTTCCTCCCTCCCTCCCTCCCTCCCTTCCTTTCTCCCTCCCTCCCTTCCTTCCTCCCTCCCTCCCTCCCCTCCCTCCCTCCCTTCCTCCCTCCCTCCCTTCCTTCCTCCCTCCCTCCCTTCCTCCCTCCCTCCCTCCCCTCCCTCCCTCCCTCCCTCCCTCCCTCCCTTCCTCCCTCCCTCCCTTCCTCCCTCCCTCCTCCCTTCCTCCCTCCCTCCCTCCTCCCTCCTCCCTCCTTCTCTCTCTCTCTCTCTCTCTCTCTCTCTCTCTCTCTCTCTCTCTCTCTCTCTCTCGGTCTCTCTCTCGATCAGGCACATGACTCTGAGCTTAAAGCACCATCAGAACCAGTGGAAGTATCTTCCGTGCAGGCTGGGAACTGGGTCCTGGGACCTGAGACCCAGTCCCTGCCCCTTTGGGGTATAACAGACCACACAGGGATCTCCCAGCACGGGAGAGCAAGGGCGGAGGGAGGTTTGCACAAGAAAGCAGAGGGGATAGACCCTTGCCTTTGTCTCAAACCCCAGCTAGGCTCCTCCCAGGGAGGTTTGCGTGTGTGACAGCTCCGTTTTATTACTATTATATTAGGATTATTACTACTTCCATCACCAAAAAATGACTCAAAAGAGGCTCAGAAAAGCAGCAGCATATCAACCAGCCAGGACTCAAGGGCAAACGTGGGATGTCCTGTCCAGGCAGGGACCGTCCACCCAGTGGGACAGGCTGCAAAGGGAGGTCCTCTGGGTAGCGATGGCTCTCTGGAATCAGGACATCACGGACTGGTCCCCTTTGCAGGGTCTCTGGTGTGGCACTGGCGTGAGGTCAGCAAGGTTTTTGTGCTGTTTTCAAACAAAGCCCAGGGCCTTCCCTGGAAGCCAGCAGCGATCTTCTAGAACAAGGGAAAGGAATGCTTTCCGGGACAAACTGCTGGGCGCTGCCCTGATGGCGGGCCGGACCACAGCTGCCTTGGGCCCCGTGGGTCCACACTGCACTCCCAGACCGACGCCCGTTCCAGTGGCAAAGACAGATTTACCCCGTGGGAGGATTCGGGGTCTGGGATCTGCTTTAAAACAAACAGCAATAACAAAAAATTAAGAGGTGGGGGAGGGAAACCAACTGACAAGTTTCGAGAAATGTTAACGATTGCTGACTGACTGGTGAGCGCACAGAGCTCACGGTAATCTTTTATTAACTTTGTGTATGCTTACAAGTTCCAAGTTCCCCGGAAAGAATTTTTTTAAAGGAGATACAAGTGATACTGTTACTATTGCTGAGAAGATTTAACACCAGCTACAAAGTTAACAAAGAAAGAGAGAAATTATATGCATGTATAAGTTGTGTGTATGATGTACATGTATATAATATCTATTATGCATTCTATATCTATATAAAGTATACACACATACAATAAAAGAAGGCAGAAAGGGTTGCTAGCAAATGCCCTTATCAGGTGTTGTCATGTCACCGTTGCAGTGGCCTTGGGTCGGGGGGTGGGGGTGGGATCCGTGCTGTCATGGGCACGTGCCCCCGACTCTGCTTCTCGCCTGGATCCAGCTCTGATGTCTAAGTGAGAAGCCGCTCCCACCATTTGGTCAGTTCAGACACAGGAAATGCTCCGTGACCTTTTTTCTGTTTATTACTAAAAATCCCTGCTAAAGGAAAACAGTTTTGTTTTTAATTTGGGTAACAATCGTTTTGTGAGTCCTGAAGCAAACCCCCCAGAAAATTCTGGGTACGCACTGAGCCCTGCCAGGAAAGGTGCCATGGCCAAGGTGGCTGCAAACTCTTTGGAAACTTGTCCGCTTGGTCAGATGGGGCAGGGGTGATTCTACTCAACTCCCCAGGCCAGGCTGTTAGAGACCTTGCTGCTTTCACCAGGGCTCCGGGAGCACTGCCATGCTGTGAGGAAGCCCAGGGAGGCCTGAGGAGAAGCCACAGGAAAAGCAGCTGAGGCCCCAGCTGGCGGCCAGCTCCACTCTCCCAGGCACCGAGTGAGCCGAGCCATCTTGGAAGGCAACCCCCAAACCCCGACCAAAGCACCCTAGCTGACGCCCCATAAACAGAGCTAAAGTACCTGCCAGCGCTTCCCAAGTCCCTGACTCATAACATCGTAGGCATAAACAAAACCGTTGTTTTAAACCACAAAGCACTGGTATGGCTTCTACTTGGCACAAGATCACTGGCACAGGTGTTCTCATGCCAGTGGGAGAGAAGGGCTGGTTGCCAGTGGTCCTCTGCCCTCACGGTCCTGGCATTGAGGAGTACAACCCTGGTCGAGTTTCAGGGCTGAAGGGGATGCTGAACACACAGCCATGCGACACAGAAGCGGGCTGGCCCCTAAGGGGGCCCCATACCCAAGGGCTCTCAGGCAACGGCTAAGTTCGAAGCATTTCTTCCTGATGCCACTCAGGCCACCAGAGGCCACTTCTCTTTCTTAGTCTAAGGAACATATGCCAGCAATACAATCTGTATCTCCGCTACCCTTGAAAATCTCACTTCAAGGCTTATGTAATACCGGTGTTGAATTTCAGAATAGGAGATCGGGGCTACTTAAGTATACCCAACTGTCAGCCCACAGCTCAGGCTCTGAGACTGCAACCTGTTCCCAGACCCTGATAATTTTCCTCCTTCCTCATATAAAAAAGTTAGTTGAGTGACTGGACATTTGTGTGTGTGCAGGAAGTTTCACTGGGGACCACTCTTGCGCTCACCTGGCTGGTGGGGTGAAAGAGCAGGGTTAAGAACAGGAGAAGCTGAGCTATGATGCAGACCTGAGAAAGGTCTCAGCCAATCCCTCGGGGGCCCCGGAGCTGGGATGGTCTCTCAGAGTTGTCTGTTCAAGGCAAGGGGCCAGGGCTTTGCCCCCCGAATCCGCCAGCCTTTGCAGGTGGGGCATGTACGGGCAGGGATGAGGCGACTCTCTTCAGCTGAGAGTAAGACCTGCAGGAACACTCATCTGAGCCAGCAGCTGCCAGCCTCCCGCGGTGGGTATCGATGCCTTAGTGGTTCAGCACACTGAGACTGGGGAACGTAAGCCTTGCCTCCAGAGCCTGGGCCCCGGACAATGCAGATGGATCAGTGCAGCGCCAGGGGAGGGGAGGCGGAAGTGGCGTGTGGAGTCTCATTGGTGTGGAAGCTTGTGCTCAGTCCTATGGCCTCAGGAAAGCTCAGGATGGTGGATCCCCGTGGCGGGGATGAACATGTGGCCAGCATGTTGCAGTCAGGGATGCAGTCAGAAGCTGGGTCACTGTTGTGCTAGCCATGCAGAGGGACTACCATCCTGCCCCCAAGCTCTTCCATCCCACCTGCAGCTCCTCTGCCCAGATGCTCCCTGCCTCACCTACTGGACACTTTTCAAAGCATATACAAACTCTACCACAGAACAGAAGGCAACCAGCGAGGACACGGGACCCTGCCACGCTGAAAGACTCGGCCTCCCGCCCTTACATGTGACAGGCTTGAGTTGGCACCTGTAGGACACTGAAGGCAGTGCTCAGAGAGGAGGCTCCAAATTTTCCAGACACGTGTCCAAGCATCCAGGACAGCTTGACACCACCACCCTGCCCTTGCTGTCATTCCCGGAAACCTAAAGCAGTGACTTGGGATCTTCAAAGGAGCTGTCTCTGTCAGCTTAGTTTACCGTATGCTGCGTAACAAAAATCTCAGTGGCTTACACCAACTACAGAGGATTTCTCTCTGTGACAGTCCCACCCTGGTGGGCTGGGGCTGGGTTCCACTGCAAGTCAGTGGAAGGGGCAGCTCCATCAGGACCCTGCTGGTCCCTCAGTGGAAAGATAAAAAGGTGGCCCCATAGCCAGGGCTGTAAGGGCTTCTGCTCAGACGTGGCGTATGTCACACAAATCACATTTCATTGGCCAGAGCAAGTCACGTGGCCAAGCCTGATATCAACATGCAGGAGATGTAGAATCCTCCCACAGGGCAGGGCAGCAAATATTTGGACAATAATGCAATCCACCATCATGCAGGGCCAACTGGACGAGGAACTGACCAATGGCTCAGGCTCTCTGTCCCAGTCAGGTCAAACCCAAGAGGCACTGAAAGGAAGCCACAGTCATCAGGGTTCTTTTTTTTTTTAATTTTTTTAATTTTTGGGCCACACCGCAAGGCTTGCAGGATCTTAGTTTCCAAACCAGGGATTGAACCCAGGTCTCAGCAGTGAAAGTGCCAAGTCCTAACCATTGGACCACCAAGGAATTCTCTAACGTTCTTTTTTTTTTTTTTTGCGGTGCGCGGGCCTCTCACTGCTGTGGCCTCTCCCTTTGTGGAGCACGGGCTCCGGACGCGCAGGCTCAGCGGCCATGGCTCACGGGCCCAGCCGCTCCGCGGCATGTGGGATCTTCCCGGACCGGGGCACGAACCCGTGTCCCCTGCATCGGCAGGCGGACTCTCAACTACTGCGCCACCAGGGAAGCCCTAACGTTCATTTTTGATTATGCTTTGTCTTTGTGTGTAAATTGTAATTAGGTTTCTGTTTGTTTGAATTCACTTAAAAACTCGTGGTCGTTCTAAAAAAAAAAAAAAGAACTCGTGGTCAGTGTGGTCCACCCAGGAGAAAAGTTTGAAAAACAGTGTCTTGGACAGGAACTCGCATTCACTGCTGGTGGGAATGCAAAAATGGTACAGCGCCTTTGGCGGTGTGTCACAAAATTCAGTGTACTCTTACCGTATGATCCAGCAACCGTGCTCCTTGGTATTTCCTCCAAGGAGTTGAGAACTTAGCTCCACACCAAAAATGTGCACCGCTTTATTCACAATTGCCCAAACTTGGAAGCAGCCAAGATGTCCTTCAGTAGGTGAATAGATGAATAAACTGCGGTCCATCCAGATGATGGAATATTACTGAGAAATATTTTTAAATGAGCTATCAAGGGCTTCCCTGGTGGCGCAGTGGTTGAGAGTCCGCCTGCCGAGGCAGGGGACGCGGGTTCATGCCCCGGTCCGGGAAGATCCCACGTGCCGCTGAGCGGCTGGGCCCGTGAGCCATGGCCCCTGAGCCTGTGCGTCCGGAGCCTGTGCTCCGCAACGGGAGAGGCCACAACGGTGAGAGGCCCGCGTACCGCCAAAAAAACAAAAACAAAAAATAAATAAAATAAATAAAATGAGCTATCAAGCTCATTTGGAGGAAACTTAAAAAGTGAAGTGAAAAAAGAAGCCAATGAGAAAAGGCTCCACATTGTAGGAATCAAACACTATGACATTCTGAAAAAGGCAAAACTATGGAGACAGTAAAAGTTCAGTGGTTGCCAGGGGTTGGGAGGAAGGATGAACAGGCAGAGCACAGAGGATTTTTAGGGCAGGAAAATACTCTTTAGGATCCTGTAATGGTGGATTCATGTCCTTATACATCTGTCCAAACCCATACAATATCCAACATGGAGAGTGAACTCATATAAAATATAGACTTTCGTTAATATTTAAATAACGTCTAAAAACTTTTTGGTTTTCTTTGTTTTTGTTTGTTTGTTTTTTTGGCAGTACGCGGGCCTCTCACTGTTGTGGCCTCTCCCGTTGCGGAGCACAGGCTCCGGACGCGCAGGCTCAGGGGCCATGGCTCACGGGCCCAGCCGCTCCGCAGCATGTGGGATCTTCCCGGACCGGGGCACGAACCCGTGTCCCCTGCATCGGCAGGCGGACTCTCAAGCATTGCACCACCAGGGAAGCCCTATTAAAAAAAAAAAAAAAAGCAACAGTGCTCTTGAGACAGCATCGGGGGAGGGCAGCTAGAGCCATTGGGCCAGCAGCATGGGCTGTGTCCTGACTGGGTACTTGGCCAGCGAGTGACCCTGGGCCAGTGGCTTTGCTGTCCTCACCTGTAACGTGGAAAGCTAATGCCTCATGGACAGAACTGTCCTGGTGTCCACAGGGCCTGGCTGAGAGTGGAAATCAGGGCAGGGTAGCCTGAACTACAACTTATGTCCAAAAGAAGGGGCTCTCCCCTTCTCTGGGAAGGCTTCCTCAGCTCTGAGAATGGCCCACATTCACACTAACATGGAACCAGGAACCTCAGAGGTCTCCCCCGCTTCCCCGCTTTCCACTCCCCCCCATGCCCCACCCCGACCAGTCCATCAGCAAGTCCCATCAGCTCTCCCTCCCAATATATCTCCCAGCTTCCCCCCACCCCACCTCCCACTCCGGCCCCTCTGGTCCACTATTCTGTGAGCACTCCAGACCTCAGGGCCTTTGCACTGGCTGCTCCCTCTGCTGAAACTATCTTCTCCCAGTTAATCCTCAAGACTTGCACCCCTCACCTCCGCCAAGCTCAGATGCACTTGCTGGGGGGTGCGAGGGGGGCTTCCTGGCATGGCCTGCTTTAAACAATAGGCCCCTGGCCCCGGGTTATGTCACCTCTCCCCACAGAGGCAGCTCCTGCTAGCAGGGAATTGTGTCTGTTTCATGCATCGCTGTGTCTCTGGTGCCTAGAGCAGTGTCCGGTGTGCTGGAGGCACTGGGAACGTTTGCCCACCTGGTACCTCTGCTTGGGTGGCCGGCCACAGTAGCCCCTACCCGGCCCCTCCTTTGTTCTCCTCCCAGCAGCCTTAAGATGCTTTCTTAAAATTGCCTCAGCTTCTGTCACCCCGCTTCAGTCTCCCCAAGGGCTCCCTACTGCCTGCAGACAAGGTCCACCGATTGATGCCAGCCCATCAGAATCAGGAAGGTTCAGGAGAGCAGTGGGACACCAGGGCGTGGAGAGGCCCTGCAGGCAGACCCTCAAAGGCACTCCTACAGTGAATAGTGTTTAAACCATGTGCCAGCCCAACACGCACCAGCAGGCCAGGCCAGGGCCATGGGAGACCCCCGAGTGGCCCCCTCGGCCCTACTCTCCAGCTTCATCAGGACCCTCTGGCTCCAATACACTCACCCTATGGGTGACACCCCATCCCACGGCTTCCCCAAACACCCAGCTAAAGCGCCCTGCCCACCACTGCCCAGGGCAGTCCCTGCTCAGCCTCTGCCCCTTTATCATCCCATCATTGGTTCATGGTTAGCGGCCCTACATTTTGTCTTCCCAGACTGGTCCGTAAGAAGTTGCCCAGGTCACACTGTGACTCAAAATCCGGTGCTTTTTCCCTATGGAGGGCAACCTCTGGGTCTCTGCTGCGAGCTCCTGCCTGGGGGAGAAACTGGCCCCAGAAACGACGTTAGTGTCCCCTTCCCGTCCCTACACGGCCCTGGTGCTTTTGAGAAAGCCACCCTGAGTGACACCCGGAAGCTGGGTAGCAAGGGGCTGCATCCCCAGGTCTGTGCTGGGGGCTAGGGTTGTAAGCAGCAGAGCGGGGGCAGGGGGTCGGGGGCGGGTAGGATGCCCGGTCGCATTGAGTTTGGGGTGGGGACGTGCCCACCCCCAGCCAGACTCTGTCCTCAGTGTGAACGGTCATTCCAGCAGGGTGCGCTGCCCGCGGACTCCCAGCTCGCGCCATCTTCCTCCCTCCCGCTCAGCCAGGCTGAGCTCCCACCTGGTCACACAGGCAGGCCTGGGGGAGGCCCCCACCCCAGAGGAGGGGTGCAGAGCCTGAAGTCATATCTCGGCAGGTCTAATTCCCAGGCTGTGCTCGGGCTGAGCTGGAGGCGGCAGGGCCCCTACTCTCATTTCCCAGGGGAGGTATTTCTCAGCGTGCAGCCCCAGCTGGGCCTCGGGCCGGTCCCACTTCCCTCCTCCCCACCCTTTCAGGCAGCTGCGGGGGAGGGTAAGTGAATCGCATGTCCAAACGCATCTCCAAAATCGAGGCTTCAGCCGAGCCTTTGACCGTGATCCGTGGGGGACATCAGTGTCGCAAACAGCCCCAAAACGGTTAACTTAAAAAAATACACCACCACTGCTCCGCTTCCCCAGGCCCAAGGCACCAGCAAAAATACTGCTAGCCGTCCGTTTTTGCTATTTTACACCACCCTTTCCATTGTAAGCCATAATTGTCAGAGGTTTATAGGTCAGCTGTAAAAAAAAAAAAAATAAACCTCTCCTTTTGACTAAAAGGGAGCACTTGGAAACTAGAAGGCTGGTGGGTGCCCGGGTGGATCCGGCCTCGAGTTTTTCCACCGAAGCTGCGGCGCATCTCATCCCTCCCCACCCCCACCTGCCCCTGGGCCCTTCCTCTTGGCCTCCCCCTCTCCCTTCTTCCCCGCAGGCCTGCAGGCTGCCCCTCCCCCACCGTGGGCGAGAGAAGAGGCCAGAGCACATCTGCGGTCCTGCGGCCCCACCCTGGGGGACACCGGAGCCCACGAAGCGGAGGACTTTGGAGCCGTTGGGGTCCACCTTGGGCGGGGCCTTAAGAATTTCAGGCTCAGGTTCGCCCTCTTCGGGCCTGCGACCGGCCCAGTCCCCGCAGGTGCCCACCTGAGTCCCATTGGGGCTCGGCCCAGGGCAGCTGGGGTGGTCTCCTTGGAACCGGGGAAACAGTGAGCCCTGGTCTCCGTGTACAGCCCTGCACGTGTGTGTGTGTGTGTGTGTGTGTGTGTGTGTGTGTGTGTGTGTGTGTGTGTGATAAATGCAGAGCGAGGGCGGGGCCGCTCATCCCTAAGTTAGGGCCCTGGAGCAGGTGGGCGTGGGCCAGCCCTGCCAGGAGAAAGCCCCCCTCCCTCCCTTTAGGGCTGCCCCCTGAGTTCTAACTCCCTAACATTTGGGGGTGCCAGAGGGGAAAGCTGGAGGCAGTACAAGCACACACGGAGCTGAGTTGCAGCATTATTCGGCCTCTTTATTTAGAACCCGGCGGACGAGGAGCCGGGGCAGTGGTGCAGACGGCTCAGGAACCTTTTTTTTTTTTCTTTTTTTTTTCTTTTTTTTTTTTTTCTTTTAACAGATTTGTCTTCAAGTTTAAAATAATCATAATAGTAAAAAGAGACAGCGAAAGCGCGAAGAGACTGCAAGCTAGATGGGCTTGTACGGCAGCTACAGCTTGTGAGCGACCCCCTCCCCCCAGAGTCCGCTATAAAAAATAAATTTACATTTGTCGATAACCAGATGCGAGTGAGGTGCCTTTGGCATAACCAATAACCGAGCTAGCGCGTGGCAGAGCGGCCCACGCCTCGACATAAATAGAAAATATAAGTTAGTATAACTTTAAAAACTTTTTGTACAAATATACATGTTTTTTTCCTTTTTTCCTTTTTTTTTTCTTTTTTCATTTTTTTGCACTGAGTTTCAGCAGAGATTAAACATTTTATATAAATGACTCTTAAAGCTTTACACCTTGGGACCAGTGTACTCCTCGTGCAGAATACATTTAGATATAAAAGACGTTATTAATACATTGCACAGTTTTCAAACTTTAAACACAAAACCGAACGCTGCTCCGTGGCAGCTGCCGCCGGTTGCTGCTACATGGACGGTCCCAGCCGAGGCCCAGCGCTCCTCTCCTGTCCGCTGCCCAGCGGGCTCCCTCGGGGCTCGTTGGGCGCGAGGCTGCGGGAGAGAGGTGCGGTGAGCGAGCGGCGACAGAGTGGCCGCCGGGACCCCGTGGGACGCCCCTCCCCGCCCGCCCCGTCTGCCGCGCTCACCTCTCATCGCAGCCGCTTGCGCGGGGTTTGCTCAGCCGAGCCGACGGCTGGAGCGGCGCCGGGCGCGGCGCATCCCGCGGGAACCTCGTTCGACGCCTTGGCTTCGGGCGCGGGTCTCTTGCGCTTGGCGAAGAAATCTGCGGGCGACAGCGCGCGCGGCCGGTCAGGGCGGGGCCGGCCGGGGAGCCCAAGAGGGTGCCGGGAGGAGGCGCGGGCGGCTGGGCGGCCGGTGGGGGGGCGCCGTCCCCGCCCGCGCCGAGGTCCGCGGCGGGTCAGCTTTGTTTACGTCGCCGCGCAATGTGCTGTGTAAGCATTTCCCCTTGTCCCGCGGCCAAGCCCCCCGGGGCTACCGCCGCGCTTAACCCCCTCTGTGCCGCGATCGCCGCGCCCGGCCGCGCCCGAGGAGGGTCTCCAGTGGCCCGGGCGAGGATCGCGCTCGGAGGGGGCCAGAGCGCGCCCTCCCAACCCTCCCGCGCGAACCTCTCCGGAGCACAACAACAGGGCGGGGACGGGGTGCGGGCGCTGCCTCGCCCCGCGCGCTGCGGGCCCTTTAACGCCACGGAGGAGGCGGGGACCAAGAGAGGCCCCCGAGGGCCTGGGAGCCCGGCCGGCCGGACAAAGCAGGGCCGGGCCGGGCCGGGCCGGGGCGGGGCCGCGCGGGACTCACCGGAGATGAGAGGCCCGGACAGCTTCTTGATCGCGGCGCCTCCGGCGGCGGCAGTGGTGGCAGCGGCGGCGGCAGTGGCGGCGGCGGCGTTGGTATTGGTGGCAGTGGCGGCAGTGCCCGGCGCGGGGCGCCCCGAAATCCCTGAGTGCGGCGGCTCGGCCAGGGGCTCCTGGCTGCGCGGCGGCGGGACCGCCTCCGGCTCAGAGCTCTCCTGCGGCGCCGGGGCCGCGGCCGGGGCAGGCGCTACGGACGGGCCGCTGGACGGCGACGCCGGCGCCTCCCCGAGGCCGTCGAGGGACTCATCGGCCGGCGGCCCGGAGGGCGGGCTATCGCCCGCGCCGTCCGGGCGGGGACGAGGCGCCAGGAGCAGGCGACAGCGCCCCACCTGCACCGTCTCGCGGTAGAAGGCGGGCACGGAGTCGCTGTCCACCTCGGTCCACTGCAGGCGCCCGGGGCCCCGCAGTGGCACGTCCTGCTGGAAGTTGTAGTCCCAGCGACGCTGGTCCTCGGCGCTCAGCTCGGCTAGGCGCATCTGCAGCTCGCGGCTGAGCTCCTCGTGGTCCACGGGCCCGAAGAGGCTGCGGCAAGCGCTGGTGCGCGCGAACAGGGGAAAGGTGCGGCGGGCGACCAGGCGCTCCATTGCCGACGCGCTGCGGAGATACGCATCGGACTTTTCCGGGGGCTGCGCGGGCCGGGCGGCGGGAGAGGAGAGGAGAGGAGGAGGAGGAGGAAGAGAGGAAAGGAGGGCGGAGGCCGGGCGCAAGTGAGACCCCGCGCGCCGGAGTCTGCATTTGCAAAGGGACGCGCTGGGAGGGCGGCGCGGCGGCTACCTGGCTGTCGGGCCGTGGACTTGCTCCTGAGTCTCGCTCGCTGTGTCGTCCGGCCGGCGGCCGCGCCCCCTCGGGTGCCTGTCCTCGCTCGTTCGGCTAGCCCTGGCCTGGCTGGCACCCACCGAGCGCAGAGCACTTAGCCTGTGGAACGCCCAGTCCTCGCGCGCCCCTTTATACGCGAGGGTCCCACCCCCCCGCGCACGGGCCCCGCTGCTATTAGCATAATGTAGTATTTTCAGTTTCAACAACACCGCGGCGATTGGCCGGCGCCGCGCTGCCCCCGCCCCTCCGGCGGTCCGGCCCCCGCCCGCCGCCCATTGGCCCTGCGCACACACCCACCCGAGGGCGGGGCGGGGCGCGAGGGCCGATTGGCGGGGCGCGGGGCGCGCGCAGCGGCGGGGGAGGGGGCGGTGCTCGGGGCGGAGCCGGAGTTAAAGGGCGCTGCGGGCGGTAACGTGACACCGCGGCGCCCCGCCCCCTCGCCCCATCCCCCCCACCCCCACCCCCACCCCCGCCCCCGCTCCCGCCCCCCGCCGGCTCCTTTGTCTGCAGGCGGGGGCTCCTCGGCGGCGGTGGCGCGGGCGCCCCCCCCCACCACCTCTGCTGGCGCGCCCTACCGGGCGCGGCGGGCGACGACCCCCGGCAAGACCGGCGTTCGGCCTGGCCCGACTCGCCCCCCCGGGGGCACCCAGCCCCGCCGCCCGCGCTCGCCCTTGGGCCTCCCGCGCCAGTTGACGGGCCTTTAACCCGCCGCGGCCAGCTCGTCCCTGGCTGGAGCTAGATAGGGTCTTCGGCTGCCCCCGCGCGGCCTGCTGCGCCCGAGGCTTGTGTGCCTGGCAGGGTTCCGCGCACCTGGAGCCCTAACACACCTGCTAGACCTAAGGCCCACGAGTGAGCGGGGAGAGGGGTTTGGGGGGCCGGGGGAGGGAGGCTCTGCTCCACTCTTTCTCCAAGGGCGAAGTGGCAGACACCTTGAGAGCTGGCCCACAATCGCATGGAGCCAGGGTCTGGAGACTCTAGCTCTTGGGCCCGTCCGTCCTGCCCAGTGGATGGGAAACTGGCCGTGCCCATCCTGAGCTATGCACCCTGTGACATCCTGAGCTACGTCACTGACTGGGTGCTCGGCCACTTCAGGCTTGGCCAGGCGGGGGGTTGGCTAGCTGGCTATTGGACAGGGCGCTGGAGGCTTCTCCACTAGGGTGGGGCTGGCCCTGCCCAGCCTGGGACCCTGACTGTGCATGCCGATCCTCTGGGCCAGGCTTATCCCTTGTCACACAGGGAACCGCCAGATGGGGTGGGGGCGGGGGGGTGGCAGCAGAGAGCAGCCACGAGGGCGCCCAGGCAGCCCTGGTCCAGCTGCTTATAGGAGCTGCACTTCTCTGCCTCCATCCTGGAAGGCTAGCACCCCCTCATTTGTGCCCAGGAAACGTGTTGGTTGGGAAAGTACACACCTAAGAGTGAATGACAGGGCATGAGAGCCAGTGGGCCCTACCACAGTGTCAGGGAGAGAAGAAGCCAGCCCAGAAAGGGAAGGACCTGCCCGGCAAGGCCTATGACCCTGCTCCCCCGCTTCTTGGTGAGGCCCCTGGCTCTCCCCAGTGGCCATCCCATCGGGGCCAGGCCACAGGAGACTGGAACTTTCTGCAGCTATCTCCTTGGCCCAGCCTGTCCCAGGGCTGGGGGCCTAGGAAATGCCTCCAGCAGCTCAGGTGGGGAGGGGGACGGCCAAGCTCCTGCTGGAGGGCCCAGCAGGGCCCTGAGCTCCCAGCCCCTGTCCTGGGTGAGCCCACGAGCCCAGTGAGAAAGGTGAGCTGGGGCCGACCCAACCCAACCTGCCTGCCTCCCCCGCAGGGTCAGGTGGGTTCCAGGTCCCCTCAGGGACGGGACTCCTTGCTAACATGCAGATGTGTCCTGGAGGAGGCTTGTGGAGGCAAGGTTTGGGATGAAGTCCAGCAGGAGAAGCCATCAGCCCAGCTAAGGGACAGGGCGCGTTGCCACTCTCGGCTCTTGACAGCAGGACCAAAGTTGATGCAAAGTTAATGATTCGTGTTGTATTTCTTTACTCTTTTTTGTGCATTCTATTCCAAGTTTTCCACAAGTACAGTTGGTACAAATTTTCTTAATTAATTAATTTATTTTTGGCTGCGTTGGGTCTTCGTTTCTGCGCGGGCTTTTCTCTAGTTGCGGCGAGCGGGGGCTACTCTTCGTTGCGGCGCGCTGTCTTCTCGTTGCGGTGGCTTCTCTTGTTGCGGAGCACGGGCTCTAGGCGCACGGGCTTCAGTAGTTGTAGCGCGCAGGCTCAGTAGCTGTGGCTCGCGGGCTCTAGAGCGCAGGCTCAGTAGTTGTGGCACACGGGCTTTGTTGCTCCGCGGCATGTGGGATCTTCCCAGACCAGGGCTCGAACCGGTGTCCCCTGCACTGGCAGGCGGATTCTTAACCACTGTGCCACCAGGGAAGTCCAGTACAACTTTTTATCTTCGGGAAAATAAGATGACAGAGGTTCCCCTGGCCCTGTGGACCCCTTGGGTGGGGCTGATATCACCTGGCCTGGAGTTAGGAGGCAGGGCCTTGCCCCACCCTAGTGCCACGGCCACACCAGTCTCCCCAGAGGCCATATGCACAGGGCCACAGTGGGTAGTGACCACCAAACGTGGACCCACATGGCCCCCAGGATTTCCCAAGAGGTCAGGATGCCCTGACTTCAGCCATCTGGGAGGGCAGGCCAGGGAAGGAGCCAACCCCCAGCCCAGGCTCAGCCTCCAGGCCATTTCCCTTCCGACAAGACTGAAGCCACCGCACTCCCAGCCCTGCTCTGGGCACCCAGGGGAGCCAGCACTCTCGTCCCTGGCAAGGACTGCCCCATGGTATGAACACCTGTGTGCCCTGGCCCCCCCAAGGGCAGGGGACCTAGTGCACGCTTCATAACTTACGGGAGCTGACCCTGCACCAGGCCTCTTGCGACCCTGCCCTGCGCCTGCACGGTCTGGCCTGAGGACAGGCCTGGGGGGGCCATCCCGACTGCCTTGGGTGCACACGAGACACCTCCATGGGTGCCAGCTGAGTTCAGGCAGATGGGTCCCAGGGCCCCCCACAGTGACAAGCCCAACAGCATGTGACTTGGAGTCCCGTCTCCAAGGACTGGAAGTGGGCGTCCCATACATGTTGGGTCACATAGCGTGGCAGCTGTGGAGCCCTCAGCCAGCTGAGCCCTGCACAGGATGGTTTCCGTAGATCCCTTGCTGGGCCTCACCTGTTTTACGGGGGAGGGAACGGAGAGCTGGAGGCTTGGAGGCACAGAGGCTGGGTCAGCTGCCAGGGCCACCCCCAGCTGCCTGGTGTCCTAGTTATATTTCTCCAGGGGCCATGGGGACACCTCCTCGCTCAGTCACCTCATTAGGGCAGGGAGGTGACCTTCTGAGTCTGTGACCTTGAATTCGATCCAGGATGGTACCCACTGGCTTACTGAACCTGCTGTTCCCAGTAGTAGGCTGGGTCCCTCCCTGTGCCAGGGACGGACGGTGGGGAGGGCTGGGAGCCGCCAGCACTGAGAAGAGGCCCAGCCCTCCGCCCCAAGGGGCTCTGGACAAGCAAATATGTGTCTAGGTACAACAGCCAGGATCTGCTTTTGTAACTTAAAATGTATGCAAAGGAAAGAAGCATTTAAAAGGAACAATGTTTGTGCAGACAGCAGAACCAGGGAAGGGCGGGGCTACCCTACCCCCCCAAATCCTGCATGTGCAGCAACGGGGAGCCTATTGGCAGCGGCGGGTGGGGGGAGTCCTAAGCACCAGGCCCCCTGCTGGCATCCTGCAGGTACATCTCTGGAGCTCTCACCTCATCCAGCCTAGGAGCAGCAGAGTAAAAGCTACGAGCTCACCAAACCCTTGCCTTTTCCTGTAAGCACCCAGAAAGCCCACGTGCCCAACCCCCTTGCGACGGGGGCCACAGACGTGAGCAGGGGTGCTCTGCACCACTTCCAGGCAGCGCCCATCAAAACCAGCCAAGCGGTCCTCCTCCCCTCCCCACTGGCGGGGGCGGGGGGGGGGGGGGGAGGGGGGCCCCTGGGGACAGCAGAGCCTGCAGCGCCAGGAGCCCTGAAAGCCCACGTGGAGCCGAACCACCAGACCCACGGCGCCTTCTGCACACCCACCTGACCAGGACGGGAGTGAGAAACTTTCATTGCATCTTCAGTCACTAAACAGTGAGAGTCATCCGGTACAGACACTACTTCCCCTGACTCACGTATATGGCACGGGTATATCCCGGTTGGCATTTTCTAGGTGAGGAAAGGAAGGTTCAGGAAGATTCAAGGACTTGCTCCAGCTTTTACAGTGGTTAAGGCCCGATGGGGGGGGCGCGTTTAGTCCTCACAACACCCCACAGTCGGTGGATACTGTGGGCTCTTTTTTCCAGGGAGGAGAAACGTGCTTGCCGGAATGAGTGGCCGAACCTGGTCTCTGGTGGCAGGGAAACGCCATCCTCAGCCGCGTGCCTCCCCCTGGTGGCTGACTTCGGCATCAGCGGCCTCTCTGGCTGCCCCAAACCTCCCTTCTCCTGGGGACCCACTGAGGCAGTGGGTGTGCCAGGGCCCACCCCCAGCAGTGCTTCTGGGGACCCTGCAGGGGCCTCTGTGTCTGTGCCCTTCCCACAGCTCTCCGATTGCTATCCAGGGTACTGCCCTGTCTGAGGAGTCTGGAAGGACATGACAACTGGTGACCACAATAGCTACCTCGAGCCTGCCCTGCACTGAGGCTGGCCTCCTTGCCTCAAATCATTCCAAGAACCTGAAGACGGAGGCGTTTTGATGCCCATTTGCCAAGGGAGGAGCCTGAGGCTCAGAGAGGTTAAGCAACCTGCCTGCAATCACCCAGCGCTCAACGGCAGCTGATTTGTGCCTCTGGCCCAGCCCTGAGCCCCTCCACCTGACTGCTATGAGGGGCCGGTAGGCACAAAAGCGGGAGAGGAAACAAGTCAAGGGTCCCGAGGTTAACTTCCCCTGACACCCCCGCAAGCCCTGGAGCCAGGGGCGGGCACATGTGGGTGTATGGCCCTTCCCCGGGATGGCTGACCCCTGGGGTTCATCCTACCAGGGAGGTGACCAAGCTCCCGCTCAGCCAAGTCAGCCTTCCCACGTGCAGATCTTAGCTTGTCCACCTCCCGCCCACCAGGGTAAGGCCCTCACTGCCCCACCAGCTCACCCAGCGTGCCCGGGGAGTCAAAGCACATCACCCAGCGGCGCACTTCACCAAGGCCCTGGGCCGGCCTGGCAGGCCCCCTGGGGAGGCCGCTGCCCCGCTGAGCCTCACCTTCTCCTCCGTAAGATGGGGCCTGGAGGCCCCGAGGGGTAGGGAGAGTTACAGATTAACCAGCCAGCCCCCAGCGACAGGCGGATCGGCCCGGCTCTGTGCTTGCTCGCCCGCACGCACAGGGGAAGGTTTCCTGGCGCCCTTGGCAGGGGCCCAGCACCCCGCGCGCAGCGAGAATGTTCCTCCCGCAGCGAGAATGTTCCTCCCGCACCGAGTTCCCGCGCTTGGCTCGCCCCGCCCCCGGCCCCCCAGGAGGGGCTGTTCTCGCGGGCGGCTGCCAGGCACGTCCTCCGCAGGTGCCGGCCTCCCTCCGGTGACTGTCCACAAGCCGCACAACCCAAAGCTCCGATTACAGGGACTGCCTTGTACTCAGGGTCGGGCCGGGGTCCTCACTCCCCCCACCCTGAGTCGGTGGGAGGGGCTGCGCAGCCCCGGGGGAGGAGCGGGGGAACAGGAACAGCCCTGGACGTGAGAGTTCCTCCGCCCCATCTCCAACATAGACCATAGACCGGGGCTGCTTCCCCCGACCGCGGGGGTCTCAAGCAGGGGGAACCCCTCTTCCCTCCTTAATTGGGACTTTGCTGGTTTCAGTCCTCAAAGTCCCAGGAGCCCCTGGACCACTGGTCATCCGAGGCTCCAGACAGACCCTCCCAGGGCTGAGGAGGTGTCCTGGGGCGGGGGGCAGGCACCGAGGAAGATCTCAGGGCCTGGCTCAGACACCCTCTGTGGCCACAGCTCTGAGTCCCACCGGCTCCCCACCCGCAGGACACAGACTGGACGGTCCCCTGGGCCAGAGGCTCACCTTGCCAGGGAAACAGCAAGAAAAGCACATCGGGGATGAGCAGATGACCCCCCCCCCTTCCCAGACCTCATGCCCACCATGCCCCCCCAACTTCCTGTCTAGTCTTCTTGAGCTAGTGGGGTCCCCTGTGAGTCAGCATCTTCTACCCACAGGGTACACCAGGGACCCCCTCTCCCACCCTGCTTCCAACACCTCCGCGTGGTGGTCAGAGCAGCTGAAATGCCAGGGAGGAGATGTGACGGTCCCCAGCCCTCCCACAGCAGGACCTGGACCCCCGCAGCCATGGAGGAACAAGAGGCAGGGGCTTCCTAGGCTTCAGGAGAGACTTCATGTGAGACATCAGTTGAGCACCTAGTACTCGCAGGCACTGGGACACCCCCAGCAGGCTCCCACCGCAAGTCAGGGCAGGATGAGGGAGCAGCCGCCTGCCTGCTGCCCGCCCACGGTCAGGCGAGGAGGACAGCCCTCACCACTCTGTCCGCTCTCCTATCCACTCACTCCCCACGTTTGCCCAACCCCCCCCCCCCCCCCGCCCCCGCCCCCCCCCCCCCCCCCGGCCGCTCCCCGCCCCGCCCCCGCAGCGTTTCCAAGGTGAGCAGCAGCTGATCAGGACAGAGGCCAGGAGGTAAAAGCAGACAACCCGGCCAAGCCAGGGCTGCAAAGAGTAGGGGCTCAGCAGAAGCGGTGCCTGTCCCCCTCCCTCCCCCAATGGCCCGGGCAGGGGGACCACAACCGTCCTGAACGTGAGCGGCAGCCCCTGGGCCCCCGGCCAGACCAGCCCAGGCCGCCTCCCCACCCGCCGGCAGCAGCCTTGAGGCCCCAAACTGGGGGCCTGCTGCCCCCTGGTGTCCACAAAGGGCACCACCGCCAGCAGCCCGCCCACGCAGCCCACTGGGGCCGGAAAGTGGAGGGCGGACCCTGCGCAGCCTCCAGCCACCCCTCCCCCCACTGCCGCCTGCCTGCCCACCTCACTCTTCCTCCCCCCGTGGGTGCCTTGGCCAAGGGCCTCACTCTCTGTGACCCTGAGTCTCCTCGAGTCTAAGATTGGGGTGAGGTCTGCCCACTGTGGCCAGTCAAGGCTGTGGAGGGAGAAGCCTCAGTTTCAAAAAATTCCCAGCACCCCAAGGTGCTTGGGGTGAAGGGTGTCCCTCACACCTTAGCGGTAAATAGCGTGCGGTCTCTGCTGTCTCCAGGGTGGGCAGGGGGCCGGGGAGCCAAAGAGGGGAGAGACAAAGAGGCTACCGAACCCAGGTGAGGGCCTCAGCCGCCCCTCCTCCTCCCCCGTCCGCGTCCCTTTTCCTCGCCTTCCCCCCTCCCCTTCGCCCCTTCTCTTCCCCTCCCCCCTCCCCCCTCCCCTCGGCTGCCCTTCAGCCCCTCCTCTTCCTTTTCCTGCCAGGTCCTGCAGGGGCCCGGCCTCACCCCAGCGCCCTCTGCCTTGTTCGCGCCGTCGGTGCCGCCGGTCGGTCACTGGATCTCTCTGTAAGGCCTGCACCTGGCCGCCCCTGCCTGCCCCCGCTGCTGGGCCTGGGGGGCCGCGCGCGGACCTTCCCTCACGGAGCACAACTGGGGAATTCCCTGGTGGTCCAGTGGTTAGGATGGGGCACTTTCACTTGCTGGGGCGGGGGTGTGCCCGGGCTTCAGGCCTGATCGGGGAACTGGACTCTGGCCCACCTGACAACATCAACGACCAAACCAGTAACTATAACTCCCATTTCTGGGCTGGGGGCTGAGGCCCAGCGGGCATCTGGGCAGACACAGGCCCCTCGGGGCAGAAGTGCCTGGCTGGGGGGACAGCAGATAAGACAGCAGGCTTGAAGGGACACGTGTGCCCCACAATCTCCATCAGCTGTCCACACCCCCAAAAATAAGCCCACACCCTAAGGGAACCCTGTGGGCCGCCAGGGAAGGCCTGGGGTCCGCCTCCAAGCTGCCCACGGTCAGGCACAAACCCTGAACCTCCACAGCTACCGGGACAGCTGTGCTATGATGGTGGGAAGTGGGATACAGCAGGAGCCCCCAGCAGGGGCCACCCCAGCTTTGGGGTGAGGATGGTGAGTCTGGGAACGGAGAGGGGCCCAGGCAGGGAGGTGGCCATGCCCAGGCCTTGCAGGCCTCCACAGCCCGTCGCAGCTGGTGCCTGGAGAGGGAGCAGGGAATGGGCTGGGTCGGGGGCTGGATGGAGGCTGGAGAGGGTCGCAGGTTTGCAGGGCCTGGGGATCCATCTGGCCCAGGAGCTGGCTACATCCTGAAGGCACCAGGGAGCCCCGGAGGGTTCTAGCTGGGGGTCCAGGGTCCTGTGGTTGAGTGGTGGCTGCAGGTGCCAGGACCAGCAGTTGGGAGCGAGGTGAGGAAGAGTCAGGGAAGCGGCAATGACGGGGCGCCAGGAGAGGCTGTGAGCCTGGGAGAGGCCAGGCCTGAGGGCTCAGGGAGCCTGGGATGGGGGGTAAGAGGAAGGAGAGGGAGGGGAGTTCGGAGGATGGTGCCAGGAGGTGCCTCATGGCCTGGAGTGCAGGTGGGGGGTGAGAGACAGCAGGTCCTTGCTGGGGGGACAGGAGGGTATGGCCACAGCCCACGGCTGCCCCCAGGGTGCCAGTGGGCCCAGATTCCTGCCGGTGGCATCTTCGCACAGCAAGAGGAATGGGGCAGGGGGCAAGGTAGTGGGCGCTGCCTGGTCGAGGGGCAAATCTGTGGGCTTTGGAGTTGGGCAGAGCGACTGCCTCTTCCTGGCTGTGTGACCTCGGGCAAATCGCTTAACCTCTCTGTGCCTCTGCTTTCTCATCTGTAAGGCTCCTGATGAGGCTCGGAGGCCATGTCCATATGTGCCTGGCACAGTGGCCCCCTCCTTGAGAAGAGGCATCACCGTCTGCCTCGTCGGTCTCTCCCTCCAGACCTAGAGGGGTGGGCAGGGCACAGCCGGGCACCGAGGACCCCACCAGCTGCCTTTGTAATGAAAAGTGGACATTTGCTCTGAGCCCAGGGGTGTGGGCTGGCAAGGAGACTCCAACCCCAACAAAGGCATTTGTACCCCCAAATCATGTGCAGTTCCCTAATAAATTGTCAGACAGGGTGAAGCAGTATTTACCTAACAAGCAGCTTGGACAGTGCTACCAGCCGACCCAGGGGGTCTGTGGGACACACATCACAGCGACTGGTGGGTCTGTCTTCATGGAACACAGGCTGTCTCACCCGGCTGCACACATGCCCGATGCTCAGCAGCATCCCCGGTTGGCACCTTGCTGTTGCTGGCAACACACCCGCTCCGTGGCCAGGCAGCCGCCCCGGCCACACAATTTATGTGCAGATTGCCTCATTTAATCCTCACATGTATCCTACGAGGGAGGAATTAGCACTGTCCCATTTTGCAGATGGGGAAACTGAGGCTTGAGAGGATGAGATGCTTGTCAAAGCCGGGTGAGCTGTGGAGATGCTGGCCCAGGAGGGCTGCCTGCAGAGCCAGTCTGGTCCCGGCTCGGTCACTGTTGGCGGTGTGACCTTGGGCAGCCCCTCCTCCTCGACTGTCAAATGAGGGCCTGGACCAGGGGTGTCTGACTTGTGCCCTCGTCTGTGTTCACCTGTCCATCCAGCAGGGCTGAGTCCCAGTGGAAGGGATAGGGCGAGAGGCCGGGGCTATCCCTCACGCTTCTCCGGTTTGCAAAATGCGTGCGAGACCTGGCCGCCCCCCGAGCTGGGCATCGGACCAGAGGGCCAGGTGTGGGAGGCAGCAGGGGCCCCAGAAACTCCCCCACCAGGTCCCAGGGTGCCCAGAAGGGAAGCTGCTGCTTGTCACCTCTTGAGGTGTCAGCGTGGCTGCTCCCAACAGAGACCAAAGAGCCAGGCTCTCTGAAACTGCCATCCAGGCAGGGGGAGGCACTGGTGCCGGCCAGGGGGGTTCTCCGGGGCAAGAAGGGGTGCCTGGGCTTGTGACTTCTCTTCTGGGGTCCTGGAAGTCCTTCCTGCTTCTTCCTGATGGGTAGAGGTTCCAGAAGGCGCCGTGTGTGGGATGGATGGTCAGAACATGGGGCGGTCCCTTCTAGTGGGGGATGAGGGACCAGGACCGGAGGAGGTGGTGCTCGGGGAAATGTGGGGCCCCTCCGGGTCCCTCAGGCATGTGCCTATTTCGGGGACTGAGGCACCAGGAGCACATGGAGAGGAGTGCATCCGTGCCACGTGTCCTGCCACGGTTTCCGCCCTCCCAGCCTGGTGAACAGGTCTATGGCTACTGTCTCTGAGCCCTGCTTTCCCATGAAGTTGGAAGGCTCGTCTTTTCCTGATTCCAGGCTGCCCTTCTGCCCTCTCACCACCCTGCACCCAGGCCCTAGCCAGGCCAGACCACCAGCTGCTAGCCACTTCCCCCGCTCCACGCCTTCCTGGATGGACACCTCTCCGCTGAAGCTGTAGTTCCTGCCCAAGTATGGAACTTGGGGTAAGGTGTTCCTCCAGGGCCCTGGGGATGGGGACTGTGACCTTTCAGTGCCCACCCCTGCTCCGCTGCCCGGGCTGTCGCCCACCCCAGCGTCTTTCCTTCCTTCCTGTAGGTCAAGGCCCAGCGTGAGTCTGTCTGGCCTCCAGGGACCCGAGAGGGAGGGTGACCAGCTGGCCGGGCTTCTCCAGGACAGTTCCTGTTTTCACATGGAAAGCCCCATGTCCCAGGCAAGCCGGGGCCTTTGGCACCTCTTTGAGGGTCCCAAGAGCAAGGCCCCCTGGTCCTCCTCTCCTCTGGTCGTGGTAGAAAGGGGACACAGCCATCCCACAGTGTACCCCAGCCATCACCTGAGGGCCCCGGGGTCTCCGGTCCACAGGCCTCTATCCCTGAGGCCACCTCCAGCAAACTTCTCGGCCGTGCTTCCCCGTCAAGACTCTTTCTCTCTCAGCTGTGGCCATCGGCTGGCATGAGCCCCTGGACTGAGTGACCCACACCTCACCACGTGGGGCCCTGCATCCCAGCACTGGGCCAGGTGCAGGGCGGAGCTACTGGGTGAGAGGTGGGACCCCGGGCCTGTGCAGCCTGCTGCCCTCCCTCGGCCTGGACGCTGGGGCCAGGGGTCCCTGCATCACTAGAGGCCAGCAGAGAAGCCCCCTTTGGCTGGCAGAGCCTCCTCTGGGGATGTGGCCAGGCCATGTCCTGAAGGCCTCAATCCCATGAACCCACCCACGGGGTGAGTCGGAACCAACACAAGGCCCAGTCCCTGCCCCCTCCTCCGAGAAGCCCCTGCCCAGACTCCAACCCCAGGAGCCTAGTCACAGACTCCAGTTCTGGAAGGTTTCTCGGCACCTGCCAGCCCAGCCCCTCCTCTGGCATCTGCAGAGGGACTTTGCACCCGCCCTCCCAGACCCTTAACCCAACTGCCTCCAAGGTGGTGCTCACAAACTGAGGCCAGGCCCCCGGTGCCTGCGGTGGGCTGGGGTGCCCCTCGTAAGGATGCGACTTCAAGGACAGCTACCAAGCTGAGTCTGAGCTCCTGGGGATGCTGTGAGGGGCACAGGTGCTGCTGTGGGGTCTGGACACCCTCCTGCTGGCCAAGGCCTGAAACTGTGCCTCACCTGGGCTGGGAAGGTAAGCTCTGGCGGAGACCTGCCCCCAGCCCTGGTCCTGCCCCAGCCAAAACCTCCTTGGCGTCCCTGAAGAGGTGACGTTGAGGTGGGCCCCTCGGGGAATAGTAAGGGTAACAGGCACTGTTCCCTGGACCCGCATCAACCCCTCCTGCGTTCATCTCGTCCTGAGTCAGGGCCCTAAATACTACCTCGATGCAGAAGACACCCTGTGGTACCCCCAGCTCAGACCCCACACTCCTGCACCTATGTGTGACCCACGTCTCCACCCCCTCGAGCACTGAGCCCCAGCAGGTTCTCCCCTCAAGATCCCACACTCACACCCTGGTTCCTTCCCGGCTGACGGACACCACCCAGACACTCCGTCAGCTGCTCCTTTCCTGGCTTTGCAGACTCTCCCGCTCCGCTGCCACCTCCTATCCAAGTCCACGTCCCCCCTCTCAGGACTGCAGAAGTGTCTCTACACTGGCCCACCCCCTTTGGTCCCTGATCAGCTAGAGGTTCCTTCTAGAACAGAAGAGCTTAGGGCCCTGCCACGGCTCCACGGCACGCAGAGCCAGCCTACATGCTTGCAATCCGTGTATCATTTCCTTATGCGTCCCACGTATTGGGTACTGTCTGGCCTCTCCCACACGCACAGACCCACGTGCACACACACACGCCTGTGCACGCCTGTGTCGCAGCCCATCGCCAGGCAGTGGGTGTGTGGTGGTGGTAGGGGGGACTCCAGCCCCCTGGATTCTGCCAGCTCATCCTTAGGACTCTGCAGAGGTGTCACCTCCTCTGAGAAGCCCTCCTCCCCAGCCCTGCTCAGATAAGCCTCACCCAGAAGAACTTCAGCAAGTTTCTCTGAGAGGCTGTGAGTGCCCCGGGGGCTGGGAGTGGGTCCAGGGGGAGTGCAGTTGCAGGGCTAGGAGAGCACTTTTCCCACACTCCCTGGGACCAGGAAGCTCCCTGCCCACAGAGCCTGTCATGACAAATACTTAGGCTGGATCCCATTGCTTCTGCTCCAACCAGTTCCATGCCCCCCGTAGGCCCGCGTGACGCAGGGAGAGGTGAGTAACCAGCCCCTTCCTGCCCACCCCGTGCATCTGGACTGAAGTCTTCCTCCACCTCAGGCCCACTCCCCCTGCAGACTTAGGACCCCCTAGCCCCTCCCTGAAAGGCTCCACAGCAGGCCTGGGGCTCCCGGACTCCAGGCTTAACTGCTGGACTTTGGCCTGCCCTCCCGGGCCCTGCAGGGGCGGCTCCGAGGCTGCCTGCCCCTGCTGTCTCAGGCTTCTCGACCCTGAAGTTAGAAAACTGGTGAGCTGTGGTAAGCACAGGGCAGAGGGCATGTTGGTTTTGACACTTGGCCTGGCTCTGGGCTGCAGGGCAGGTGGTGGAGTAGCAGAGTACTGGACGGGCATCTGGTTACTTATCTGCGAAATCGTGCCTGGACCCAAGGGGGAGTCTGTGTGCCCCCCGGGGGGCTCCGGCAGGGGCTCTGGGTGGCTGCAAGGGGGCCCCGCCCGGTCCCGCGGAGGGACAGCGTGAAGCCATGTGAACCTGCATATCGTGGGGTTCCGATGGCCTTGACCAAGCCGGTGAGGTCGCCGCAGAGTGAAATGAGGAAAACCGGCGTCTCAGGAACTCCCAGCAGCCTCCTGCTCTGGGGGGGAGGGGAGTGAGGGGCCCAGGAGCGGTTCCCAGAAACGCTCTTCTCTCCCTGTCCCTCCTCTGGGTCTCTTTGCAGACCCTAGGCTGGGGGCAAGCCGGGGGGGGGGGGGGGCAAGCCAAGCATTGCACCCCACCCCTCCCCATACCTCCACCCCTCCCCCGCATCCTTCTTCCCAGCCCGTCTCGAGTCCCTCCGCCCCTCCCCCTCCCCACCCTGCCCACCCCAAGCCCGGACCGGACACCAGTACTGCTCGAGAGATCTGAGTTCCCGCCTCCCCCGAGGACCTGGGAGAAAAGCCGGAGGGAGCCGGTCCCGGCAAAGCCGGGCCGGGGAGGTAGCAGGCGGCGTAGGGTCCGGGGCCGCGGAGTGGGGCGGGGCCCTCGGGGGGCGTGTCAGGCTTGGCCAATGAGAGTGCGGAGGCCGGGAGGGGGCGGGGGTCAGCCTCCGGGACGGAGGGAGTTCATCCCTGGAGGGTGGGTGTCCCAGGTCCCCCCGAGAGGTCGGGTGCCCGAGCCCTGCCCCGGAAGGGCCAGGCCGGAGCTCACCCAGGAGGGCTCGCCTCACCAGGACGGTGCCCAAGCTGACCCCTGCGAAGGCAGGTACCCGAGCTCGCTCCAGCAGGGCGGCCCCTGACCCACACCCCGCGCGGTGTCGAGCCCCTGCCAGCCGGGTGCCCCTGACCCGCTGCTCTCAGCCTCTGGCCCGCTCCCCGCCAAGCTCCCCGCACCCCGGGTCCCCTCCTTGGTGTCACCGCATCCCCACCCCTGGCCCAGGTTCTGAAGGCCGCCCTTTGGCCCAACCGTACAGCCAGAGGTTGTGGAGGTCTCCGTGGAACCGCGGAATCTGGCGCCAGCCGATGGGGGTGGGGGGAGCAGGCAGGGCCCTGCTGCCGGAGGTGAGGCGGAGCTGCCCTGCCTGGGGGCCTGCAAGGCTGAGCCGTCGCCCACCCCCACCCCCAGGCCACTCCAGAAGCCCCTCTGGTTCTGGCTGGAGGAGCTGGGCAAAGTAGGCCACACTCTGAAAGCCCACTCCGTACTGGCGGCGGGGGGGTGCACTGTGGGCCGGAAGATCCCCCAGACCCCCAGCACAGAGACCCAGCCAGCCCCCTTAACCACAGGAGTCACCTACCTGAGCCGCAGTCGACAACCACTCTGCGCCTCTGTTTCCCTCTAAAAATGGGGCACTGAGACCAGCCCATGCTGGAGGGGAGGGTCCCTGTCTCCGGTTCCATGGTGGCTGTGTGCCCGAGACCCAGAGTTGTCTGTCGTGGAGGGGGAGAGCCACTTGTGGTCTTCTCCAAGAGCCAGATGGGCCCTAGGTCGCACGGCCAGGGTCTGGAGATGCCCCGTCCGGCATCCCCGTCCTCTCCCACGGGCCCTCTCAGGGCCGCCTGCCTCCTGCCCCATGACTCAGCACCTTTGCCCAGCACAGCAGGACTTTTGCCCCCTGCCCACTCCTCCAGCCTCCTGTTCAGATCCCTACGGGGTCTCCCAGCAACGCCGGCCCAGGATGCAGGAAGTCAGGGCCTCCAGGGGCCAGGGCCAGTCCCCCAGCAGGACTGGCACCCTGGACCTGTCCCGGGTCACGCTGCTCGTGTACGTGCTGGCAGCCCTGGAGCTCGCCTGCCTCTTCATGCAGTCCTCAGTCATGCCAGTGAGTACCCCTCCACAGGCAGCCTGGCCACCGGCATGCCCTCGCCGCCCCTCTCACCTTTCGTCTCCGCCCTGGTGATGGCCGGGGGTCGGGCCTCATGCTGCCCAGGCTCCTCGCGCTGGGGACCCCTTGCCATGCTGGAGCTAAGTTAAGGCACCTGGGAACTACGCCTCTGGACGCCCCTCTTCAGCACGTCCTGCGCTCTGGCTGCACCACCAGCTGTCCCCATGACAGCCCCCCTCCCCACGGCTGCCCTAGCGCCGTACCTCCCGCCCCGCCTGGGGGCATTTGCCCTACGATCCGCCACCCCGACACCTGCTCAGCTCACTCTCTAGTCCCACTCAGGCCTCTGCTCAGGTCTCCTCCGGGGCGGGGCCCTCCCTCCAACACCTGCCAGGTACCCGGGCTCACTTGCCCTCCCGTCCTGGCTGTTCCGTCCTCACGCAGCTTGCCCACACCCCACATTGTACTTCATGGCACGAGATTATTTCTGTCTCTCCAGCCAGGATGTGAGGGCAGGACTGATCCAGCTCATTCTATGCCGCCTCCCTGGATCTGGAGCTCTGCCTGGCCATAGCTGCCCCTTGGTCCAAGTGGCCGTTGTGGCTTGCTGGGCCCGGACGCCCACCCTCCTCCTCCGTGCACTCTTGTTTATTCATCCCACACTGCCCTGTGGGGTCTCACCCTCCTGGGGCGAGAGCACCCAGGGGACTTTGGAAGACCCAGAGCCCCAGAGATCCTTATCTGTCTGGTCCGGGTGGGACCACGGCGCTAGCCGCTGGCCACTCACCAGGAGACTCTGATGAGCAGCCTGGGCCCGGGGACCTGGGTGGGAGGGGGTATTGCCTTTGTCACAATTCCGGCCTTGGCAGGGCTCCCTGGCCAGACAGTGAGCCCAACTCCCCCGCTTCCCAAGCCCAGCTCACTTCCACCGAATGGCTTGGTCTGAGCCCTTTCTCCTCTCCTTGGCAGCCAGGTACCTTGCTGTCCTCATCATAACATAGGTGACGACCATCTCTCCCTCGGAGAGTTGGTGCTGGGGCAATGAGAGAACAGCGGAAATCCTTAGCACGCGGGGCACAGAGCAGCTGCTGGCACCACCTCTCCTCCCACTGGCTCTCCCAAGAGACGCATGTGTTTGTTCAACAAATGCTCGCAGGTACTCTGAGCACCTGGTCTCAGAACTCAGAATACCGCAGAGTGCAAAGGGCACCCCTGCCGCTGGCGGTCCTGGGTGTTGGCGACACCCACCGGCAGTAAACAGTGCATAGACTGTGCTTCAGGAAGGGCGCCGGGGGTGCCGAGGAACGTGGCAGGTTCGGGGTCAGCAGGGCCTCCCTGAGAAGGCGACCCCTGAGCGAAGCCTTAAAAGAGACACGGGAGCGAGCTAGCCAGTGCAAAGGCCGTGGGGCAGCAGTGGGACAAGTGCTGGAGAGGGGAGAAGGAGCTGAGCCCAGGAGTTGCTGATGGATGGGATACAGGTGTGCGAAAAACAGGGGGCTCAGGGATGACACTGCGGATTTGGACCTGAGCCCTTGGAAGGGTGGACACATCAACGGTGGGGCAGAGGAGCTGGTCTTGGAGGGAGACCGGGAGTCAGTTCTGGACATGCTGAGCTCCAGGGGCTTTTAGACACCACGTGCAGAGCCAGAGTAGGATGGGATTTGCCCTCGCCCATCTGAGGTGAACCCCAAAGAGGGGAAGGAGGGGCCCGCAACTGCCTGCATTGAGTACCGAGTCCCTGGAGCCTGGACCCAAAGCCCCTGTTGGCTCCCCGCTACAAGATAAGCAGCCGGTCAGCCCAGGGCCACGGGTCCCCCCAATGTGCACTGCGGAGTGGTCAGAGCCAGACCCGCAATCCCCTCCCACCCTGCTCAGGGCTACCCCTCCTACGCCCTGCCCCACGGAGGACCCCAGATTGCAGATGCTGGGGTCCTTCCAGGCCCTTCCCATGGACCCCGCCTATGTTTCAGTACCTGTCCCGGAGGCTGGGCCTGGACTCTGTTGCCTTCGGCTACCAGCAGACCATCTTTGGCGTGCTTCAGCTGTTGGGCGGGCCCGTGTTTGGCAGGTACCATGGGGCAGGGAAGTTTGGGGGCCCTCACCCCACGATGATCCAGGCCCGCCCTTTGGAGGTCATGGCCTGGGTTACGCCAGGTTCCCAAACCTCACACTGGGCCCCACTAGAGAGATGGCAGCCGCTGCTTCACGGACGGCCAGCCCGCAGCACAGAGCGGCTTTAGTCCCCTTTAAGACTGGGTTAAGCCCCTGCTCCCAGGGTATCTCCACCCCTAACTTCCACGAATTCTGGTTTGTGGCCAGACCAGAGAGAGGATTTAATTGGTGAGACCCTCATGGCTATAAATGCGCCGCCCCACTGAGCCGGGGGGGGGGGGGTCCCACCAGCAACTTTTCTGGAAAAGACTATTTCTGGGGACTGGAACCCCCCAGACTCCCGCTAGCCTCAGCGGGGGCGCTGGGCTCAGGGACTTGACAGCAGACATCCTCCCGCCAAAGCCTGCCATGGACAGATTCAACGTGGCAGGAGTCAGATTTCTAGAGTTACTCCACAGAAAAGAAGGGTCCTCCAGACCCGGTAACATCGGACAGAGCAGAGGCCCCGGGGTGGGGTGGGGTGGGGTGGTTTCCCAGGCTTGAGCCTGGGAAGCGCTTTCTGTAAAATAAGCACATGCCCTTGGTACATTTGCATCCCACAAGTTATTCACATAGGCGTGGGAATGACCGTGTGGGTCAGACCCCCCCGAGGTCACTGAAAACTGTCCCACTGGAAGGATGGAGAAACAGGCCCTGAGAGGAGGCAGCCCAGCAGCCCAGCAGGGCCCTGGGCGCCCCCGCCCACCCTTACAGCACCGGGCCTCCCTGATCAGCGCCGTGGGGGCACTGCGGCCCGGTTCCCTGGCAGTCCTAAGGGGTTGTTGTGGGGCCGAGGAGCGGGAAGCCTGCCTCACACCTGTGAGGGTCACAGGTGTGGGGCCCCCAGGTTCGCAGACCAGCGCGGGGCGCGGGCAGCGTTCACGCTCTCCTTCCTGGCGTCCTCAGCGCTCTACCTGCTCCTGGCTGCCGCCTGCAGCCCGGCCCTGCCCGGCGTGCCCTTACTCTTTGCCTCGCGCCTGCCCGGCGCCCTCATGCACACGCTGCCAGGTAGGGCGCCTTCCGGCCTGCTGGAGGACTATGAGTGGGGCGGGAACGGGTCGGAATAGCCAGGGCCAAGGGTGGGACCGGAGGGAGGCGGGGGAGCTTGGTGTGGGCGTGGCCTGAGCCAGGGGTTGGGGCGGAGACCACTCCCAGGGTGCCGGTCTAGTCTGGAGCACAGGACCGGGATGGAGGGGTGATGCGGGGGCGTAGCCCGCGGAAGGGGGTAGGTCCGAGGTGAGGAATAATGGGGTGTGGCCTGTGCCGCGACCAGGGTGGGGAGCACGCGGCCTGGGGACACGTCGGGGTCCCGCGGGTGATGTGGGGGGGGTGGCTGGCGGTGGGGGCAGGTCAGAGGAGTGGAGTGGTGTGAGGGCGTGGCCTGTGGCTTGGGTCTGGGGTGCGGGGATGGCGAGGCGTGGCCTGGGTCCGTAGGCCACAAGACGGTCGGCGAGGGGGCCGCGCTTGTCAGACACCCCCGTCCCCACCCCGTAGCCGCCCAGATGGCCATCACGGACCTGTCTGCGCCTGAGGAGCGGCCCGCGGCCCTGGGCCGGTTGGGTCTGTGCTTCGGCGTTGGCGTCATCTTCGGCTCCCTGCTCGGCGGGACCCTGAGCAGCACGTGCGGGTGAGTGTCCGGGGCGGGGACTCGGTCGTGGGGGGGCAGGGCGGGCCGACGAGGCGGGGTGTGGGTACGGGTCAGGACGGCCAAGGCTGGGTCGGTTCTGCGCCGCGCTCCGGCCCTCAGCCCAGCCCCGCCACTTCTCCGGGCCTTGGTTTCCCCATGTGCACGCTGAGCGGGTGGGTTACATGGGAGGGTGACCTGCAGGAACCTACAGCTGGGGGTGGCCATCCGGGGCGTGGCCTTGCGGTGGGCGGGGTCCGAGGGCTTAGCTAGGAGTGGTGGGCAGGGCCCGCGGGGACGCGGCCCGCAGGGGGCAGTGCAGCCAGCAAATGAGGGAGTGGCCAGCAGGGGGCAGTGCGGTCGGCAGACGTGAGCGTGGCCAGCAGGGGGCAGCGCGGCCGGCAGACGGGCGTGGCCAGCAGTCGGGTTGCGGCCGGAAGACGTGGGCGGGGCCGGAAGACATGGGCGGGGCAGGAAGACGTGGGCGGGGCAGCCGGCTGGGGGCGCCGTCGCCGCATGCTGCAGCCGCACCGGGTCCGTGCGCTCGGACTGCTCATTCCTGGGAGATCCCACACTGAACCTAAAGGAACCAGACGGCAGGCCTTGGGGGCGGGGTGATGGTGCCGTCACCTCCCTGCGATGGGGATGCTGTGGGCAGCCAGACCCCTTGCCTCCGGAAGGAGCGAGGGTGGCTTGCGGGGGGGTAAAAAGCTAGCGTGTGTGAACTAAAGGTCTCTATTGCCCTCACCGCCCAGCCCACCCCGAGTTTTGCGCACCCAGGGGTCCGGGGGCTAAACTCAACTCCTGCCCAGCGTCCTGAGAGCCTGTGGGCGGCAGCTCTCACATGTGGTCTGCAGAGTGGACCCCATTCCAGGGACAGACCCTGCAGTGGGACTGCACAGAGCCGTCTGTTCCAGTGGCCCTAGGCGTGCATACCCTTGGACTTAGGACACCTGGCCCTGGAGAGGCCTTGCCTGGCCAGGGAGAAAGCTTCTGCTGCTGCCCCCTATGCTGCCCCACCCCCGTTCCTCCCCCAGGCGCTCCAACACCCACTCAAAGCCAGCTTCCTACATAGGAATGGACTTTGCACCTTACCTTCATTCAGGCCCAAGACCTTGGTTTTGCTCTGGGGATCCAGGTGCCCGGCCCAGCTGTGGGTGGAGGCCCTGTGCCAGCTGGTGACCCGCCCACCCTGCCTGGGCCTGGATGAGCTGCCCTGGGCCTCCATTCAGGCGAGGGGCCTTCCTGGTGTCTGAACCACACATGCATGCACTCAGCATGAGGCCAGCACCTGGCCCTGCCATCTTGAATGACCATATGCCGGGGCCCCTGGGGGCCTGAGTTTCCCCAGGTTCCCTGAGTGCCCCCAGACCAGCCCCAGACTTGAGAGCCGATGATGGCTGAGCCCCAGGGATTGGGGGACAGGAGGGCACAGTGGCCTTGTCAAGGCAGCTGCCTCTCTCGAGGGAGGTCTGTTCAAGGCCTCCGCCCCCCCACCCCCTCCCCATCATTTCCTCAGAGCTGGGCTGGGGGTGGCTGGCTCTGCTAAGTGCTGTGAGCAGGAGGGTGGGGTGCAGAGGGCAGGACTGCTTCATTCATTTCCCCATCGATGTTTATTGAACACCTATTAAGTGCCCCTGGGATTCCAGGTTCTGGGATACAGTGGTGAACAGGACAGGCGAGTCCTCAGATGGAATGAACATGATGTGTATTCCTATAACGTCAGGCTGCAGGACATCTGGGGAGGCAAAGAGATAGCAAGTGCAAAGGCCCTGAGGTTGGGGAAGCGAGAAGACCCGTGTGGCTGGAGTGGAGGAGAAGAGGTGGGCAGTGGGTCAGGCCATGGAGCCCTGGGAGGCATGAGCAGGGGCAGGGGATGACCTGGCTGCTGTGTCGAGAATGTGGAGGCTAAGGCCACCTCAGGGAGACCAGAGAGGTGGCTACTGAATCAGTCCAGGTGGGAGAGGATGGCAGGTGGACAAGGGATGGCCGTGGTGGGGAGAGGGCAGGGGCAGGTTCTGGCTTGGCTTTGCTGATGGCTGGGGTGTAAGTGTGAACTCAAGGCCGTGCCCAGACTCTGGGGCTGGCCCTGGGGGAGTCGAGGGCCTCGCTGAGATCTGAGCTGCCAGGGTGCCAGCAGGAGTTGGGTCTCCGTCAGGATGAGTCTGGTGCTCAGCACACACTTGAAGGAACCCCAGAGTGGGTGGCTGGGTGGGGGAGTCTGAGTTGGAGGACAGTGGGGCTGTGTCCTTGAGTGGGTGGCTTCTTAGCCCTGGGAACTGCTTAAGATGGAGGCTGGTGCCCGGCACTTCATGTTAGAAGCCGGAGATCAGGAAAAGGTACCAGGAGGACCAGAAGGGAGGGCGATCCAGGCGTGTGGGTCAAGGATGGGACCCTGCGCCCGTGACGGATTCCGCCTGAACCAGAGCTGCCTCTCTCCATGTGCGATGAGGGCGGAGCCTGTTTTGGTAGATGGACCAGGGTCAGGAGAAAGAGGACCTCTGTCCCCAGGGAGGAAAGAAAGAGGGTCAGCGGCTGCAGAGTAAGGAGGGGCACCAGGGGCGTGAGGAGGGTGCTGGGAAGGGAGAGACGACGCAGGGAGGAGCCCCGCTAGCTGCCCCTCACAACGGGGCTCTCAGTGCCCAGACTCGGAGTTCACCTCCCAGCCCAGCCACCTGCTACTGTGGGCCATGGGCAACCTTCCTCACCTTGCCAGCGTCCCTCCCGCTCCCCCCGCCACCACCACACACAGAGGCCTCCTCTGGCCAGCCCCACCCCACGTTCCCTCCTGCCCTCTGCTCCAGCCCAGCTGCTGACCCAGAAGGCACTCTCACTTCCCTCTCCCTCCCAGTAGCCTCCAAATTCACCCCCACCCCTGCCCTCACCTTCCTGAGCATCCCACTAGCTTCCCTTCTTTCATCCCAAGATCTAAGGCGCTGTATACACTTCCTTTGACAGGTGGGGAGACCGAGACCCCGGAGAGGGTAAGACTCCCCCATGGAGCCCCTAGTCTCCATCCAAGGCCCAGGGAAGGTGGGCTCCGGGACCCTGATGCCCCAAGGCAAGGGCAGATGCCCCATCTCCCTTGTCCAGCCTCTCTGCTGGCCCACAGCCTGCTCTGCCTCTTGGCAAGGCCCAGGCAAGATGTAAAGGCCACATTCCCACCGCCCCCCCCCCCCTTCAATCAAAACTGAGGCATGGTGTGAGGTCTCCCTGGCCGTTCCTCCCTGCCCACCTCCACCCCGGCCCCCTAAAGGCCCCTAAAGTCCCCAGCCGTGCCCCACCCCCTGCTGGGAAGCAGGTGGAAGGAGGAAGTGGCCTTGGCAGCCACTGCCGTGGGCTGGGTAGTGGTATAACTGGTTTGGGCCCAGTCTGGAGCTCAGGGCTGGGAGGCCTAGCTCCCATGGAGGACCCAGACCTGGGTCCTGAGTCATTTAGCAGGTGAGGGGGCAGCTCTGTGACTCATGTCCCCGAGCCTGGCACCTCACAGCCTGGGGAGGCCTCTATCATCCCCTCCCCCAAGTGGGCCCCCAGTCTCCATCCAAGGCCCAGGGAAGGTGGGCTCCGGGACCCTGATGCCCCAAGGCAAGGGCAGATGCCCCACCTCCCTTGTCCAGCCTCTCTGCTGGCCCACCAGTTTGCCTCTGGGGTGGGCGGCACCAACCTGCTAATACCACCAGAGTTGGGTCCCGGGTCGGGGGTGCTCCGGGATTTGAGAAGTGGGGGGCCACCTGTCAGACGCCGCTGATGGTGGGGTCAGGCAGAGCCCAGGCCTGATGGCTGGACTTAGTGTGTGTGGGGGGGTCTTCGCAGGACCCCCTGCTCCTCTGAGCGCTGAGGTGCTGTACGCAGGCCACAGGTACAGCTGGGCCCGCAGTCCAGCCCCCAAAGGCTCTGTCCCCCGGAGGTGGCCCACCAGGGTGGCCGCTCCTTTAGGTCCAGCCACAGACCCTTGAGGTCAGGCAAACCGGGGCCTCAGTGTCACCGGCTGGCCCTCCTGGGCACTAACTGGCCGGCTTGTGGCCCCGCTCTGACTGCAGCCCTGCGCCGCACCCAGCAGGCCCTGGTGACTCGGCTGGTGTGACCCCGCTGCTTATCTGGAGGCCTGGGGGGAGCCAGTCGACCCGAGAACCGTATCTCGGCCCTTGGTCCGGGCGAGGGAATGGGAAACCCTTATCCTGCTGACGGAAGGTTTCCACCCCAGTGACACGGCAGTGTCCCTGGAGTTAATGAGTAGACATCTAGGGCTGCCCTGAGTGGCTCTGGGACAGGGGTGACTCACGGGTCACCCAGGCTGCCTACCCCACTTGGTGCTGGAGATGGCTCACCGAGGGTGTGGAGGTCTCCCCCCACCCCGGGGCTCGCGCCGCCCCTGCAGACAGAACCCGGGTGTTTCAGGCACTAGGAGGTCCATGGACAGGGCACAAATGGCTGAGAGCAGTGGGGCTGGGAACCTCAGCCTAGACCTGTCAGCTGGACGGTGTTCCGGGCAGAGGGGAAGCCCATGCAAAGGCCCCGGGGCAGGAAGGAGGCTGGGGCTTGCCTGGAGGCCTGTGTGGACAGATGCTCAGGGGACACAGAGGGCTGCAGAGGGTTAGGCCGGACACAGCGTTAGGGCCTTTTTCTGGGACTCGGAAACCAGAGGGGGGCTGACGTCCCACAAGATGGGGTGGACCCACAAGACGTCCATTTTCAGACACCGTTCTAGCCACAGGGCCAGGGACTGTGGATCAGGAGAGGCAGGGGGACTTCTCCCCCGCAAGCTCAGGCTGGATGCCCGGTGCCTCTCAGGATCCCCGCACGGCCAGACTTCCCATGAAGCCAGCTGACCCCAGCCTGCCCTTCAGTTTGGACAGGACAGGGGTACGCAGCCCAGGAGGCCCTGAGCCCCACCTGCGGCCAGGCCTGGGACCTTGGCCGAGTGCCATCCCCTCTGGGAGCCCCGGAGCACGCGGGGAGAGAGGGCAGCTCCAGCTGCAGGAGGAGTTGTCCCCTCCAAGCCGGGCAGGAGATGGACGGCATCCGGCTCAGAGTCCGCACCGGGTGGGCAGATGGCCAGGCCTGCCACCCTCCTGATAACGTCACGTCGGCAACTTCCGGGCCCTCGAGATAAGGATAAAAGTGGTGTCTGTGTCCGCTGCCATTTGACCAGCGCCGGTGGCAGCCGTGGTCAGTTCCACAGGCCTCCCATCGGCGGGACTTGGGGTGGGCTGCCTCCAGGACAGCCTTGGCGTGGGACAGGGGGTCCCTGGAGGGTGACCCCTGTGAGTCTAGCCCTCATTTGCATCTGAGGAAAGGAGGTCACCCAGCAGGGTAGCTACAGAGAAGGGACAGAGAATTCGGGTGCCCTGAGTCTGGCCCGGGGCCCTTTCAGGGTGTCCATGGGTCCATCCGTCCAGTCTCCCGTCCATGCATTCAACCAAAAATAAAAGGGGGTGGGTAGACAAAGACACGCTAACAGTGCCTGCCTCATGGTCAGTGCCCAGTTTGTAAAAACAGTCCAGTGAGCCAGTGGACAGGTGGCCCAGAGCCCCATCCTGCGCGACTGGCGTCCCAGAGGTCCCCAGGGCCAGAGGCAGACTCTGGGGGTGGGCTGACTGGAGGCCCCCGGGGAGGGGCTCCCGAGCTGTGTCTCGAACGACAGAGCAGCAGTGGGTAGGGGCACGAGGCTGGAGGGCGTCCCCACAGAGAAGGCCCCTGTGTGGGACCCGGGGCTGCCACGCTTTCCTGCCGTCTGTCCACTTTCCTTTCTGCCATTTTGTCTGGGGGAGTCGGAGAGCACTCTGGGTGGGGAAGGACACCCAAGCCTCCCCTGGGGCAGCTGTGGGCCCCGACACCCTCCCGGGGCCCCCGAGGGTCCCCGTGTCCCCTTCGGTTCACTGGCTGCCACACAGGGACAGGAGAGATCTCTGGAGAAGGGGCCTGGCTCCCTGCCACCACCCCTCACTTGTCACCAGCCTCCCAAAATAGCCATCTAAGTGGCCGCCTCTGCTCTCACGCACTTCCGGGGCATCTGGCAAAGAAAGCTGGTTTTGTCCCTGCCCAGGCAGGCCCGGAGCAGTGACGTGCGGGCCTGTGAGGCCACAGTCCTGAAGAAAGGGCCCCTCTCTCTGACGGTGGCCTGTGGGGCCCGTACCCGGCCTCATGCCTCCCCTGGGTCTGAGCAGAGGCCTCACTCTGGGGTCCAGTGCCCTCTGACCCTTCCCACCTGGCAGCCAATGGACTCGCCCACTTGTCCGGAACCCCTGCCGCCAGAAAGCCCAAATGTCCAGCATCCTGGGCAGTGGGTATCGGCTTGGGGGCCAGAGATGGGCCCGTCTGGGAGGGGAGAGGTCGGTGGCACATGCAGACTGGACAGTGCCGGCTGCAGCACTGACCAACTGTGTGAGCCCGGGCAGGTCCCAGCCCCAGAAACAAGGGGCTGCCGAGGCCCATTCTCTGGTGCTGGAGTCCCCACTGGCTTCCCTGCCTGGGGTTCCCGCAGGAGCCATGCACGTGTATGTGTGCAGGTGTGTGCGCGTGGGTGCACCTGTGGTGGAGTGGGGGCGGGGGAGTCCTCTCCTTGAACTCGGAGGAAGGTCACAGGCAGCTTATGGCTGCCTCACGTGAAAGTGCGGAGGGCGTCTCCCAGGACACTGACAAGCTCTGGGGCAGGACTTTTGTCGTCCATTTAGTCCACGCTCTGATGCCCACTGGGGTCTCTGCACAGGGTCCCACCCAGGCCCACCTGCCCTCGGGGGTGGATACTGGCCCTGGAGTAGAGCAAGCCCTTCTCAGAGGACAGGGCGCCCACTGGGGAAGAGGGGCAGGGCCTCACAGAGAGGGCCTTTGCAGGATGTATAGGAGTTTTCCGTGCTTCAGAGGGGCAGGGTGTTCGGCTGTGCACAGGCCTGGCGGTCGAAGCAGCCCGGCTCAGTATGAATCTTCTGTTTCACTCTTTGTCTTCCTCCAGCCCTCAGGGGGAAACGGTGACAATCAGAGGGGCCGGGCCCCAGTGCCTTTGTCCCGGGTGACACGGGCTGCCTGGAGCTGGGGGCCGAGGTCTGCCCGTGTGGTCCAGAGAGGTTGAGGGCTGAGTTTCCACGTAGTGACTCGTGGAGGGGAAATGCTCCCTCAGAAGTGACAGCTGAGTGCCTGAGTCACGACCCTTGGTGCCGCTGTGGGCAGGCGGGAAGGCACCCTGAGGGCTGTGTCCTAGGTTTATCGGGGGGCCAAACGCCCCCCCCTACCCCATGGGCCCAGCCTGCCCCGCCCCCTCCAGGAAGTGGTGGTGGGGTGCTCCTGAGGCCCCCTAAGTGCAGGCCTGTCCTCCCCCAGGAGGGGAAAGAGGCATGACAATCGCCAGGACGCAGATGGGGCTGCAGGGGGTCCCACAGTCTTCCATGTGGGTGCGTGGAGCTGAGATTCAAACCCAAGCCCCTGCCCACCGGGCACGTCAGCCCCCGTCTCTCCAGCCCCTCTTGGCGCCCTGGCCCCAGTGCCACCTGGCATTTTGCTCACCGTGAGCCAGCACCCTGCCTCACCTGAGTCACTGAGGGCAGTGGTCACTTTCTCAGCTGCCCTCCTCCACCCCAGGCGGCCCCTCCAGTCCCACCAGAGCCCGGAGGACTGAGGGTTCTGGGGACGGGGCCCTTTCCCCCGGGAGCCTCAGTCTCCTGCTCTACAGGGTGGGGAGGACCCTTGGCGCTGCCAGGGTTGTCTGGGGAGCATCCTCCCTGCTGGTTCCAATTCCGCGGAACACAGCCCCCAGGCCTCTAACAGCCCCGTCCAAGCCGGGAGCAGTGGGTGCACACCACACAGCAGCCCGGTCCTTCGGGGGCCTTTCTCACCCCTCAGCAGCCTGGGAGCCAAACGTCCCCTGGAGAGTCGCCACCTGCCCCAGGCCCCTGCCCAGCCCTTCTGGGGCTCACATTCTGGCTCCCACTGCCACCCATGCTCAGAGGCCGCCAGGACGCATATGCTGTATCCACAGCCTGAGGGTCGGGAAGGCAAGAGCTTCCTCTGTTTCTTCATCCATCACCTCATTGATGTGCCCTGAGGGTCCCGTGGCCTGGCTTCCAGTTCGAAGCCTGCGAGGACATGAGTGGTGGGGTTTGAGCTGTTCTCAGCTGTCAGAGCCTGAGTGTGCCTGAAGGGGCAGGTGGGGGAGATGCCGCAGGTGACACCTGTGCCCTGGGGCCTGAGCCCTGTGTGACCACAACTGTCGCTCACAGGATTCAGTGTCCGGTCATCGTGGCTCTTGTGGTCAACCTCCTGGGAGCCATCCTCAGCTTCACCTGCATCCCCACCAGCACCAAAGGGGCCAGCGCCCGTGCCCAGGCTGCCCTGCCAGGTAAGCTACACCAGACACACCCTAGCAGATACACACAAGTAGGCCCCACCAGGTACATCCCGCTGGGTCTACCCTGCCGGACACACCTCACCGGTTACACCCCACCAGGTATGCCACTTCCGGATGCTTGGCCAGAGTGAAGTGTGAGCCCTCCCCTCCCACCAGCCAGCACCCTGGACCTCAGGCTAGGCCTCCCCCAGCCCGGCCCACCCTTCAGGGAGGCTTTGCCAATACCACGATGTGCCAAAGCATCCCCGGTGGCTTCTCATCTGCGGGGGCAGAGGGGATGTGCTCCAGGCAATGGGCCTGGGGCATTCGGGGCCACTCAAGCCCTCTTTCCTTCCTTGGGCCCCTCCAGGATGCTGGGCATCTCCCAGCTTCGGACACCACTGGAGCTGAGCCTGGAAAGGACCAGGAGGGACCTGGGATGGGGCGGGCATGGCGAACCAGGATCCTCAGGCCCAGAGCAGTCGGTCACTGTGCTGTATGGGGGGAACGTGAGGGAGCACAGCTCCCGGGGTGGGGTGCCGAGGCGGGGGGCAGAGCACAGTCAGGTTAGAGCTTGTGGGCTCAATGTGCCTCCCAGGCCCCACGAGGAGCGGTCAGGGCTCGAGAGGGGGGTCCCCTCCAGGGCGTCCCAGCCCAGCCACTTTGGCCTGGCACAGGGACCCCATGCCTCCTGGCCGGGTGACCGAGAGCTCTGGAGAGACCCACCTGGGACAGGAGGCCCCTGAGCCCTGGCTGTGATGGAACAGCCCAGAAAGAGTCAAGAGGGAGGGCCTGGGTGGGGGCCTGGCCTGCAAAGAGTCAGAGGAAAAGGGCCGAGGCATAGGAGAACCTGGGAGAGGCAAGCAGGGAGGCACCACTGCACCCAGCTGGGAGGCTATGACGTGGCACCCAAGCGTCCTCCGGATCAGGGTAAGGTGGCCGCTCGCAGCCACCAAGAGCGGCCGCTCCTGGCCGACGGCTGCCTCACCAGCCTTGTCATGCCGTCGCCCAGATCCAGGGCCAGGCAGGCAGCAGCTGCCCCGGTCATGCGGGTTTGGGGAGTGAGAGCCTCTATCGCTTGGAGCCTGGGTCCAGGCCAGGCCGCCCCCTGAATTCAGAGGTCCCCAGGGTCAGCAGGGCCCGAGGCCCAGTCCTGAGTGTGATGAGCTGCCCGGGGCTCACGGTGGGGTGGGGGGGCGGGCTGGTGGGAGGCACGCTGAGCACGAGCTCACATCCCCGGTGGGTGTGGGGCGCCGGGCAGCCGGAGTGCTTCCTCCGCACCCAGTGGGCCCTGGGGCGCGGGCTGTCCGGTGCTACCGTGGCCTCTCCGGGTGCCTCAGGGAAACCCAAGGCCAGCGTGTTTGACCTGAAGGCCATCACCTGCCTGCTGCTGCAGCCCGGCGTCCTGCCGGTGTTTCTGGTCAAGGTCATCTGCGGCTTCCCCTCAGGTGAGTCCCGGCCGCCCGGCCAGCGTCCAGAGCCCGGTGCGGCTGAGAACTCGGGGCCGCGGAGACGGAGGTCTGCAGCCCGCGCGTCACCCCTTCGCGCTGCCCTGTGTCCCACGCTCCGAGACTCCACTGGGCCCTGTCCAGTCACATCTGTCCCAGAGAGGGTGACAGCCCACTGGTTCATGCAGATGTGGCTGCACAGGCCAGAAGGAGGAAGAAGTGAGGGTCTCCGTCCTTCCCTCCTGCCCCCCAGGGCCCTGCTCGGGCCCCAGTTACCCCTGCTCTACAGAAGGTCTCGCTGCCCCGGCCTGTGGCTTCCAGGGCCTCTCAGGACAGTCCGGGAGGTGGGAAAGACGGTACGTCTGCAGGTGGACGCACACATTCTCGGTGGAACTGAAGGCATCCCTGACCGCAGTCGTGCCCAGTAGTGACCGCTCAGAGCCCCCATCTGGGGTCCTCCAACCAGGGGAGGAGTGCAGAGGACAAGTCAGCGAGGCAGGGTTGACAGGCACTCAGGTGCCCCCACACTGGCGCTAAAGGGTTAGTCCCTCAGCCCAGGAAGTTCTCTGTCCAGGCAAACTGGGCAAGCCCCCCGCCCAGCTCCATCTGTGACTCAGGATGGCTCAGTGGGGCACAGTGACGGCAAACCAGGTCACCGACGTCAGTTCTGGGGCCAAATCCTCCTACATTACCAGCCCAGGGTTCCCCATCTCCCAGTCTCCACCCCCAGACGGCCTTGGGCTGTGGCCACCCTGTGCACGGGGCAGCTTCCGGCACCTTCCTGTTCACGGCCCACAGCAGCCGCATGGGGTGGACCTGCCAGGGACAACCTCGGAGAAGGTTCACGTTGGTCTTCCCTGAGCCGGGCACCGCGGCCAAGCCCCTGGCACCGTGACGGTCACCTGATGGGGGGAGCAGGTGTGGGCACAACTGCGCAGCCCTGACCCCTCACCCCTGACCCCCCACCTCGCCCAGGGCTCTTCATGGTCATGTTCTCCCTCATCTCCATGGACTTCTTTCAGCTGGAGGCCGCCCAGGCCGGCTACCTCATGTCCTTCTTCGGGGTCCTCCAGATGGTGAGTGGATGCTGGGCGCACAGGGTGGGCGGGGGTTCGGCACCCCACGCTCTGTGGGCTCCCTGCCCTCCCAGGGTCCTCTGGGCAGTCGGCCTGTGTTGGGGTCCCAGGACCTCACAGACCACCGGCACCCGGTTTCTCCGCAGCGCAGGTGCCGTCCTGCATGCCCGCCTTTTGGGTGTTGCATGCACACCTTAGCTTCTGGCTTGTCCTCCTCTCCCTGCTCGCGGCTCCCACGCCTGGGTCTGTCTGCCCACCCATCTGCCCGGAGGTCCCGTCTGAGAGGGGAGAGGGGAGACTCATCCACAGTGGAGGCTGGCGAGCCCTTGGCCTCCCATTGGGAAACACGGCGGAGGCCCGTGGTCCGCCGCGTGTCCGTCTGGGCGCCGGCGGTGGACAGGTCGGGAAGGGGGCAGACCCCAGCGGTGGGGCGCGTTACAAGGAGAATGGCCGGGCTCTGCGTCCCACCCGCCTGCCCGCCAGTCGCGTGAGCATGGCGGGGACAGGTGGCGACGTGCAGCCGCCACCCGGGACATCTGCCTGACAGCCGGAGCGCAGGAGGGCTATTCCGGGACCTGCCTGGGCGGGGGAGAGAGCTCACGCTCTCCGGAAGCGAGTGGCATTCCCAGCACCTCCAGGCCATCTGCTGCCCGTGCCTCTGGGCCCAGGACTGGTCTAGACTCTGGTTCTAAAATAGCCACTCCTGGGAGGGGCTGGCCCCCCACCCCACCGTGGGCCAAGATGGCCTAGCTGGGTGGGCTGGGAAGTGCCAGCCTGGTGGAGGAAAAGAGAGAAACAGAAAGCAACAACAACAGTAATAGTACTCTAGATTGGGGGCCACTGGAGCTTTCTTCTAAACAGCCGCTCCTGGGACGTCCCTGGAGGTCCAGTGGTTAGAACTCCATGCTTCCACTGCAGGGGGCACGGGTTCGATCTCTGGTCAGGGAGCTAAGATCCGCGCAAGCGGTGCATTGCGGCCAAAAAGAAATAAATAACAATCTTAAAAATAGAAAACAATTTTTAAAATAAAATAAACGGCTGCTCCTGCCTGCCTGGGACCAGAGCACCAGCCTGAGCTTGTCCTGGGCTCCCCGGGACCAGGAGACCAAGCCTATACCCTGGTTGAAGCCGGCGGACCCCTCGAGGCCCTCAGGGACAGACCCTGGTAGCCTCTGGCCTGGTCAGGCATGAGGGTGGGCCTGCCCGAGACGGACCTGGGCTCCAGCACCTGTGAGGATGATGGTGGACAGGGTTGGAGAGCAGCGGTGGGATTCGGGAAAGTGCCTGGGGGTGGGGGGCTGGGGACCCCAACACAGGCCGACCGGCTGGAGGAGCCTGGGGAGGGCAGGGAGCCCATGGAGCGGTGTGGGGTGCCAGGCCCCAGGCCCTAAGTCCAGCGGAGGGAAGGTGGAGGCGGCTGAGGGCCTGAGATGCGTCTGCAGGGGAGGCCCAAGCCACCTTCGTCGGGTGCCTCCCTCCCCGCCCCGCCAGGGTAGAGCTGGTCACCGAGGGTCCGGGGAGGCGGCCCCGCCACTGGGTGAACCATGCCTCCCACCTGGTCCCCCACAGCTGCTCTTGTACCTGCTGCTTCCGTTGCAGACCATTTCCTGCCCCACCTGAGGTGTGGTTGCCGCCTGATCCCAAGGGCGATCCCCCCCACCAGCATCCCCTTCCAGCCCCCTGGGTACAGGGATCATTGGGGTTGGGGTCTCAGGGGGTGGCAGCCCGGATGGTCCTAACACGAGAGGATGGTGGTCACCCTTCCCCGGGGGGGTTGGCAGCCCTCTGTCCCTCTAGGACCCTCCTGCGAGGGCCCCCCACTCGGCCTTCATCTGTGCCCCAGGCACAGCGCCGCTGCAGTGATAGGGAGCTTCCGTCGTATGGGGTGGGGGAGACGGAGGCAAGCCCCCAACCACTGGCGCATCTGGTGTGTCAGGGGCGACAAAACCGCAAAGGAGAATCAGGGCCCTTGGAGGGGCAGAAATGCCACTTCCGATGGGGTAAGGGTTGGGGTTAGGGTTAGTTAGGGCTGGTAGGCTCTCCACTGGCCCACGGAGAGGCTTGGAGGGAGAGAACTTCAGACAGGGAGGGGCTGCAGGTGCAAAGGCCCTGGGGTGGCTGGGCCGGCCTGAGGGGAGAGGACTGCCCTCTGAAGACGTGTGGGGCATGGTCTGCAAGGCCAAGAAGGACCCAGATTTACTCAGATTTACTCGGAGTGGGTGGAACCATTTGGAGGCTGGATGTGGTCTTACTAGCCCCCTGCTGGGGAACTGGGTGCTTGTGGCCGATGTGACCTCCGGGGAGGTGGAGGTGGCTCGGGCCAGGGCAGCGGGGAGCAAGACAGGTGAGCAGACAGGGTCTCCAGGTGGGAGGGTTGGGAGAAAGTGAAATTTCGGGTGTGCTTGGTAGCTCTAGTTTCATGTAATAACCCGTAAGGCACGAAAGTTTAGGCTTTGTTCAAGTTAATGGGAAAATGGAAAGACGACCCCAGTCCATTAGGGTCCTGCTCTCTGGCTCTGTACGAAAAGCTCTCTCCTGGTTTGGTGGTTTCCTCTCGGGGTGTAGGGCACTACAAGACGCTTGCCAAGTAGATCTTCCCTTTAAACAAACGAAAACGAAGATAAGCAAGTGTGAAAGTAGGATTTTTTTTTTTTTTAAAGAAGGACATCTTTGGTGCTGGTTTGAGACAGTTTCGTTTTGCCAGGCAGGCAGCTCGGAGTGGCCCGTCCTGTTCCGCAGGGGTGGGCCCGCCCCGTCACAGGGCGCAGCCGCGGCCTGACCCCAGCCCCAGGGGGTGCTGCTCCAAACCCACTGCGCCCCGGGCACTTCCTGTCTGCCTGGAGGAGGTGGCAGGGGACCAGGTAGGGAGCCTCCTCCCCCTGGCCTGGGGATGGCCGAGGGCTGGGTTTGCCCTCTGAGTCACATCCCCAGCGTCAAGGGTGTCCCTGCTCTGGGCCGTTCCTCCCACCCCCACGAGGGCAGGAAGGGGAGCCTGGCTCCTGGCTGGCTGACCCTGGGGCCGGGAGAGGGGGCTGCGGCCAGGAGGACAGAGCTGGGAGTGGAGGGCCGAGCAACAGTGGGGGTTATCTGGGGAGACTGGTTGCCCCCTGCTTACCTGCCCAGGCTCAGGACAAGTCCACCGCCCTGGGCTCCAGCCCAGCCCCACTCCTGGCCAGCTCTGGGACCTCAGGCAAGTGACATCCACCCTCTGGGCCTCAGTTTACCCAGTTGTAACTGGAGCTGTGGCCTCCTGAGATGTGGAGGACACAGGGCTCCTGGCCCAGTCCCTGGCCCCAGTTGACAGTAACTGGTGTGCCCGCCTGCTGGGGCCAGGCCTCCACAGGGCCAGCTGGGAGGGCGACCCCACATGGGCACCAGGGCTCTGAGCTCGGGTCCCAATCCAGCCCCCTTCTCCTCTGTGCCCTGGTCTCCCCATCTGTGAATGGGGCAGGTCCCACCTCCCAGAGGAGACAGCCAAAGAGGGGGCTGAGGACAAGTGATTGGCCAGGATGGGGGCCAGGTGACACGGTAGGGGGCTTCCCAGGGCCCCAAGGGTCCCCAGGGTTGGAGTCGGGGCCACACTGGGAGTATTTTCCTATCAAAGAAGCTCTTTGCACCGTAAGCCGTGGCCTCCCCACCCCCACCAGGAGTTAACCGGCCCTTCGATTAAAATGCGTTTATCACGCCTGAAACTGCAGGGATTAGTTTTGAATGTGGAACTCGGACCTCTGAGTGGCTGGCTGTGCACGCGTGTGTGCGCAGGTGCGTGTACGTGTGCGTGTGCGTGCGCGTGTGCGTGTGCGTGCGAGGTGCCCAGGCTGCTGGCCCCGTCTCCCCTGGGACTTTGAGACCATCGTGGGTACCACAGGCTCACCCCTGTGCCCTGCGCCTGGCGCCTGCTGTGGCTGGTGGCAGTGGCCCCAGGGGCTGCAGGTGGTGGGGGAGGTCCTGCAGCTGGCCGCAGCCCAGCCCCCCTCCCCAGGCCCGGCTGCGCCCACCTCCACCCTCTCGCCCTCACCTAGGTCTTCCAGGGCCTGGTCATCGGGTGGCTGAGCAGCCACTTCTCTGAGGGAGCCCTGCTCCGGGCCAGCGTGCTGGTGTTCAGCGTGGTGGGACTGGCCATGGTGAGAGCTCCCGCCTCTGGCTGCCCCGCAAAGAGCAGGGTCCCAGGCCCGCTCCCCTGACCCTCTGCCGGTGCCCAGTTTGCACTTGAGCCCCTGGGCCCCCTGGCCCCCTCTACCCCAACCCAGGGCCACCTCAGTGGGACCTCAGGGATGGGCAGTTCCACCCTGGTCCCGCGAGGCCCTGCAAGGCCCCCGTGACCGTGACCCCTGCTCTGCCCCTCGGCAGGCGCTGATGGCCAATGTCTTCCACTTGTGCCTCCTCGCGCCAGGCCTGGTCTTCAGCCTGTGTGCCCTCAACGTGGTCACCGACAGCATGCTGACCAATGCCGTCTCGGCCTCAGACACGGGTGAGTGCGGCATCCCGGGCCGGGTGACGGGCAGGCCCTGGGGAGACCCCGGCCCTCCTCTCTGGGAAGCTTGCTGAGCAGTTTCCGGCAAAGCAGCTGCCTTAATGTGGGACCTGCCTGGACTCAGTGGGCATTGAGTAGGGTGGGCGGCTGGGGGTCTGAGTGGGCAGGATGGGGATGGTGGGCTGCAAGAGGGCTCAGGAGAGAATCCTGCCCACCACCCAGCCCAGCCAGACCCAGCCAACCCTGCACCAGGCCCTGCTGATCAGTCCAGGGCCAGGCCTGGGGGAGGGGAGGAGGGCTTCCTGGAGGTGGCGTCTGGCTTGGCTCTGAAGCATGGGCAGAGAATGGCTAGAGGCCAGAGGGGGTGGCTAGCATGGGGAGCACCTCCTGTTCCCTCCCTGCGCACGGGATGTGCAGGTGCTTCCTGAGTGAACGAGTGAGGGAGTGAGTGCTGCCCCCGGGCCACCCAGTGGGACTCAGGCGCCCCCAGAGGTGGACCCGCAGTCCCCCCACTCTGCACCTGGCCTTCTTTCTTGAGGCCAAGGAGTCTCCCATCCAGACTGGGGGTCCCTGGGCCCGATGCTGCCCAGGCTTCTGCCCCCGTGCTGCCCCGGGCATGGTGCAGGTCAAGGTCAAGGGCTCCTGTGGGCCGGTTGAGGTCAAAGACCTCCCTCCTTGGCAGCAGGGCCAGAAAGTTCAGGGCCCTGGCTGACCCTCCGTCCATCTACCTGCCTGTCTGGGAAGGTCAGACTGAGGTCTAGAGGCCCTGATGAAAATGGGGAGGTCTTTGCTGGTCAAGGCCTCTTCTCAGGACTGCCTTGGGGACCCCAAGGCCGGCCAGACCTGTGGCTCTGTGGTCCTGGGAGGCTAGACTGGTCCTGGAGGGCTTCCTGGAGGCTGTGGGCTGGCAGGTGTGAGAGGCCAGGAGGAGAGAGGAGGGGAGCAAGGCCTCGAGAGATGAGGGCAGGGCCTGAGAGGGAGGAGGGCGGAGCCTGAGAGGGAGGAAGGCGGGGCAGATCCGGTCCACCAGGGCCCCATGTGCCAGAGGCACCATCCCTCAGCTTGGAAGGAGCCAGGAGCCGGTTCCCAGCACCAGCCTGGGAACCGGAAACCACAGAGGGGGCGGTAATTGCTCCCTGGTGTCTGCAGGGCATGTGGGCGTAGGGAGAGGCTGCTCTGAAGGAGAGAGGGCATGTGGGCGTCGGGAGAGGCTGGCCACGCCCAGCTGACCCAAGGGCAGGCCTTTCCAGCTCCCAGAGCGAGGGCTGTGAAGCCCTTGGAGCCTGGGGCCCTCGGGGCAGACGGCAGTGTTGACAGGAGCCACACGCTTGGTGGCCCTCATAGGGCACAGCTGACAAGAGGGGCGTGGAGGTAGGGGTGTCAGGTAAGAGGGGTGCAGGCAGCCAGGCGAGCCCGGGAAGTGGGTGCAGAGAAGCAGGCGCAGGCCCTTCGAGCGCCCCAAAGCCCCTCCCCCGCCCTGGGGGGAGTTCCCTGCAGTCCACGTGAGGGCGGGAGCCAGGTGACAGGGGTGTGTGGTGGCCCAGCCCTCACCGCGGTGCTTCGGGAGGCCCCTGGCTGGGATGCCACCTCTCAGGCAGGCCTGGTGCGGGGGGGCCTGGCCCACAACCTGGGGCCCTGTTCCCAGCCTCCTCCTGTGCTTGGGAACTCTCTGGAGCAGGGCAGAGGCTCAGATCCCCATCCGAGAGGGCCCCGTGCTCCCCCTGGCGTGGCTGGGGGGGTCTGCAGGGAGGGAGCGGGGGTGGGGCGTGGAGGGCGGCGGCGGGGAAGACAGGGAGGCTGTAGCTGTGTCAAGGCCGTGGGCGGCTGGGGCAGTGATGCTGAGAGACCCTCCCCTCCCCCTGCCGTAGGAACCATGCTGGGCCTCTGCGCCTCTCTGGCAGCCGCTGACCAGAACCCTGGGGCCCACCCTGGGAGGCCTCCTGTACCACAGCTTCGGAGTCCCTGTTTTCGGCCACGTGCAGTTCCGCCGTCAACTTCCTTGGTCCTGCTGGTCCTCTGGAGGCAGCCTGTGCCCCCAAAAGATGGACCAAGCCTGTTGACCGTGGCCCCCAGGCACAGACTGGCAATAAACTCCCTTAGGACCTCTTCCAGCCTGATTTCTATCAGTTGGGCAGGGGGCCTGGGGACGAGGGCAGGATGGAGCCTTGGATGCTGGAGGGCTTCCTGGAGGAGAGGGCCTGCAGCTGTGCCCCAGGGCTCCAGGGAGAGCAGAATCGCCCAAGTTCATCCCCGTGGGAGGTGGGTCCTGCCCCCAGAGTCCGCCACCGAGGCCCGTGAGGAGTACCCCCTGCTGCCACCCAGACAGCTCTGCCCACGACGTCCCCAGAGACAGGGAGCTCCGTGCTCACCCCTTCACACCCCCCACCCCACACCAACCCCCGGCCTGGGGCCGAGCACACACCGCCCGCACCCTCCTCAGCCCTTGAAATTGCTTCCACTCGTGAAACAGAAGGAGGACGTGGTTGTTTGAAAAGATCAGGACTTTTGAGGCTTGGGAAGAGGTCTAGGAAAAGAAACCCTCATTTCACTGTTGGGGAGCCCAGTGGGGAGGACCAGGCATCCATGGCTTGAGAACTGGGGAGCTGTGCCTCCCCCTCCCCCGCCTCCAGCTCAGGTGCTACAGAGAAGGGGTACCAGACACAGGGGAGGCCAGCAGGCTGCCGTGCCCCATGACCAGTATGGAAAGGACAACCTTGTCAGGTGTCTACAGACGCCCTTGAGACCAGGAAGGCTACCCCTCCCCCACAGGCTGCCTTTGAAAGGAGCTGTTACACTCAGAAACCCCAACCTCAGAATTTCACGTCCCAACTGGAGGGGCCTCAGAGAGCCAAGGTCCGCCCACCCTCCCGGCCCAAGGGCTCAGGCCGGACCCTGCCTCCACTTGAGCCCCGCCAGGAACTGGGGTCCCACCCTCTGACTTTGGCCATTCACCCAGAGGGTCTGGTGGGAGGGGTCTCCAGGCTAGGGCAGCATGGGAGCGCACCCTGGGGTTGGTCTTTTCTACTCTCTGAAGGAGCCCCCTCCCCATTTGCACAGGGGCTTCACAGTGCTGTTCAGGAGAAAATTCATGGCAGGAATGGTTTCTTCTCTGGACCCAGCACCCAGGCTCCTGCAGGCCTCCCAGCAGAGGGACAGCCCCTCCCCAGTCTGACCCCTGCCACCCGGTTAGGAGGCCTGTGATGGTGCCCCCCCCCCATCAAGGGTAAGTGACTGACATTAGGGCCCAATTTTGGTCCTTCACTCCCCTCACCTCTGCCCCCCACACCTGGCTCCCTCCAGCCACAAAGGTGAAATGAAGGTCCCCTGGCTAGGCCAGGATCAGCGTCCTGTCCCTTTCTTCCACCCTAGGCTTCTTCATCACCCACAGCCCTTCCAGGTGGAGGGGCACACCTCCCCTCCGGAGCCTGGGGGTTTGGGGGCAACCCTGGATGCACAGGGTCCCAGCGGGCAGGAAGGGCAGAAGCTGGGCCTCCCCATCCTGAGGTCACATCCTGGGCCACTCGGAGGCCTCAGCCTCCTGCCACGCCGGCAGAAATGGTGCAGGCCTGTCTCCCGTTGGCCCAGAAGCACTGCCCACCTTGCTGGCCCCGCACTCAGGCACTGGCTGGCAGCATGTTAAGAGGAGTGCGGCCGGTGGGCAGCCAGAGGCCTGAAGGCTTCCTTTCAGGGGTCTGGGCAGGGCCGGGAGGGGGCAGCTAGGGTCGGGTACCCCACCGAGGGCCAGAGCAGCTCAGATGGGGGAGGCGTGATGACCTCACAGGGGCATTTTGTGAGTGGCTTCCGGGAGCAAGCCGGGGGGCCCTGTCCTCCCCATTCCACACCCGGGAGCGGAAGTCAGGGCCACTCCCAGGGCACTTCCCCGCCTCCAGCGATGGTGCGGCCAGGGTCCAGCGGATAACGGTGTTCATTCAAAGAGCACTTCCTTGCCCTTCGGACACCTGGGGTGGCCTGGCCGCTCCCCCCAACTAACACACACTGAATGAAGGGGCCACCCACTCGCCTCCCGCAGGAAGCTCACTGCACCACACCGGCTGGTAGAAAAGAGAACAAGTCAGGTAGTTTATTTGGAATGGACACATTGATTACACACACACACATATATATATATATATATATATATATATACACACACATATATATACACATATATATATGTATATATATTAAGACAGATGGTTTTAACACAAATACCATCAAAATAAATACATAGATAGTCCAATAATTTAATGCACCCGCACAGCGGGGGCGAGGCTCTGCGGCTCCGCACGGGAGGGTCCTTCTCTGCTGGGCAGGACGCAGCCCCGGCCTTTGTCCTCGCCGTGGTCAGTGGCTGGGCGCCGCCGGGGCTTCTGCCGCTCCGGGCATTCCCTGAGCTCCTGCCGGCGCGGCCCGCGTCCGGCCCGACTCGTCCAGTGTGTGGTTCCTGTGGGGAGAGCGGGGAGGTTCAGGGAGCTGTGCCCGAGCCCGGTGGCTGAGCGAGCCGGAGTCCAGCCGGTGGGTCTCCCGAGGCCCGGACACGGCAGGGGCAAGCGACGGCTCCTGCCGCGCGCCCCAGCCGCGCCGCGTTGTCGAGGCCCCCAGTCCCCTCTCGACAGCGTTCCCTAGACGGGGCAGGACCTCCCCCCGACGTCCGAGGTCGACATCAGCCTCCCCGAGGACCGCGTCCAGCGGTCGGGCGGGCGGGCGGGCGGCACTCACCGCGGCGGCGCTCAGGGCGCGCGGGCCGTCCCGGCCTCGGGCTGCCCGACGGGCGCGGCGCGCTCCTGGCGGCTGCGGAAATCCTCCAGGGCGCGGCGGTTCTGGAAGTCGATGAGCGCCAGTGTGATGGCCGCGTTCCAGCAGCTCTCGCCCGCGCAGCGGAAGTCGATCTCCTTGCGGTCGGTGGTGACGATGGTGAAATAGACGTACTTGCCCGTACGCTCCACGCAGTCCACCTTGAGGATGGAGTGGAAGCGCAGCTCCTTGGGGCGCGCGCCGGGACCGGTGGGGAACAGGCTCAGGCAGTCAGGGGTGAGCACGCCGCGCTTCTTCTTCCACAGCTGGAACAGGCTGTCGCTGCGCTTCTCCAGCTCGCCCTCGCGCAACACCTCCCCGGGGGTCTTCATGTCGGCCGGGTGCAGCTCGCAGAAACGAAGGCGCTCCGCCGGTGGCAGCCTCTGCAATGCGCCCCGGCTCCCCGGCGCCGTCTTTATAACGGCCCCGCCCCACGCGCTCGGTCCGGCCCGCCCCGGGCACGCCCCCTCTCGGCCACGCCCCGCGCCCCCTTCCTGGGCCCAGCCCGCCCCGGTCCCCCCAGCCTGGCCACCCCGGGGCTGCGCGCCGCACCCTCACCCCGGGTCGCCGTGGTCGCCCCGCCTTCGCCTTGTCTGCAGCCCGTTCCCCCGGCGCCCCAGACCCGTGGCCCCAGACCCGTGGCCCCGTGGAGCGACTCAATGGCCCCCACCCGCCCCGGACGCCGGCCCCACGGAGGAATGCGCTGCGGCCCGCCCTGCCCGCGGTGACTCACTGCCGGGGAGCCGCGGGAAGCGCCCGAGGCCGGGGACGGCCCGGGGCGCGGTGATGGCGAGGCTCAGACCCCCACCCTCCAGGCGCGCCGACACCCAGCCCTGCCGCTCGTGGGGCAGATGCAGTCGCGGCCCCAGTTCCTCCCAGGCCCCCGGGGAGAACCCTTCGGTGGCCCTGCCCCAGCCGGCCTTATCTCCCATCTTGCCACCCGCCGGCCGGCGCGCCTGGGACGACCTGCCCTCTTCCCCCTGGGTCGTCGGGCCGACCGGGAGAGCAGGTGTTCTGAACTTCAGTTTTCTCTTCTGTAAAATGGGGGACGATGACACTTGTTGGATTAGGCAACGCACGGAAAAATGCTAGAACAGCTCCCCTTAGTGTTCAGTAAGTGTGAGGGCCGCTCCCAGCTCCCTTCCCGGGCGCCTGTCCCGCTCCCCTGGGCCCTCCTGGCGGCTGTACGTGGGGGGAGGGAGGACGCACCGGCGGACCCGCCAGAGGTACTGGGAGCCGAGGGGGCGCGGAGCGCGCTGGTGCGTGGGGGGCAGAGGGGCCTTCGGCCTGGGCCGGGCCGGGGGGCGGCTGAGTCATGCCCTGCCAGCCGGACAAGTCTTTTTATTTACCCTCTTCCTTTAAAGGGTTTACAGGAAGTGATCGCTGGCTCCTCCAGGGTTCCCGGGGGGCGGGGGGCGGTGGCGGCAGAAGGGAATCTACGGGGGCCCCAGCCGCTCCGGGGCCAGCCCCTTCCAACACCCCGCCGGGCTGTGACCTGGGCAGGTGGTGCAAAGCAAGCGGAGCAAGGAGGGCACGAGTCCGTTGGGGCTGTGAGAGCCACGCCCCCTCCTGGTGCAAGATGGAAACGCAGGTACCCTGGTTCAAAAAGTATTCATGGTATTTTTCAGGACTGTGAAGGCAGAGCATAAAGCCAATGTGGGACCTTCTGGGTGCGGGGCCCGTCCGGCCGGCCGTGGAGCCAACCCTGCCCCACCTGCCCCCGCTCTGAGGCCTTGGGCAAGTCCCAACCCTGGCCCTTCAGGGTCACCGTGAGGAGTAAGGTGCACCGCTGGCTCAGATGAGTGGCTTGGGCCAGGCCTCTGCAGATGGACACGCCCACCTGTGCGTCCAGGGCAACTGTCAGCGGTGTGGCAGAGGGCAGGGGGTGCCCAGGACTCTGGCCTGCGGGAGGGAGCACAGGACAAGCATAGGGACGCTGGTCAGTGTTGGGGGGAGGGGCGGAGCTGGAATCGGCAGGCCCGTGGGGTGGCAGGCCAGAGGGTGAAGGGAGCACAGGGTGGGTGGGTGGGGAGACAGAGCGCCCCTCAAGACAACACAGGGCAGACTTATAAGGGGGTGAGCTCCCCATCACTACAGGCATCCCAGCAGAGCTGGTAAAGGGAATTCCAGCATCAGGCAGGGTGAGACTGCTGACCCGCCTTCCCGCAGGCTCTCTGTCCTGAGGGGGCCCTGGGCTGTCGGGGCCACGGGAAAGGCAGCCCAGGGGCCAGGCTGCTGCCTCTAGGAAGCCACTGTGAGCCCCCTGGGTGTCCAGCGCTCTGCCGGGACCCCTCCGAGGCCCACCAGCCCGTTTCCCCCACCCGGGGGCCAGTCATTGGAACCTCAGGGCCAGGCAAACCACAGACACTCGGCACTGCTTAAGCACCTACCGTGTGCCTGTAAGCCTGGCTGGTGCTAGGACCCCGAGGAGAGGGGAGAGGGGAGAAGCCCTGCCTGCCCTGGGGAGTACAGGGTTGGGGGTGGGCAAGAGGACAGCTTGGAGGTCTCCATGGGGAGGGCGGGGTGCCACAGGGGGATTCCCAAGGAGCCCAGGTGAGCGAGGCCCAAGGTGGGCATTCTTCCAGCCCCATTTCACAGACGTGGTAGCGGAGGCCCCAGGGAGGGCGGGGCAAGAGAGACAGGAAGGGATGTGAGAGGCCTTGAAAACCAGGTGAGGCCAGGTGAGGTGCACTTCGCCATGCCCACCCAGCACTCCTCTCTTTGTCCCCAACAGCCAGGCCTTTCTGGGGAGAGTCAGTCGGTGACCAATGACCTGGGGGGGACGTGGTCTGACAGGTGGGCATCCGCGGGAGCTGGGAAAGCAGGTCACAGGGGGTGGGGAGCCCACTGCCACTCTCCCCGGAGGATGGGGATGGGCTGGTGGAAATCCCCCCCAGGCAGCTTCACCACCAACGCCCCTGCCCCGGGGGGCCTGGAAACCCCTCCAGCCAGAGGCCCGTGGGCCGCCTGGCCAAACCAGCAGGAACCCAGAGCAAGGAGGGGACCCTGTCCCCACGCCTGAAGCAGGCCTGTCTGAGGGTCCCTCTGGAACATGAGGAGGAAGCAAAGCGCTGACCTTGCAACCCCAGCGAAGGTCTCTCGGGGAGACACCCCTGAGCCATTTGATAGCTAGGAGCCCAGAGGACCCACCAGGCTGGCTTCCTGCAGGGGACCGAGGCCCTGGGTGCGGATGCGGGCTGCGGCCCATCAGGGCGCCAGGCCAGGTTGGTGCTGGGGAGGGAGGAGCCCAGCCTGAGGGTCAGGGGCCTGGCACCCTCGGGGAGGCCCGTGTGCGCCCTGCTTTCTTCCTCAGGGTCACCCCATGAGGCGGGGGCCGCTGGGTTGCTTTCTTGGTGTTTGCAAGGACCGGGTGGGGCTCCTCAGAGGAGTTAAGCGGCTCAGCAGAGGTCACCCAGCCCGCCAGTGGGATTCAGATTCATCCTATTGCATCCCGAGCCTGGGGGCAGGAACCAGCCTCTGCCTGAAGGGCTGAGCAGGCTCTGGGCTGGGGATGTTCGGTGGCTGCTTCTCAGACGGGGAGGGGCCAGCGCGGGGCCTTGCCTTGAGACAGTGGCGTCAGAGAGCGTAGGTCTGAGCCAAGTTTACTAATATTTATCCAAGGGCCGCATCCGGGATTCACGCGGAGCCTGAGGAGACCCCCTCCCCCCACCCCCCACCCCCACCCCCGTCCCACCAGGCAGACGAGACTGGTCCCCAGACATCCGGCTGGGGACACCTGTCATCCCTTCCAGCTGGGTGAGGATGTAAGGCAGCTGGGGCAGAGAGAGGACACCTCTTCGAAACTCCCCGAGTGAGGTCATTTCCCCAGCGGTGACGAGGCCAGGCCCTCCAGGCTCTGGCCCAACCAGCCTGGCGAAAGGAAGATGAGGACGCTGTGCATCACGGGCAGCCCCTGTGCCTGGGGCTCTTCCTGTGAGTGGCAGTGCTCAGGGACAGCCCTGAGGGACAGGTCCCCTGCTCCCCTGCCTGGAAGACACCCCCCCCCCCCCACCACTTGCCTCTTCCAGGAAGCCTTCTGGGATTGCCGGGGCACACCCTCGGGCCTGCTCCCACCAACCACGTTGACTGCCAGGCCTTGGAGTTCCATTGCCTGCTCCATGCAAGCCTGGGGCGGGCCGGGGCAGCGGGGTAGGGGGGAGGCCCCAGCTGCCCGGAGTTGTAGCACCTGAGAAGTGGCCTGATGTCACCTGACCTGAGCCCAACATAGCCCATTGGCCGTGGCCTGTGACTCAGGCCTGCCCTCAGTCCCTCTCCCCAAAGCTGCAGCCTGGGAAAAGTGAGAGGTCCAAGGGCGGGAGGCAGGCCGCCTGTCCCCACCTGGTTTCAGGCTCTCACTGTCAGCCTGGCCTTGGTCTCTCAGGTTCATCCCTCTGTCTGGCTCCCTGAGCCCCTCAGCTGGAGTCCGACAGGCAGGCCCCACCTCACAAGGCGCTGGGGATCGAATGAGAAACAGTGACACACCACCCAGAGCGCCTTTACCTCTTGGGTCCTGGCAAGCGCCCATTCATCCCTCAGTACCCTGCTCAGAAGTCACTACCAGCTCCTAAAATGCAGTGACAATGTCTTAGTCTTTGGGGCCCTCAGGGCCCAGCCCAGGCACTCGCGAAGTGTTTTTGGAAATGAGTGGGCCTAAAAAGCATCTACCTCCCTATCCAAGAGACCCAGCTCTCTGCTCAGAGCAACTGATGTCAGTGGAGACTGTTTGCTTGTCTGTGAAACCAGAACACCTCGGGGCGGGGTGGGGGGTGTCTGGTGGCGGGGACAGGGCCAGGCTGGTCCAGGCCTGGGGGAGCTGAGAGGAGGGGCCTCTCCCATCATCACAGAGTGCGGAGCGGGTAGGGGAGCCAGCTGTCATTCCTGTCACTCAGCAGAGACTGCCCAGGGCCTGGTTCACGGGGACAAGGGACCTTTCTGGAATCTCGGATGAATGTATGAACAAAATACAGGAAAGGGGGGAGGGCGAGTGGGCAAGGCATGGCCACCACCTTCTGGACGGTGCTCAGCCCTTGCAGCTGCCTGGGCTGCGTCATCACAGGACAGAACATCTTGCTCCCGCCCACCCTGCCCCCAGAGTCTGTGCAGCAGGTCTGGGCTGGGACCCTGTCATGTGTATTTTTGTTTTCTCTTTTCGGTCATGTGTATTTCTGTTTTCCTTCGATTTATTTTAGGCCGTGCCGTGCGGCATGCAGGATATTAGTTCCACAACCCGGGACCGAACCCGTGCCCCCCGCGGTGGAAGCACGGCGTCTCAACCACTGGACCGCCAGGGAAGTCCCTGTCATGTGTATTGTAATCAAGTTCTTTACTACTTTAAACATTTACCAAAATAGTTACCAACTGTTGACATAAAAAGTAAAAACTGGCTGAAATGATTTCAAAGCTCTATTTCAAAGTTCTGAGCGCTCCTCTCTCGCGACCCCACCTCAGGTCCACTCTTGATGCGGTTAAGTGACCTTTGATCCTTTTTACTGGGTTGGCCAAAGTGTTCGTTTTTTTCCGTGAGATGGCTCTGGTAGCGCTCACTTGTCTTTAACTGTATTCAAGACAATTTTGTTAGGTGGCATTGTGACAGCTGTCACGTCAGCGTGCATTTAAAAAACTTATCAAAATTGGTGGATTTTTCTGTAGCCATTTTAATACTGAAGATGGAAGAAAAACGACATTTTCGGCACATTATGCTCTATTATTTCAAGAAAGGTAAAAACGCAACTGAAAGGCATAAAATGATTTGTGCGGTGTATGGAGACGGTGCTGTGACTGATCGAACGTGTCAGAAGTGGTCTGTGAAGTTTCGTGCTGGAGATTTCTCGCTGGACGATGCTCCACGGTCAGGCAGACCCGTTGAAGTTGAGAGCGATCAAATCGAGACATTAATTTAGAACAAATCAATGTTATACCACGCGGGAGATAGCCGACAGACTCAAAATACGCCGACAGACTCAAAATACCCAAATCGAGCGCTGAAAATCATTCGCACCAGCTTGGTTATGTGAATCGCTTTGATGTTTGGGTTCCACGTGAGTTAAGCGAAGAAAACCTTGACCGTACTTCCGCATGCGATTCTCCACATAAACGTAACGAAAACGTCCCGTTTTTAAAACAAGTTGTGACGGGCGATGACAAGTGAATACTGTACGATAACATGGAATGGAAGAGATCGTGGGGCAGCGAAATGAACCACCACCAACCACACCGGAGGCCGGTCTTCATCCAAAGAAGGTGATGTTGTGTATAGGGTGGGATTGGAAGGGAGTCCTCTATTATGAGCTCCTTGCAGAACGCCAAACGATTAATTCCAACAGACACTGCTCTCAATTGATGAAAAGTGTCCAAGAAGTTCTGATTCATCCGCTTTATTCACCAGACATTGCACCTTCGGATTTCCATTTATTTCGGTCTTTACAAAATTCCCTTAATGGAAAAAATTTTCAATTCATTAGAAGACTGTAAAAGGCACCCGGAATAGTTCTTTGCTCGAAAAGATAAAAAGTTTTGGGAAGATGGAATTACGAAGTTGCCTGAAAAACGGCAGAAGGTAAATGGAACGAAACGGTGAATACGTTGTTAATAAAGTTCTTGGTGAAAATGAAAAATGTGTTTTTACTTAAAAACCAAAAGAACTTTTTGGCCAGCCCAATAAAAAATGCATTGGCGTTTCCTCAAAAAATTAAGAATAGCATTAACATGTGATCCAGCAATTCCACTTCCGGGTCTGTCCCCAGAAGAAGCAAGCAGAGACTTGAGATGGCTGCACACCCGTGTTCACAGCAGCCAAAGGTGGAAGCACGTGCCCGTCCATGGATGAACGGATACGCAAAACGTGGTCCGTGTACACAACGGAGTATCACTCAGCCTTAAAAAGGGAGGAAATCGTGACGCAGGCTACAACGTGGATGAGCCTTGGGGACATTACGCTCAGTGAAATAAGCCAGACGTAGAAGGACAAATTCTGTCCGATTCCACTCACACGAGGTCCCTGGAGTCGTCAAATCCATAGAGACAGGAAGCAGGACGTTGGGGGCCAGGGGCTGGGGGAGGGGAGAGGAGTGAGTGTTTCATGGGGACAGAGTGTCCGTTTGGGAAGGTGGAAAGTTCTGGAGACGGATGGTGGGGATGGCTGTCCAATATCGTGAATGAACTCCATGCCACTGAGCTGGCTAAGCTTCTAGAAATGGTCAAGATGCTAAATTGTATGTAATGTGTATTCTAGCACAACTGAGAAAATGTGAATATCCATGTCTGCAGACACGAGCTTGCATTTTTAATCTGTTTGATAGAAAGGGGGACAGGTCTTGTTTTCTTCTAGGTCGTGGGTGTCCCCCATGAGTCCGCCTCCCTTCCACCGGCCACATTCTCACCTAATCACCTCCTGTGCTGGGCCTCAGGCTGCAGTTCCCGTGGGCAATGTTGCCGGAGTGTCTGTGTGACGCTGACCATACCCATATGTGCGGCGTTTCACCAGGACAGCTGGGAGGACATGAATTGCTGAGTTAAACAAGTCACAACTCTGACAAGATTGCCTGCCAACCGATTTACAGCCCTCCTGGCAGTCAGGGTGCCCGTTTCCCCAAAGCTGGCCGAACAATGGATGCTCTGTATTACCAACTGTGGCCCAAAACGGGGTCCAGGCTCCAGGGGCGTTTCTCTGAGCCCCATGTGTCTGCCGTCTTTGCTCTTCACATGCTTGTGTCTGTCTGAACAGCTTCTGTAGGGGGTGACGGTGGCCCTCCCCCAAGAGATGTGTCCGTCGTCATCCCAGAACCTGTGAATGTGACCTTATACAGTAAAAGAGTGAATAGGGTCCCACTCACATGAGGTCCCCAGAGTTCTCATTCACAGAGACAGGAAGTAGACAGTGGGGGCTGGGGGAGGGGAGGGGCGTGAGTGTTTAACGGGGACAGAGCGTCAGTTTGAGAAGATGGAAAGTTCTGGAGATGGATGGAGGTGATGACCTTATATGGCAAAAGATGCGATTAAATTCATGACCTTGAGAGGAGGAGCTGCTCCTGGATTATCGAGGGGCCTGAATGCCAGCACACGTGTCCTCATCAGAGACACAGGAGAAGAGGAGGCCACGTGACAACAGAGAGAAGCTGGCGGGACGCGGCCACAGCCCAGAGATGCCTGGAGCCCCAGAAGCTGGAAAGGGCAGGAGCACCCTTCCCTAGAGCCACTGGAGGGAGCGTGGCCCTGCCAACACCTTGATTTTGGATTTCTGGCCTCCAGAACTGTAAAAGTGCTAAGTTTCTGTTTGTTTTAAGCCACCCAGCTTGTGGTCAGTTACAGCAGCCCCTGGACACTGATAGAGCTCCCAGGGAGTCTGGTGCTAAGCCTGCCCCACCCTCCCATCCACACCTTCTCACCCTCTCCTGGGCCTGCAGCCCAGTCTGATGGCAGATGGGGACCGGACAAGAGTGATGGGGTCGTTAGCTGACCATGGGTGGTGAGGTCCAGGCTTCCCAGGGACCACCGGTGAGCTCTGAGCTGGGTTTTCAAGGATGAGTAGGAGTTCTCCACATCACCTGGTTTGGACAATCAGCCCCTCACCAGGCACCGCAGTCTCGGGGCTGGTCTGTGCCCGTGGCCCCTCCCATCCACCAGCCCCATCCTGGCCCCCCCCCCACCCATGAGCTGCTGAGGGGCTGGGCATCCTGGCCCAGGGTCTCCAGGCCCCCCTACACACCACCCCAGGTATCTCATGCTCTAAACAGTGTCCCCTTGTGCCTCCCACTTTGCAGGCCAGAGGCCGGGCACTCTCTTCCCTGCTTCCTGAAGTCCACCCTCCCGCTTCTGTACTACCACCTGCCCACCGGCGCAACTCCTGTCCCAGCCTCTAGCCCAGCTGCCTGTGGCCATCTGCACGAGTGTTCTGGGGCTACTATAACAAATGACCACACACTGTGAAGAACACAGGTCTATTACCTTCCAGTTCTGGAGATCAGAAAGGCTGTGCTGAAAGCCTGAGGAAAGACCCCGGCCCAGCCCCTTCCTCAGGGCCAGTCTCCTCCCATCGTCCTTGGAGCCCCTCAGCCCTGCCCTGTGACGGGACCCCAAGGACCGGGCCTGGGGGTGCCTCTCACAGTTCCCTCCCCCACTTCCACTGCAGAGCTGGGAAAGGTGACCTCTCTGGGTCACAGCCTGGGGGCTGGGCTCCATCCTCTACTTGGTTCTCCTCCTTCTCAAGAGGTCAGGGTCCTGGTCCCTGGGAGGGCAGCTCCAGGAGCTCTGCTGGGACCTTCCAGCCCCCTGCCAAAAACGGGGTCATGGCAGAAGAGCCCAGACTACGCTGGCCCAGTGCCTGCCCGTCCCCCGAGACGCACGCTCCAGGCTCGCTGAGGCCCAGAGCTCCCAACTGGCAGGCACTGGGGAGGTGGCGTGGGCAGCCCTACCCGTGCCCGGGGTCGGAGTAGGAGGGCGGCTCTGGCCTCACGCGCAGGCTTCCTCTCCCGTATCCCCAGGGTGGCAAGTGATGGGTCTCCTCACAGCCCAGATGTGTGAGCCGGGGAGGCTGAGGCTTGGTGGACACCCCCAGACTTGCAGAGGGGCCCTGGAGAAAGCCCCCGGCCCGAGAGGGAAGAGCCCGCAGAGGGCGTGTCTGTGGGGTCTCCTGCCCCTGTCCTCCTGGGCCTGGGCAAGGTCCACAGACCCCACGAGCCTGGAGCCCAGCTGGGCCGGGCCAGGCCAGGCCTGTTAGGTTGCCATGGAAAGTCACATCCGGCCACCGCCCTGGAGCTGAGTCTGCGTGGCCAGGCTGGCTCAGTGACTGGCCGGGTGGAGACAGAAGGACAGGGGCTCCACCCAGGCATACCAACGTGACTTGGCCTCGGGGTGTGTGCGAGCCTCACCCTCCCGGCGGCCTCAGGAGGCAGGGCTGAAGGGGGTCTCCAGGGTCAGCGCCCAGTGGGAATCCACAGACAGAGGGTCCCAGGCTCCGAGGCTGTGAGGCGGATCCCAGGCAGACAAGGTACCCGGAGAATCACACCAAGTTCAGAGGGACCGAAAGCTCAGCCAGGGCCGGGGAGGGGTTCTGGAGGTCCTGCTGTCGGGGGCCTGAATGGCTGGGTTTGAGGTCATGGGCTCCCGCCCCCCACGGGGCTCTGCCCTCTGAGCTTGGGGCTGGGAGGACGTGTCCGCCTCCACAGGAAGGAAGCTGCTCGGAAGGACTCGGAAGCAGGGGCCAAAAGCCCAGGTGTGGCTGTGCCGGGCAGGCCGTTGGCAGGGAGCCGGGGGCCACCCACGCTTGGGACAGTGCCCTCCAGCAGGGCCCCAGCCCCGGAGACAGCCCCTGCTGCAACCAGGGGCTTGGCTGGTGGCCAGGGGCTCCCTCAGGGTGCAGCTGGAGGTGGCCCCTCTCCCACCGGGCCTCTGCAGCCCACCCAGCGTTGCCCAGCCCACTGGGCACTCAGAGGTGGGGGGGGAGCGGTGCTGGGAGGTGTGGAGGAGACATTTCTGAGCAGAGGGCAGGTCAGAGGTCAGCAGCACTACCAAGACAGCCCAGCTGCCCACCTCTGGGGCAAGGCTTGGAGGGAACCCCAGCCCACCCCCCACGGCCCCCACAAAAGCGCTCAGGGAGCAGAAGCCCAGCTTGGCCCGTGACAGCCTGGGCTTAAAGAAGGGAGCCCCTGGGCTTCCCTGGTGGCACAGCGGTTAAGAATCTGCCTGCCAATGCAGGGAACACGGGTTCGAGCCCTGGTCCTGGAAGATCCCACATGCCACAGAGCAACTAAGCCCGTGAGCCACAACTACTGAGCCCACATGCCACAACTACTGAAGCCTGCACGCCTAGAGCCCATGCTCCACAAGAGAAGCCACCGCAATGAGAAGCCCGCGCACAAGGGCAGCCCCTGCTCGCTGCAACTAGAGAAAAGCCCTCGCGGCAACCAAGACCCAAGACAGCCAAAAATAAATACATAAACAAATTTAAAAAAAAAAGAAGGGGGCTTCCCCGGTGGCGCAGTGGTTGAGAGCCCGCCTGCCGATGCAGGGGACACGGGTTCGTGCCCCGGTCTGGGAAGATCCCACATGCCGCGGAGCGGAAAAGCCCGTGAGCCATGGCCGCTAGGCCTCCGGGTCCGGAGCCTGTGCTCCGCAACGGGAGAGGCAAAAAAAAAAAAAAAAAAAAAAAAGAAGGGAGCCCTTGGGGCTGGGGGGACTGTGGGGCCCTGGAATGGGGGGGTCGGGTCTCTGCTTGGCCCCTGCCCCACCAAGTGGGAGCCATGGACCAGCAGAGCAGGCTGGCCACCGGGGGCGGAGGGGCCTGGGAGGCTTTGTCACCACCCCAGGCCCTAGGTGCCACAACTCCCAACTCCGAAAGGGGAAAACCAGAGTTTTAAGTGGAATCTCCCCAACTTGTGGGGCTTTTGAAAAATCAGCCTCACTAAAGTATAATTTACATACGTAAAACCAAACGTCCCCACGTGAGGGACTTTGAGGAGTTTGACAAGCGAACACGCAACCGAGACAGCGCCCTGGGCAGCCCCAGGCCCACCCCCAGGCAGCCGTGGTCACTGTGCGGCCTGGAAGGTTTGGAAGTCAGAGATACATCGTGGAAGGCCCCGCTCAGGTGATGCTTTCGAGAGCCCCGTGCTGCTGGGCTCCTATGGCCAAGGATTGGTCCGTGTGGGGTACAGACACTGCTGCCGCCCCACCTTCAGGCAGGGAGCCCCTGCTCCCCAAGGCCGGGGCACTAGGCCACACACCACCCGGAAGTCAGGATGCTGAGGCTGGCGGGGGTGGGGGGGACTCAGAACGGCAGCTGGGCCTGGAGTCGTCCCTGGTTTTTTTGGGTTTACTAAATTTATTCATTTTTGGTTGCACTGGGTCTTCGTTGCTGTGCGCAGGCTTTCTCTAGTTGCAGCGAGCAGGGGCTGCTCTTCATTGTGGTGCGCAGGCTTACTGCGGTGGCTTCTCTTGTTGTGGAGCACGGGCTCTAGGTGCGCGGGCTCAGCAGTTGTGCCACGAGGGCTCAGTAGTTGCGGCTCGCAGGCTCTAAAGCGCAGGCTCAGTAGCTGTCGCACATGGGCTTAGTTGATCCGTGGCATGTGGGATCTTCCCAGGCCAGGGCTCAAACCCGTGCCCCCCGCGTTGGCAGGCAGATTCTTAACCGCTGTGCGGCCAGGGAAGTCCTAGCCCTTTGGTTTTGAGCGTGCGTGACAGACAAGACCCAGGCCCTGTGGGAGAGGCATCGAACCAGGCCCTGCGGCCTGCGACAGAACAAGGGTGGCCGGGGGAGAGTAACCCAGGGAGGGGGGCAGGCAGGGGTGGCAGAGGCCACGGGAGGGGAGGTGGCCCCTCACGAGCAACGTGAAGGCCAGGCCCAGAGGGGGCCCCGAAGCAGGGCTGGGGAGGCCTGGTCATCAAAGCCCTCCCCAGCTTGCGGCAGTCCGGAGGCTCAGTGGGGACGGAGGCCAAGCAGGCAGGCAGTGCTGCAGTCCTGTGGTGACAGCAGCCTGGGCCCCAGGAAGCTGCAGCTCCCAGGCAGAGCCGGCCACCAGGAGCGCTACCCTCCCGCTGCCTCCAGGCTGACGGCTCCGGGCAAACCTACTGGACGCTCCGTGACCTTCCAGCACAAGTGGCAAGGACTGATGGAGTCCTGGAGCCTGTGAGCACCCAGGGTGAGACAGGGCGCTCCGAGGCGCCGGAGGGTCCAACAGGAGGGTGAATGGCTGTGGGGTCAGAGCCACAGCGCATGGCTGGGGAGGGCACGGCCTCAGGGCTTCGTGCTGCAGCCTTACCACCAAGTGTACCCAGAACAGCTGAGTGGCAGACTGAGGCCCCAGCGCCCCGGGCGAGCGTGGCACCCTCGCCCACCCTTCTTACCCATGGGGGAAATAAACCTGGTGCCACAATGTGAGCAATCTGAACACCCCTCCCTCTGCCCCCGTTTACACTGGTCTGACGTAAAACCACTGTGTCTGGTCACTACGTCACATGGCTGCCCACAGAGAACGCAGAAAGGGGTCCACCAAAGCCTGGTATTCCCCCAGGCACACAGCTCCTCTGACTGGGAACCCAGATGCAGCTGTGTTCACGCAGGTGTGCACTCACGCACAGGTGCGCTCACCGTACAGGTTCTGCTCCTCTCAACACATCCCAGAGGACGTTCCCCATTGGCAGGCAGGTGCGCTTGTCCTCTGGCCACAAAGCCCGCTGTGGGCGTGGGACTTTCTCTTTTTTTTAAATGTTTATCTGGCTGCATCGGGATCTTTTTATTTAGTTGTAGCACGAGGGATCTTCCGCTGTGGTGCGCGGGCTTCTCTAGTTGGGGTGTGCGGGATCCTAGTTCCCCGACCAGGGATTGAACCTGCATCCCCTGCATGGCAAGGCGGATTCTTTTTTTTTTAGATATTGGGGGTAGGAAGTTTTTTTTATTAATTGATTTATTTTTGCTGTGTTGGGTCTTCGTTTCTTTGCGAGGGCTTTCTCTAGTTGTGGCAAGCGGGGGCCACTCTTCATTGTGGTGTGCAGGCCTCTCACTACTGTGGCCTCTCTTGTTGCGGAGCAGAGGCTCCAGGCGCGCAGGCTCAGTAGCTGTGGCTCACGGGCCTAGCTGCTCTGCAGCATGTGGGATCCTCCCAGACCGGGGCTCGAACCCGTGTCCCCTGCATTAGCAGGCAGATTCTCAACCACTGTGCCACCAGGGAAGCCCGCAAGGTGGATTCTTAACCACTGGACCACCAGAGAAGTCCCTGGGTGTGGGACCTGACTCATCGTGTCTCCTGGGGGGCGAGGAGGGAGGGCCTCCCCCACCCCCTGGCCATCTCAAACTGCGGCGGCACCTACCGTCCACCCGCTCGCACATGGGTGACACACGCCTCCTCTCCTGAAGCCCCAAAGACTGCTGGGCGGAGGCCCCAATAGTCTCCTCAGGCTCTCGTCACACCACATGCCAAACCCTCACTGCCCCCGACCGATCGGCGAGAAGACAGCCAGCCTCTCACCTGACTCGCCAGCACCCTGCACGTGCCTGAGTGCAGGGTCACTGCCCTGGGCATGAACCCGGCACCGCCACCCGTTGGTGACAGTCAGGAGAGGGACAGGCACTCCGGGCACTAAACTGTCCCCGCTCTCCCCCTGCAAGTTACCTGCACACGTCACTTTGTGCAACCGTATCTGACCCCATAGGTACTTGTCAACTCCACTGTCCTAAATGCGGTCACTCTGAGGGCCCGGGGTCAGCAAGGATGGTAGCTCTGCTGGAGGCCCGAGGGGACTGGGTGGGGGGCGTGCAGGCCTCCGAGCACCCTCCAAGGATAGGGTTTTTGTTGCGTGTCTGCAGGAACGAGGCCCCCCTGGTGCCCCCGTCTCTTCTCGGTGGCCGTCGGGGCAGGCCCGGGAGAGGCTCACCACCGCCCACCTCTGGCGGGTCTTGACCCGGCCTGCCCGGGGGCCTCAGGAGTGGACGACGTTCTGGCTCTATGGTCGTCTTGGACACCCCGAAAGCACGTTTCTTTCGAAGCCTTGCTTGGCCCTTCTCGTGGCCCCTGGTGTGCTCTCTCTGACCGCTCCCGGGAGAAGCCAGCCCCGCCGGCAGGAGGCACCGGGCGAGCTGGGCACCGGCTTCTGTGCTGCATGCGGGTTGGGCCGATCCCCAGATGGGCAGCTGGAACGAGAGCCCGGGCACCAGGTGTCTCCCCACTAATGAAGGGAAGCAGGGAGGGCGCAAGCACCAGAAGAGCACCAGCGAGAAGACACGCCGAACGTGGCCATGGCGCAGCAAGTGTCCCTCCTGGAACCTTCTCATCGGAAAGGCCCAGCCCCGCACACGTGGAGAAACGACTCTGCTGGGGGAAGGAGCAGACGCTCTCTCGGGGCAGCAAAGGGCCCACCCGGGGACCCCAGACCCACCCCGACGGTGAAGTGGGCCGGCAAGCCTAACTCAAGATGGGCTTGAAAGCCTCAAAATCAAAACAGAAGCCCAGGAGCCCGGAAGCCCCGGATCTGCCCACGCCCGGGGCTCCGGGAGGCTGCGCAACCACATCCAAGCCCCACCGCCCCAAGTGCCCCAACCCGCCCGCCGGGCCTCCTGCAATGAAGACACACGGCACTGGGCTCGCAGTTCACAGCTTTAATAGAATATTCTAACTAGTCTGTACAAATGGAAAACACTGTGTTCAGTTACAAATGTATCTTAAGTAAGGCTGAGCAGTCTACAGCCTGGCCACAGCGTGGATGCCCCTGGGGCCAGAGGTCACACACTCGACACCCACATTCCAGCCAAGAACGGGTCGCTCGGAACCCAGGGCTTTTAAGACAAGGTGAATGTGAGGCTGAGAAACTGGAGCTACCGAGAAAGCAAGACATTTTACACACTACGTGGGAAAGCTGTACTTTCCTGCCCGAGCCCCTCCCCGCGAAGCCTGGCAAACCCTGGCTCTGCCCATAGCCCCACCCCCCCGTCCTCAGCGCCAAGCGTGGTCCGTGCGTCCCGAGAACCAGCCCGGCCCACGGCTGGCGGGAGGGAGGCCTTCTTCCATGCGGGCGGACCACCAACGCTCGCTCGGGGCACCGGGTCTCTGGTGCCCACAGGGTCTCAGAAACTCGAAGGACAGCTCACGTCCCAAGCCCTCACAAGCGTGAGAGAAATAAATACGAGATGAATCACACAAGCTCGCGCCTCAGGCTCAGTGGGCGCCGTGACCCCTCACCCCAGCCCCGAGGAAAATAAAGCCAAAGGGCGAGCGGGATGAGTGCCAACCCCGGCCGGCTCTCCCGAGACAACTGGAAACTGCATGTGGGTTTCTTCCAAAGAAGCAGGAATCCCGTCTGATGGCGGGAGGGGTGAACTGGATCTACACGCCCTGGAACTGCGCCCTGGACACGTGCCCCCAGCGTCAAGTGATCCGCCCCCACCCCACCGCCCCAGCGGTCTGCGAGGCCCTCCCTAAGGCAGGGCTGGGCGGGTCCACTGAGCTGCACCCAAGGCCGTAGAGCGTGCTAGAATTAAACCTCCTATTTCTGAAATGCATCTGAGTTGCCACTGTACAGGTTAAGCAAAATAATAAAGTAAAAGGAGAAGTTAAAGTGAAAATCATGCACTCGAAAACAAGTCAGGCGTGAGCACGTGTCCACACGAGCGAGCGGCGCCTCACTGCTGCTTGCACTCCGAGGGCTGGCTGGGCTCCTTCTGTCAACGAGAGAGAACAAGACTTGTAGAGAACCGAGCAATTCCATCAACCAGGCATCTCCAACCAACAACGAAAACAAAGACTCAAGTCACTTGTTCTTGCTGAAAACATGGCCACTACAAATACACTTTAAAAATAGTAACAAATAAGCAGCTAACTTCCCAGTAACAAGGTCACAGCGGGGCTGCCTCTCTCTGTATAAAGACATTCTAATTCTCAGCGGGAGGGTCTCCGAGTGAGGGAGGTCCTCGGGTGGCAGACAGTAATTAAACGCACAGCAGTGCCCTCGTCCCAAAGCTGGCAGGCGCCTCAGCTCTGGGGTGAGCAGGCGGGAAACAGCGCTGGCTCCCCTCCATCCCCGAGGTGAACAAGGCTCCCGGCGCTGCCTGGAGCACACCTGCCCCCAGGCCGGGCCCTGAAGCAAAGCCTCTCCTGCACTGGCCCGTGGCGCCCCGACAAAGGACGAGAGGCCACCAAGAACTCCACAGCCAGGCCCCAGTCCTCCCAGGAGCCCCCTCGGCTGGGAATTCCGTCCTTTCAGAGAAGGCGCGAGCGAGACAAGGAGCAGACGCACTTCCGTGTGGTCTGGCAGCTGCGTCTCCTGTCGCTGAAACCCACTTAGCGACCCCATGAATGCTGTGTGGAGGCCAACAGCAGCCTGAGAGACAGGTAACGATTTCACCAGTACTTCTTAGCAAATGAATTTACCCCTCAGTAACCTATGGTCTTGGCTGCGAAGATGACATTACTCTGAATACAACTTGGCACATCTACGGAGTCTTAAGAAAAACCCGCACCACACAGTTCAGAAGAACCATCTGGGATAACACAACTGACACCTTGCATGGAATAAGCTGGGCTACAGTTCATTCCTTGGGAAACCACACCTAAGGGATGAAAAAGATGATGTGTAAAGGGTGCATAAAGACAAAACGATAATCTGGGGCCCTGGGCTAAGCTCCTTGTTTGTAAGTGTAACAGCACAGGGACAAGCTGGGACTTCCAGGTCTGGCCCGGGTCTCGGCCCAGCGCTGCCCAGCACTGGGCCAATGGCACCGGCCCATCACACGCTCACCGGAAACACCGCTAAAGAAAGAGCCTGGGCACCAAAACAAATACCCCGATCAGAAATCCTAGTTGAAAGAGACCTAACTCAAACTCTGTCGCCTCAAGGGGAGACCTGGAGGTGGCCCAGACTGTGGCCAGGGGGATCAGACGCCGGCTCCAGACTCGCTGGCGAGGTGCAGAGGTGCCCCAGGACTGGGACAGCACTGGCAGGGGCTGGGGCAGTGGCGTGCAGCCTTTTGTGGACGGGGGAGAAGTGTGTGGGTTTCCATAACTGGATCTGCAGAAAGGAAGGAGGTGAGAGAAGCTGAAGCTGAGGGAGTGGAACGGTGTCATGGCTGTGGTATGGCGGGGTGGGCGGCACAGGGCCGTGGGCTTGCTGCTCTACATCCTCTGGGTAAATACATACACAGGACGTACAGGACGCCATGAATGCAGAGCGGCACACGGTTTACAAGGTGCTGCCTCAGTGACATCACATCTATCTTTAACCAGGAGACGGCATCAACCATCTGTCTGTTGA